>NC_086327.1:104507974-104825682 GCF_036172605.1 Pelobates fuscus | reverse complement strand
GACTTAGCAACCTCTCTTGAACATAGTAATATGCTTCCACCAACAGCTAAGGCAGCAAGAAAGATTCCCTGGGAATCTTTCTTGCTGCCTTAGCGTGTTGGGATTGCTGGTCCTGTTCCAGAGCACCAGTGGCCGCAGAGGAGTGAGTGCGGTTCCTACGCTTATTTCCACCAACAGCTAGGCCAGATAGCTTAATCTCAGGTATACAGTTTAAAAACTTACTATTCTAGTTACCAGGTCCATTAGATAAAATATGGACACCCTTCAACTCCATGCAGCTTGCAAGGTCTTATAAAGCTTGTCAAGGTCTCAGATGATCTTGAAGTAATGAGAAGATAGGCAGATTTCATCTAGATCAGAGAAACTCAGAGAAGGCAACAAAACGTACCTCCATGTCTGCTATTTATGGCATTAATTCATAATAATTTCATAATTTGCAAAGACCCCCAATGGTGACTAGAAGGCAAACGTGAATATTTCTTAACAGAACCTGCCCCTGGTCCATCATCTTCCTGCTGGTCCTCTTATGCTTCTCGTGGTGCTTCAGCTGCCATGAGTTGACGTCACTGCTGTACTCTCATGTAGTATAGCAGGGAGGTCTATGGAGGATCCCGTGACTCCACTGGATCCTTCACATATAGAGCTTATTTTCCTGGGGGGAGAAATTACACGCGTTTTTTGTCCAAAAATATGAAATCATTTAAAAAGCTTGTCCAAAAATATGAAAGCAGTAACCAAATTGTAAAAATCCTAATAATATCCATTTGAAAGGGTTACGCCAAGCACCCATGACTACTGCAGCGATTTGAAGTTGTTATGGTGATTGAAGTTTGTATGAGCATCATTTCGCTATGAAATGTTGCACATACAGAGTTTAACCCCTGGGCAAACAAAGGTGTAACTGCCTCTCAGGCAGTGTCATTAGAGTGTCATTAGCCAGCCCAGAACAAGAGTTCTTGGCTGGCTCGTGTTAATTCTGGGCATATTGGACATCGGTCATCAGCATACTGACAACAGGCTTCCTCCCCACAGTCCCGTCTATCTCGACATCCCTTCCCCTGCGGCGAGGGAGAAGTTATATCAGTGGAGGATGAGGATTGGGTCGCCTGAAGAATTAAGCCTCGTCGTTGCAAGGCAAGCATATTTTAGCTTTAGTTCTATTTTATTTTAAGTTCAAGATTATAGAATTACAAGATGTGGAAACATCCAAAGAGAGTAGATCTTACGCATGTAGCTGTACCAAGGTTAACTAATTCATCAGCATTCATTTATAGGTTCTGGACATTTTGGGTGGTTTATTTGTCTTTTTGTTTTAGAAACGTTTTTCTAGTGAAATAAGGAAAACATAGCTCACGTTCTGAGTAAAAAGAAAGATCTAAAGAGAACTTGCAACCCAATAAGAAAAATAAATCCATCTATATTCTTCTGTTTCTCAAACTTGTGTTTAGAGGAAAGAACAACTGGCAAATTCCACAGATTTTAAAATATATAAAGAACAAATTATAGGGTAATATGTCTAAAATGGCTACTTCTGCTGCACTTAATGTGCTCACAGACATATATTCAGACAGGCTTATCGCCACATCTTGTGGAGTGCTGGCTATCTTTTTATAATAAATCCAAATGTTGCCATTGAAATATGGAAAGCAGATTTGAATATGCACAGCAGATAGTACAGACCAATTTTGAAAATGTTGCCAAGTTTATTCCATAAAATACTACTCACAAACACATGTGAACAAAAGCATATGTGAATAAACGATCTTTATAATATTTATTTAGAGCCTTTGAGTCAGATGAATGAAACGTCTCGGGTGCTGACTGCTCTACGAGGTATTTTTTCATCTAACGCTGGCATCGTTTCTCTAGAGCTTCATGGGAAAGAGGGTGAGACAATGCCATGACTCTTACATCCTCTCTCACCAAAAATATGCAGACAGCAACACAACTATTCGGCATCTAAGGTCTTGGTGTTCTCAGGCTAGTTTCAACACAATATCACAGTTCTGTGCTGGTCCATGTTATCCATCTAATATTATCTAACCATTGTGGTTGGTGTTTGTTTTGCCAATATAACATAGTACACAACATGAAGACTTTTCTACCACTTTAAGGAACTTGAACTTCCAAATGACACACAGGTGACATCTATACTTCCTGCATTGTTCACTTTATCAGGTGCTCCTAGATTCCTGGACATCTCTCAGTTCCTACAAGCTCTCCTCTGGTTGTTGACTTGTTTTTAAATGTCACTAGCACTAATCTTGGATCATCTACCATCGCTGAACATGAACTACCTGCCCTAATGACTGGATGGTGTACTCTTGCCGATTCTCTGCTGCTTGCCCTGACCATTAGGCTGCGGAATTCTTGCATGCTCAAATATTCTTCTAATCATTCATTTGTTCTGTCAGATCATAGAGAACACTTTTTACCCAAGAACTCAACCGGAGGAGACAAGAGGGTGCTTAGGTGATGACCATCATTCTTCAGTGACAATACACAACTGCAACACCCTTTCGTGATGGAGATCCACCACCTGCATCTTTCAGCCAGTGTGATGCCCATCCAGACAAGACTTGATTAAATGTCTGAGTTCAATATTGAAAAACTAGCAACTTTTCCAATGTTGACATCAGCACTGACGTTGCACATTGAAAAAAGAAACAAACGGTCACGTGTCTTGTGGTTAACTGTCTGGCAATAAAAGGTCAATGGATTATTTTATAGGTGGAGGGCATTTTCATCATGTCCCCGGACAAAAACCAACTGGCAGTGAATGTAACGCGTAACTGTAATGTGCCTGCTAGATCACTTAGGATTTGGTTAAAAACAATGTCTCAGATAAAGTGATAGGAGTGATATAACTTGGGAGTGTATAGCTTTCAGTGGCTGTAAAACACCTTGCAGACTACATCCATCAGGAAGTGTGAATCATGATGAATATAAATATTTTTTGTTATGTACCACACGGAAGGATATCTAATCTAGTTTGGCCTTGCTTGCTCCCACATTTGGTAAGAAAAAAAGAGTATTCAGACGTGAGACGTGCCAAAAAAGTAGGAGTGGTTGATTATATTTTCCAGTAACTCAATTAGAATGAAGCATGAGAACAGAATATTATTTGAGAACTGAAGAAGAGAATAAAACATGTTTTTGTGAGACTTGGACTACTGTAGTCTTCTAAAAAGTGGAAGAATTTTAAGTTATGAAAAACATTATTTTCTCTAACCTATTATATTATAAATTGTAATGTCTTTACAAGCAACCAGGGATTTATGGAGACGTGCTATTATCTACACACGAGTGGGAATACATTTAGCAATGAGTGGGTAGATACGCGTCTATATTGGATATACCACTTTTTTTTTAATTATTATAAATATAATACATAAAAATCAAAACATATTTATAACAAAATAAAAGAGAAGTATATATTTATATTTGAATAGGAATAATTTAAAAGCAAATCCTTGGGCTCAGATCCTCCTCCACTGCTTTAGCACTCCAAAGTGGAGAAGTCTTTATCTTTCCGACAATTCAGGTCCTTCCATAGCTTTCTACGGCAGAGATGTTTATTTTCCGTAAAATGAACGCAAACCACTCACACAGTGAGGATTTCAGCTTAATTTGTTACATTCATTTTTTTTCTTTGAATGATAAGTTGAAGGCATCTCTCTTTGTGGTGGGGTTCTTTTTAGCTGTTCATTAGATTGTAAGCTTTTTTTGTGCACCTACTATTCCAGTATGTCAATCATGTTTTGTTTAGCTATTGTACAGCACTGTGGACTATGTTGTCGATATATAAATAATTGTCATTCTAAATTGCAATCGTCTCTCGCCTCTTCATGGAAGGTAAGAACCAGGCATTGGAGGTATTTGCGTTGCTTGAAAATGTTACTGCTTTCATTCCGAAATATCCAGAAATATTGTTTTCCGTTATTAAGTTGTATCAGAGGAACAAACTCTGCCTTAAATGCCTCTTGAAAAGTGGCAAATATTTGCATTGTGATTGAAAGTGACTCAAGAATGGCTCTTACACGCAAAAAACAAATGTTAACATTAATAACCAGTGCATAAAAAAACCTCTGTTGTCTTAACATGTTTTCAAAATTGTTCAGCGATATTAAGTTTATATTTCAACGTGTTGACTTGCATTCTGAGCTCATGTACAGAGTATTTTTCAATATCCACCTTACAGTCTCCTCCTGATTGGCTGCCTGTTTTGTACATTTTTAAAAATGTTAAAAATAGTGAAGAAGTTTAGGGTCCAGAAATCAGTGCCATAGTGAGTTTCACAGGAGGTAGATTGCAAATATCCACAACATATGCAATTCTTTTAGAGTGTAAGCCTAATTAAAGTACCATAATCACTTCAGTAATTTAAAGTGGTCATGGTGCGAGGAGTATAAATGTGCAGCTTCTCAGTATGAAAAGCTTCAGATATAGAGATATTTAGGATAGCTGCCAGAGATGTAACTCCAACTCCATCAGTCATTAGCCAGTCCAGAACAAGAACTAGCCAGGCTGGCTGATATTAATTCTGTGCATTTTTCATTACATAGACACATTTTCAATGGCTGAGAGCACCCAGCTGACACTTTAGGCTTTTGACACTCTTGGCCATGGGATGAGCATCCCGCTTCTGTAACTTTGCCGAAGTCATACGAGGTACAGCCACCATTGTTTGAAGCTTCCGGGTTGGCCCCTTACCAGGGAAGTGTGCCTCGATATTCCTGGCATTGTTACCATGTTATTATTCATAGTTCGCCATCTGTGCCTCCTGGCATTCCTAACGTATGACATTTAATACCTGTCATTGTCACTTTCTGTGCAAGTAACATTTTCACTCTGATGCCTCTGTATTGACAATGCTAGGCACCCACTTACTTCCATCTCCTGAGTTTGTGCCAGTCTGGGCTTGCACTTTTCTCTACACTTTCTTGTCTAATTAATGCAAAGAAAACATGAGCTGGGAAGAATGAGATTAGTTAATGAATAGGTTATTTTAACACATGACAACACCCAAGTTAGATCGGGGTGATTGCATTCCTACGCATGAGATTTTGTAAGTGTAAGTAATTTTGTAAATCAACAATCTTTTCATTTGAGCTACAGCAAAACCTGAAAGAGTTCCTTTCTTAAATTATTAAAGGGACACTCCAAGTACCATAACCACTACATATGTGTGCATAGTTTATTTTATCAGTACGAGTGCAAAGAATCGACAGTAACTTTTTTAAAAAAAGTTTAGAGCATTTTAATAAATAATAGAGGATTCACTGCACACAACCCAGTTGTCACTACAGTACTTTGCAACCCTAGACCCACCCTAGTATACAGGTCCTCCATATACATGCATGCCTGAACATTGGGAAGTATGGATTCAGGGCACAGGTGGGCAGGCCTTGGAGGTCACAATGGGCAAAACCCACCTGGGAAATAAATAAGCCCACCCACCATGGCATCAAGCACTCCAGGCTGCCAGGCAGCATGTTCCTATTGTCCATAGAATGAGCTTGCACTCTGCTGATCAAGGACAATTTCCTCGTCCAGAAACAAAGATCACACATGTCCGTGATACGGACAAAGAAACAAAGATCATACATGTTAGAGATACGGACAAAGAAAGAAAGATCATACATGTCCGTGGTACGGCCAAAGAAACAACGATCATACATGTCAGTGACACGGACAAAATAGGGACAGTTGGAAGACCTGTATTTGGTCTGTATCATGCAATAACCTTAAGAAGTGCCACCTACAGATATGTATGTATATGCATGTGTGCATTGCATGTGGATGCTTACTTATAATTTGTGGGTGAATGTGTATGTGTCACATGTATTTGAATCAGTTTGTATATAGTTTGTATATATATGAAAATTGTGTGAATGAATAAGTAAGTGATTGTAGTGTTTTTGTGAATGAAATGTTCATGTCTGATTGCATTATTTAATCCAGAGATACTGTATTTACCTTTGACCTTCAGCTGTCTTTAAACTACATTTCCCATGATGCTAAGTCAGGATTTAGGCCTGCTGAGCTCTAGATATTGTTTATAGAATTAGTGAGTGTGTTCCCAGTTTAGTTCATGCAACCTAAAGTCAGGCTAAGTATCCTCCAGAGTATAGTGTATATAATGTACTGCTCACAGTACAACAAACCTTCTGTACTATCGATTCAATGCTACGTTCTTACATTTCATCTATCTCCTTTACCAAGCTTCTTCATCGCTCATTTTGTATTTTGCAGCTTAGTTGCAAGAAAGATTGATAAATTATATAAAAGTTCTAAACACTTTACCCAGTGGCGTAGCGTGGGTTGTCAGCACCCGGGGCAAGGCAAGTAATTTGCACCCCCTAACCCGTGGATTTTAGTATAAAAGTATAAACTTTTTGGTCAATATTTTCTGGCAGATTTGGCTGAGTATAAACATCCTTAGATGAAACTGTCTCTGCTTCTAATGCAGGAACAGGAATGTCTACTGACACAGGATCAGGATTATGAGTCTCCTGTGGTGCTGCTGATGGTCCTGCTGTAATTTCAGCAGTACTCACCAAAAACCGGTGAAGGCTTCCAGCTAACTTAGCTTGTTGCTCTGTCTCTATCTTTCTCCTTTTCCTGCCTTGAGCACCAGATTCTTTTTTGTATGGCATGATATAGGTGTAGTATTCTGCTAAAATTCTAAAAAAAAAAAAAAAAAAAAAAAAAAAAAATCACTTTCTTGCCTTGCTGCACTTTTAGCACCCCTTCATTGTATAACCATTTCTTTACTCTTAACATAATGTTTATTCACCTTCATGCCTATTGCCTTACTCTTTCAGCAAAAAATAAATAAATAAATTAAAGGTTGCTAGACCCACTGGCTTACATCAACTTATGGATCGAAATCTGTCTCGTCACTGTTGAACCAACCAAACTTCAATCCATCTGGTCAGCTCAACATGCCAGTCTTGACCTGCAGACCGGGAACATCCCAAAGAAACTTCAGTTTGGGAGATGCTCTGCTAGCACTACACAGCCAGCCCACTGAGCCAAGTACTACTCCAGTCAGTCCTGACTCCTACCTTTTTTTTCACCGGCTGTCCTGGACCCAATCACAGCAGTCAGCAGGCTAGGTTTTCTCCTCCAGGTCCTCCTAGGTTTCCCTCCTGCAGCATCTGTCACCACTGGCTCCCTCTCTCCTCTCTGGCCTGTGTCACCTGCCGCCGCTGCCAGCTTCTTCTTGCTGCTGCCTGGGCTGGTCTGGTGTGGATCGGATTCGCACAGCCAGCACTGCAGAGAGAGTGAGTGAGCCAGGCAGGGGCAGAGAGCTGCGAGTGCGAGCGCGCCCCCCAGTGGTGTATCCTGGTTTTGTGCTGCCCTAGGCAGGACAAAACTCAGGCACCCACCTCCCGCCCGCGCCACCTCCACCCAACACTTCCCCCGCCACCCCCACCCAACCCTTCCCCGGCCTTCTAAATACACACACACACACACACAGTCGCTGACAGATACGCATACACTAACTAACAGAAACACACACACTAACAGACACACACACACTAACAGACACACACACACTAACAGACACATACACACACTAACAGACACATACACACACTAACAGACACATACACACACTAACAGACCCACACACACACACTAACAGACCCACACACACACACTAACAGACCCACACACACACACTAACAGACCCACACACACACACTAACAGACACACACACTCAGGGCCGGACTGGGAAAAAAATTAGGCCCGGGCATTTTTCAATCAGAGCGGCCCCCTAAGGGGGCGGGGCCAGAGAGGGTGTGTTTTGTCATCACTAATGACAAGCACGCCCCCTCTCAAAGTGAGCATGTTGGTTCAATGCGCAGAGCCCCGCTGAAGAGCTCTGGCATTAGAAAAAGGCCCTGAATTTGTTCTGCGCAGCGCAAGCAAATTTAATAACATGCTTGCGCTGTGTTTGCTTTTAAATTGTCTCTGGTGTCTCCACAAGTGGGATACCAGAGGACAAAAGGGCCAGGAAAGTGTATGGTGCATATGTTTAGAGCGTGCTTGTGGGATTGCGTGTGTGTAGAGTGTGGTGTGGTATTGTGTAAATAGGTAAATTTCATTTGTGTTTGTGGTGTAATATGTGTGGCTAGGGGCTGTAGAGAGTGTGTATATAGGGGGCATAGTGTTATAGGGGATGTAGCGAGTGTGCGCATACGGGCTGTAGTGTGTGTGTATAGCTGACGTAGTGTGTGTAGGGGTTGTAGAGAGGGTGTGTTTAGAGAATGTTGTATGTGTTTGCTGACAAGGAATGTAGTGTGTGTGTAGGAGATCTAGTGTGTAAAGGACCCAGTGTGTATAGGAGAGTGTGTGTGTGTGTGTGTGTAGAGGCTTAAGAGTGCATATAGGGTGAGGGATCTAGCGTGTATCTGGAGCGTAATGTGTGTAGTGGTGCAGTGTGAGGGGTGCTGTAGTGTGTGTGTGTGTGTGTGTGTATATATATATATATATATATATAAAATACACAAACCAGTGCACTCGCTTATTAACTAAACAGTGATTTCAAATCCTACATAGTACTATTTAAAAACACCTCACCTAGGTAACAAATAATGGGGGTTTGGTTACATTATATGATCATACATTGCATAAGCCTGCCAACTGCATCAAAGTACCCCATTCTTGGCAGGTCCTACTCTAGCAGCCTAATGCTTGCTCTTATGAGATTAATCCACTTACTTGGGAAATGCTTCCTTACTGGGACTCTCTGCAAGTCAAGGCTAAATAGGATCCTGGAATGAGACACCTGTGGCAGGGAGGGGTGCAAAACCCAGGGGTTGGCCTAGACCCCTATAATTATAAACAAGGTCAGGAGGGCTGCACTCACCTAAACATGCATTTATTCACGGATTTATTACAGGGTGCTACTGGGACCAAAATACAAAATACACAAACCAGTGCACTCGCTTATTAACTAAACAGTGATTTCAAATCCTACATAGTACTATTTAAAAACACCTCACCTAGGTAACAAATAATGGGGGTTTGGTTACATTATATGATCATACATTGCATAAGCCTGCCAACTGCATCAAAGTACCCCATTCTTGGCAGGTCCTACTCTAGCAGCCTAATGCTTGCTCTTATGAGATTAATCCACTTACTTGGGAAATGCTTCCTTATATATATATATTTGGACGTATTGTATGTGTGAGGGGTGCAGTGTGTGTATGTAAGAGGGGTGCTGTATGTGAGGGTGTTTTTATGTGCCGTCACATTCTAGGTTTCTAATTTTCTTTGTCTGTTAACTCACTGAGGGTTATTTTATATATTATACATATAATATATAAAATAACCCTCAGTGAGTTAACAGACAAAGAAAATTAGAAACCTAGAATGTGACGGCACATAAAAACACCCTCAGACACACACAGCACCCTCAGACACACACAGCACCCTCAGACACACACAGCACCCTCTGACACACACAGCACCCTCAGACACACACAGCACCCTCAGACACACACAGCACCCAAACACACACAGCACCCAAACACACACAGCACCCAAACACACACAGCACCCAAACACACACACAGAACCCTGGGGGTGCTTTATGTGTTTGGGTGCTGTGTGTGTTTGGGTGCTGTGTGTGTGTCTGGGGGTGCTGTGTGTGTTTGGGTGCTGTGTGTGTTTGGGGGCTGTGTGTGTTTGGGGGCTGTGTGTGTTTGTGGGGGCTGTGTGTGTTTGGGTGCTGTGAGTATTTGGGTGCTGTGTGTGTCTGTGGGTGCTGTGTGTGTCTGGGTGCTGTGTGTGTCTGGGTGCTGTGTGTGTCTGGGTGCTGTGTGTGTCTGAGGGTGCTGTGTGTGTCTGAGGGTGCTGTGTGTGTCTGAGGGTGCTGTGTGTGTCTGAGGGTGCTGTGTGTGTCTGAGGGTGCTGTGTATGTTTGGATGCTGTGTATGTTTGGGTGCTGTGTATGTTTGGGTGCTGTGTGTGTCTGAGGGTGCTTTGTATGTCTGGGGGTGCTGTGTGTGTCTGGGGGTGCTGTGTGTGTCTGGGGGTGCTGTGTGTGTTTGGGTGCTGTGTGTGTTTGGGTGCTGTGTGTGTTTGGGTGCTGTGTGTGTCTGGGGGTGCTGTTTGTGTTTGGGTGCTGTGTGTGTCTGGGGGTGCTGTGTGTGTGAGTGTGAATGTATATTTTATTTAAATATATTTTTGTATTAAGAAAAAAAAAAAAAAAAAAGTTATATCCCCCCCCCACACTTCTTACCTTTATCCTGGGAGGTCCATTCTGCCTGGGGGGAGGAGGGGAGGTCCATTCTGCCTGGGGGGAGGAGGGGAGGTCCATTCTGCCTGGGGGGAGGAGGGGGGGTCCATTCTGCCTGGGGGGAGGAGGGGGGGTCCATTCTGCCTGGGGGGAGGAGGGGTGCCATGCTGCCATTCTTCCCTGGTGGTCCTGTGGTGAGAGTGAACTCTAGCCCCCTGCAGGCTAGAGTTCACTCTCGCGAGATCTGAGTGTTGCCGCGGTTACCGCGGCAACGCTCAGACCTCGTGAGAGGACCCGGCGGAGCTGCTGGCTAGAGCTCCGCCGGTCCTCTCTCCTGCCTCCCTCCCTCCCACACTCCCCAGCCGGCGGCTGCACCTGAGTGTCTCTGGGCCGGTGAGGGAGATCTTTGATCTCCCCACCGGCCCATGGAGGCACTATGCAGGGCTGGCGCTCGGGTAGCGCTGGCCCTGCAGGGGCTGGCAGGGGAGATCCTGTGATCTCCCCTGCCGGCCTCGGCCCCACGGTCATCGCGGCCCACCGGGCATTTGCCCGGTGTGCCCGATGGCCAGTCCGGGCCTGCACACACTAACAGACACACACACACTAACAGACACATACACACACTAACAGACACATACACACACTAACAGACATACATACACACACTAACAGACACGCACACTAACAGACACACACACTAACAGACATACACACACTCACATTTTTAGCACATATATTTCTTTAAATGTACCCCCCCCCCAGCATCCTTACCTTTGGAAATGCTGGGGGTGGAGGGGGTTCTCTTCCTCCCTCGTGGTCCAGTGGCTGCTGGGCGGGCGGCATTGGCGGGCGGCAGGCTGGCGAGGGAGCTCTTCCTCTGAGCTGTCTGCTCAGCTCCCTCGTGCGTCGCAGAGTGAGGCTGGGAGCCGGAATATGACGTCATATTCCGGCTCCCAGCCTCACTCTGCGGCGCGCGAGGGAGCTGAGCAGACAGCTCAGAGGAAGTGCTCCCCCACTGGCCGCCCACCAATGCCGCCCGCCCAGCCTAGCAGCCCGCCGGCATGTCTGTTAGCCGCAAGGCTAACAAGACATTTGCCTTGGGCATTTGGGGGCGGCTTTTTTTGCCGCCCCCTGGAAAATGCCGCCCAAGGCAAATGCCTTGTTTGCCTCGCGGCTAATACGCCCCTGGTGCCCCCCCAGATGTTGCGCCCGGTGCGGCCGGCCCCCCCTGCACCCCCCACGCTACGCCTCTGACTTTACCCCCTCCAAACACTCAATCTTCCACCTTGTTTTCCCCAAAGTCTGTTCTTGTCTGTTAGAAAAACTGTCTCCGTTCTCAGCACCTCTGCTCTAATCCATATATTTTGATGACTTTTCAAGTAACTGAAGAAATTTGATGCCCAGTATTTTAAGTGAAGCCACACATGAATATACCATAACCACTTCAGATACATTGCCCAATGCATACAGCTAAGAATTCCAAACACAGAATCTGAGTTTTGCTATTGTTTTTTTTTATTGCAAACCTTTTGAGTAAATTAATATATTCTGATATTAGAAGGGGATTCTGTAAATATTTTTTTTTTTTTTTTGTTATTGTCATTTATATGCACATTATTATTAATGGTTTTGTGTGTGCATATCTCACCGTGAAGCAAAAGCAGAAATTACCGTATTTTTTGTGTAAAAAAATTTGGAGGAACTATTTTTTTTATCACTTTTTGAGAATGTAGTGTTCTATGTTTATATTTGAATTTTTGTAAGAAGAAATTATATTTAGGCAGAGCATCAGTATGACATATATTGACAACAAAAATAAAGACAAAATAAAGAGTGACTTGAATAATGTGAAATGTATATTTCAGTGAAGGGGATCATCATCCAGTTAAGGTACCTGTCCAAACATGATTATGTCCTCCTCTGTAGTAATCGCTATGTCCTGTACTACAGACCTCTGTCATCAGCTACACACATTAACACGGTTTAAACTGGCATTACCCTCCACTTAACATGTTGCAATAACACATTTCCTTAGACCTAAAACACAGCCGTACCAAGATGGTGGTGCTTCTGCTAATTGTCCATATACTATTATGACAGGACAGGTGATATATACTACATGGTGCTGAAAGGCCCTCATTTTTAAGAGTTATCAAAGACATTTAGAGATTGTTTAGAAATATGACGGTCTTACTATTCTACATGAAACCTTATTAACACACAACTTTTTCCCAAGGGCACAACACATTTGACCTATAGTCATAACAACCTTTTTTTCACTTGGTACTGATTAGGCTAAATCACATTGCTAATAGAGTAATTGATTGTGTTTTGTATTGGGAATGCCACCCAGAGTGATTCTACATCCAGGATCAAAATTCAGTTGTATTCATTTTGATACTGCATATTTTAAGATACGCATGTTTTTCTATATGCTGATCCTTGGAACTGTCCGTCCCTCTCTCCCTCCGTTATCAATGAATTCATTAATTTACAATCCATCCCTTATTCTGTGGCATCTATTCTGTGTGCTGTGTCAAAGATCATACATTCATGGACCAAAAGTCATACTTGTGAGGTTAGATCAAAGTAATTGAGTCCTCCAGATGACAAAACATTTAGGTCAGGGGGTGGAGTGGCCAGCAAAGTTAGCTTGATTGCAATCAGCTAAAATACTTACTTTTTTGCTATCCAATTCAGCATTTTGATATACTACATATCAGAGCCGGACTGGGACATAAATTCATCCCGGGCATTTAAAGGCAGAGCAGCCCTAAGAGGGCCATGACCCGAGAGGGTGCATGTTGTACCATCACCAATGACCTGATTGCCTCTCTAAAGTGGGCATATCTGTTTAATGCCCCTCAGGGCAGCCCACGTGTAGTGTGGAGGGATAGGGGATGTGTGTGGGAAAGAGGATACGGAATGTTGCTTCAGGGGGATAGGAGATCTAGAATGTGAGAGGGGAATATGGGGCTGCAGGGTGTAAGAAGGGGACATGGGGCTGCAGGGTGTGACAGGGGGACATGGGGCTGCAGGGTGTGAGAAGGGGGTATGAGGCTGCAGGGTGTGACAGGGGGACAGGGGCTGAAGGGTGTGAGAAGGGGACATGAGGCTGCAGGGTGTGAGAGGAGACCATGTGTCTTCATGGTGTGAGACGGGGACGTGGGGCTGTACGGTGTGAGACAGGGACGTGGGGCTGCAGGGTGTGAGAGGGGATGTGGGGCTGCAGGGTGTGAGAGGGGACGTGGGGCTGCACAGTGTGAGACAGGGACGTGGGGCTGCAGGGTGAGAAAGCGGACGTGGGGCTGCAGGGTGTTAGAAGGGGATATGAGGCTGCAGTGTGTGACAGGGGGACATGAGGCTGCATGGTGTGACAGGGGGACAGGGGCTGCAGTGTGTGAGAAGGGGACATGAGGCTGCAGTGTGTGAGAGGGCACCATGTGTCTTCACGGTGTGAGATGGGGACATGGGGCTGCAGGGTGTGAGCTGCTGGCTGAGAGGGGGGACAGGGGGCTACTGGCTGAGGAGGGCAGAGACTGCTGGCTGTGAGTTGGGCAGGGGGCGCTGGCAGAGAGAAGGGCAGGGGGCAGCTGGCTGAGCGGGGGCAAAAAAACTTAAAGAGACCTGTTTTCCTGGCACTAAAGGCTCCTGAAGTGCCCCCCTAATGTTCATGCACAGCAATTGCAGAGAGTGCCTTCAACCTAGGCATTTGATTGGATTAGGTAGCTACTTGCTATTGATTGCTATTTAAATTAGCTATTGTTTGCTAATAAGCAGAGGCCTACCCAGGTGTTAAACATTCCTAGTGGGAGGTGATTTTAGGAGTATATAAGGGTAGTTGTCATTAGCTTGGCTAATAGAGCTTGGTTGCTTCATCTAAGTGTTGCTTCTAAGTGTGTGTGTGGTTGGAGATATTCTGGTGAGTGTTGCTTCTAAGTGTGTGTGTGGTTGGAGATATTCTGGTGAGTGTTGCTTCTAAGTGTGTGTGTGGTTGGAGATATTCTGGTGAGTGTTGCTTCTAAGTGTGTGTGTGGTTGGAGATATTCTGGAGATAACCTGGAGGCAGGGGAGGGCTGGCAGCCTTAGGCCTGGGGGGCAAAACCAGTCAAGTGGCCCATTGCGCCACCAAATCAGTTCACCATCCATGCCCACCTTTTCCTGGTTTTATAACGGATATTGATGTTATGCTAATCAGTAGCTCTTTGCCATACCCGCTCCTTCACGGCTCTGACTTTCAATGTTGTCAGAGCACAGGCTGAGAATCTCTGAGCCTGTGCTCTTACTCACTAACTGAGCGCCGGAACCACGAGGGAGAGGATATGATCTGACTGCACCTACTGCTGGTGCGCACCAGTGGACCACCAGCGAATCGTTTAAATTAAATATGCTGGTGTACCCAACTTGTGAGCTGTGTTGGCCGCCGGGTGCCTCTGTTGTCATGGCACCCTGCGTGACCGCACAGCTTGCCCACCCCAACGGCTGGCCCTGCTGACACACACTGACGTTACTACTTAGACATCCCTCAATATTAATACAGACATCAGAGTAAACACCAATAAACTGTGGAAACAGAGCTGATCCCCCCAAATTTATAAAGGTTTGCTTAGAGGATTTATTCAAGATTAAATCATGCCTCCTCCTCTCTCTCCCCCATGCGCTGCTCTGTAGGCTGGGAGGAAGTGAAGAGTAATCACAGTCTCCCAGCACAACGCCACCTGTGGCTGCATGGGGAACAGCTGTTTAATGTAATACTTGCAGGACGGCTAGCTGCCGCAGAACCTCTTTGTTTCCGTCTCTGCAAAGGGCTCCAGGCACTGCTTGTTGTGAGTGTGAGCCACTGTAAATTAGGGGCAGAGGGCACTTGCACTGCGGTCAAGACGGGTCTGGGCAGAAGGAGAGTGCAGTGCAATCAGTGCACTCCCCTCCTGTGGGTCACCAGTACACTGGTGCACCTGCCCAGGATCAGAGCCGGTGCAAGGTTTTTGCCGCCCTAGACAAAATATAAATTTGCCGCCCCCCCCATGTGACATCACAATGCCCCACCCATATGATCTGCCATATGAACTAACGCCAGTGCTGCACACAGTGTGTGTTTACATTAAAAAGCCTGCAGGGACCAGCTATAGACACCAGAACCACTTCATTAAGCTATAGTGTCCCTTTAATGTGAGGTAAATTATAGATTAGTGTCACTAATAATATACTAGATTGCCTACTTACAATTAGATGAGGATGATGATGAGCTGCAGTTTGGCTCCACTGGTCCGGTGTAGAACAGGATCTCTGGAGGCTGTTTGCAACTGTGGTCACAAAATTCAATGTTCTGGGAGAATTGGAAGCAGCTCCATTTTTTGGGGGCCTCTTACACAGCTCAAGGTCTGGGCCCCAGTGCCTGACGGTGAGTATGCCCATAAGGCCCACTCATAAGTCCACTTATATGTTCCACCCACCCATGAGTTCGCTCACAGGGAGTGGAGTGTGTAGGGGATGTGTTATGTGTTATTGTAGAGGATCTAATATGTGTGCTTATGGTATGTAGTGTATAGGGATACCAGTTTGTGCAGGTGATGCAGCGTGTATTTGTGTATAAGGGATGTATTATGTGTTTCTGGTTGTGTATAAGGGATGTATTATGTGTTTCTGGTTGTGTGTAAGGGATGCATTGTGTGAATCTGTGTTTGTATGCATAAGGGATGCAAGGTGTGTGTCTGTATGTGTGTGCATTGAGTGTAAGAGATGCATTGTGTTTCTGTGTGTATGTAAGAAAAACAGTGTGTGTGTTTGCATGTGTGTGTAAGGGTTTGCATTGTATGTTTCTGTGTATGTGTGCAAATTATGCATTGTCTTTGTGTGTAAGGGTTGCATTGTGTGTGTGTGTGTAATGGATGCATTGTGTGTTTCTCTGTGTGTAAGGGAAGCATGTTGTGTTTCTGTGTATGTATAGGGATGCATTGTGTGTTTCTGTGTATGTATAGGGATGCATTGTGTGTGTGTGTGTGTGCGCGTAGTGTGAAAGAGCTCCCTGTCTTGCCCCCTGTCCTATAGAGCTGTCCCTTAGAGCTCTCCCCTGCCCCTTAGTGGTCTCTTCTCTCCCCCACCCTCCCCTAGTGGTCTCTTCTCACACTCACCCACCCTCCCTGTGCTCTTCTCATCCCCCCCTCCACCCTCCCTGTGTTCTTCTCACTCCTCCCTCTGTGTGTTCTCCTAACCCCCCGTGTTCTTCTTACCCCCCCTCCTCCCTGTGTTCTTCTTACTTCCCCCCTTGTTCTTCTTACCCCCTTCTTCTTACTCCCCCCTTCTTCTTCTTCTTACTCCCCCTTCTTCTTCTTCTTACCCCCCCTTCTTCTTCTTAACTCTCCTACTTCTTCTTAACTCTCCTACTTCTTCTTACTCCCCCTTCTTCTTCTTACCCCCCTTCTTCTAATTACTTCCCACTCTTGTTCTTCTTACTCCCCACTCTTTTTCTTACTCCCCCCTTCTTCTTCTTACCCCCCTCTTTTTCTTATCTCCCCTCCTTCTTACTCCCCCCTCCCCCTCTTCTTCCCCCCTCTTTTTCTTGTCTCCCCTCCTTCTTACACTCCCCCCACCCCTCTTCTTACTCCCCCCTCCTCTTACTCCGCCCCTCCCCTTACTCCCCCCTCCCCTCTTACTCCCCCCTCTTATTATACCCCCTCCCCTCTTCTTACTCCCCCCTTCTTCTTACTCTCCCTCCTCGCCTCTTCTTACTCCCCCCTCCACTTACTCCCCCCTCCCCTCTTACTCCCCCCTCCACTTACTCCCCCCTCCACTCTTACTCCCCCCTCCACTTACTCCCCCTCCCCTCTTACTCCCCCCTCTTCTTACTCCCCTCTCCCCTCTTACTCCCCCCTCCCCTCTTCTTACTCTTCCCCCTCCCCTCTTCTTACTCTTCCCCCTCCCCTCTTCTTACCCTCCCCCCTCCCCTCTTCTTACTCCCCCCTCCCCTCTTCTTACTCCCCCCCTCACTCCCCCCTCTTCTTACTCCCATCTCCCCTCTTACTCCCCCCTTCTTACTCCCCTCCTCTTCTTACTCCCCTCTCCCCTCTTCTTACTCCCCTCTCCCCTCTTCTTCCCCCCCTATTCTTACTCCCCTCTCCCCTCTTACTCCCCCGCCCCTCTTCTTACCACCCTTCCTTCTTCCTACTCCCCCCTCCCCTCTTCCTACTCCCCCCCTCCCCTCTTCCTACTCCCCCCTCCCCTCTTCTTACTCTCCCCCCTCCCCTCTTCTTACTCTCCCCCCCTCCTCTTACTCTCCCGCCCCCTCTTACTCCCCCCCTCCCCTTACTCTCTCCCCCCTCTTCTTACTCCCTCCCTCCCCTCCTCTTACTCCCCCCCCTCTTGCTCCCCCCCTCCCCTTACTCTCTCCCCCCCTCTTCTTACTCTCTCCCCCTCCCCTCTTCTTACTCCCCCCTCCCCTCTTCTTACTCCCCCCTCTCCTCTTCTTACTCCCCCCCTCTCCTCTTCTTACTCCCCCCCTCTTCTTACTCTCCCCCCCTCCTCTTACTCTCCCGCCCCCTCTTACTCCCCCCCTCCCCTTACTCTCTCCCCCCTCTTCTTACTCCCTCCCTCCCCTCCTCTTACTCCCCCCCCTCTTGCTCCCCCCCTCCCCTTACTCTCTCCCCCCCTCTTCTTACTCTCTCCCCCTCCCCTCTTCTTACTCCCCCCTCCCCTCTTCTTACTCCCCCCTCTCCTCTTCTTACTCCCCCCCTCTCCTCTTCTTACTCCCCCCCTCTTCTTACTCTCCCCCTTCTTACTCTCCCCCCCTCTTCTTACTCTCCCCCCTCCCCTCTTCTTACTCCCCCCCTCCCCTCTTCTTACTTCCCCCTCCCTCCCCTCTTCTTACTTCCCCCCTCCCCTCTTCTTACTTCCCCCCTCCCCTCTTCTTACTTAGCCCCCTCCCTCCCCTCTTCTTACTTCCCCCCTCCCTCCCCTCTTCTTACTTAGCCCCCTCCCTCCCCTCTTATTACTTCCCCCCTCCCTCCCCTCCTGCCTATTTTCAGTTATTTCTGCTTATGTTATTTTTTTCCTTCTCAACAATGATCAGGCTTTTAGGCCTTTAGTGATTACTAGGGCTAATTGGAAAATTATCGCCCTTTTCCTCTCCCTCCAATTTGTACCTAGGGGTTAGTGGGCCTTTCTTTCTCTTACCCTTAAAGGTTTATATATACTGTTTGTGCTTGGGGCACTGGCTCTTTCCCCCTCTCTCGTAACCTTGTATACATTGTGAAATTCTGCATCCATGACCTACTTAGCCTACTGGGGCCTCATTATGTCTGGTTTATTTTACAGTTCTATATTGTTCTGGTTCTATGTCCTATTGGAAGAACCTATGGAATGTTTAATCCTTGTTTCGTAAATCTACCGTAGCTGCCAGTGGGCTGTCATTGTATTATCCATATATTATCAGTTCTCTCCTCTGCATAGCCATAGTAGGACTCAGGCTTATAAATAAACCCCCTTTTTCTAGTGACTCTATATGGTATGGAATGGATGCCCTTAATTTAAAAAAAAAGAGAAAAACAAACCGCACTCAAATCACGTGAAGAACCTGGTGCTAAACTGGACCAAGGGTCAGCACCAGCCCCAACGAGTAGATATCAGTGGTAGAAAGAGGATCCAGGCACTCCAAGTATCTTCAATTGTATTTATTAGGACAAGTGAGACACCACACTTTCCTCCTTTGATACTTACTTAATTTTAGGCTGATGTTCCTTGCCGTATCATGGTTTGTATAAAAAAACATGAAAAAACATTTAGATCAGGTTAGAGAAAGTAGAGTGGTTGAAATATAATAAAGCAAAAATTTAAATTCCAGAGAAATAGTGTTTACTGGGATGAATAGACTTACTTCTGCTACACGTCCACATTTCAGGGGATTCGCTACCCCATGAAGCTTTGCACCCACTTTTTTTGGCCAGCATAGTATGGACGTTAAAATGTAAAGAAAATTATTTGTAAAAACATTTTTTTACCACACTGACTTTTAGTTAGCTATTTGGTTGTTCTAAAAGTGAAGAAAGACCTCTTCAAGAGAAAACTTCACTTGCCTATCATTGAATGAATCCAGATTTGAAAATATATTTAATTGAATGTGTCTGATGTGTGCCATCTCAACATCTTTAAAGTAAGCTGTTAATTTTCTGTTCTAATTCTGATTGACACGTTGTTCACTTTGCATGTTCAACATTCCATTGCTCTACATGGGTAAGCATTGAAAGGCTCTTGCACATGCACAGGACAACGCGGTCCTGCACCAATCAAATGCTCTCTATGAGAGTCCTTTGATTTAATAACAAGGTATGACTCTGTTATTTAGCTGAAGCACCCTCTAGTGGCTGTCAGGAAGACAGCCTCTATACGTGTATTAACCCTGTAATCATAACATTGCTCTATCTACTAAAAGGCAATGTTTTACATAACAGGCTAAAAACCTAAAGGACCACTGCACACAGACCACTTCATTGGATGCTTCTAGTCCGATTTGTTTTGGCCACTTATATCTCTTGAGCTGTTTATTAACTTGCAATCCCATGATCCTCTGCCAGCCAACTATTTCAGTTGTAGTTATCAACAGTTAATACAGTGATGGGCTTAGCACTTCGGAAGATGTTTCAGATCCACATTAACCATGACCTTCAGCCAGTCTTAACAGTGGCTTGGCATCATGGGAAATGTAGTTGACAAAGATCGTGAAGCCACCTCTAGCCATTACCAAGTTAGAGTATCAGAGGGTACATGGTATAGTTAAAAAAAAAATTTTGCTTCAACAGATTTCTCACCAGTAAAGAATCAAAAGACCGCACAAACTGTTTAAGATAAAAACCACATAATCACATAAGATTATTGACATAATTCAGGACAGGCAGACTGACAAATTGATACCCCCCATTTAGAAATGTAGAATGGCTCATGGCCAGTTCTAAAACACTGGAGCAATGAAGAGTGGCTCAGGTTACATAAAAAAAATAAAAAATAACTATATAAATTCAAGCTGAAATATATCCTCCATATGTCAAATCAAGTCGTTCTAGTGGGTAGAAAGCTAGTCAAATAATCATAGTTACACAATAAGTCCAGAATGGGACCTTGAAGAATCGATTTACTGCTTTATAGCTGCACTGTCACCGTATATGGACTTAGCATAATTTGCAATGACCCAATGACAGTAACATCGCGGCTAGTGGTCCGGTGGCCGGTGGGGGCAGGAAAATGTGAGATTTACTTGCCTCCATAGACACAGCTCATATCTCTGCAGACATCACTGGTGACGGCTGGGACATAGGCACTTCTTGACAGTGGTAGGTCCGCACAGTATTAGGTGTAGGAAATATACTGAGACAAAGTAATCCCTACTTTGTCTCAGTATATCGCTTGAATGGGTTGAAATTTCAGTGAAATTCCAACACAGTCAGTCTCTTTGAAGGAATCAGGAAAGAAATGGGGCATTTATTTTAAGTTCTTTGTATTTATACACATTTTGACTTTTTTCAACATTATAACAATGATTAAAGGGACACTATAGTCACCAGAAAAACTACATCTTATCATATTTGTTCTGGTGAGTATAATCATTCCCTTCAGGCTTTTTGCAGTAAACACTGCATGTGTCAGAGACAAGACAGTGTTTACATTACAGTCTAGGGATACCTCCAGTGGCCACACCTCACATGGCTACTAGTTGTGCTTCCCTGGGGCCGTACTGCACAGTGTGCAGCACTGCCATTCAGTGTCTCCACTCTCTGCATGCAGACACTGAACCTTCCTCATAGAGATGCACCGATTCAATGCATTTCTATGATGAGGTGCTGAGGGCTGTGCTTGGCTTGTGCTGGCTCTGCCCCTGATCTGTCTCTTTGACAGTCTCAGCCAATCTTATATGGAAGCATTGTGACT
Organism: Pelobates fuscus; assembly: GCF_036172605.1. Taxonomy (NCBI): domain Eukaryota; kingdom Metazoa; phylum Chordata; class Amphibia; order Anura; family Pelobatidae; genus Pelobates; species Pelobates fuscus. Next base: position 104,804,509 of record NC_086327.1, on the reverse strand, counting down.
GACTGTGATCAACACTTCTGATGTTGTCAGCCAAGGAGGCAGATCAGGGGCAGAGCCAGCAGCAGCAGACTGGAATAAAGGTAAGATTGTATTATATTTTAGGAGGGCAAGAGGGGTCCAGATGGTGTTTTAACACTATAGGGTCAGAAATACATGCATGTGTTCCTGACCCTATAGTGTTCCTTTAAATAAAAAAAGAACTTACATACGTTTAATTCATGCCAAACTATATAAGCATATACAGGAAAAAAATATCACCTGATTTGCACTAACTCATATTATTGATGCAAGCAGAGGCAGCTAGACATTGGGGCAGTACCCCCCACCCCCCACCCCCAAATTGTTAGTATATACCCATTTAAACCCATATGATGCCATGCTCTGCTGAAAACCAGCTGCATCAGGGGTGCAAGTCATCAGGGGTTAATGGAAATTGCAGATAAAGTCATGACAATCACTGTGCTTTCTAACATCCACTTATCAGTATCACTGGCCCTTATAATGCCTATAGACTTTTCTTTTTGCAACAAAACCTGCGGGGTCCGTCTGCCGCCCCATTTGCCCCTATGGACTACTCCCCACTGGATGCAAGATGTGCAACTGTGTGAAGATAAGCTGCAGGAAAAAACAAACAAATAAACTAACCCATTTTATATTTCAAATTAAAGCTGCACTGCAATTGGCTAATTGAGATTTTCAACCATTTAGAAGACCAATGTAATTCAATCACATGCACCACTGACCAGCAACAGAGAAGAATAGGCCCCCAGGATTCAGATTTTATAAGATAATAAAAGTAAAAGTAATCACATTCCATGACTTTAATAAATAAATAGAGGTGAGCCAACAGCTATCATAAAAGTAAAAAATAAATCTTGCAAAAAATGTAGTATGAGCATAAAAACTTAAAATAATGTGTACAAATGCAATGTGCAGTAAAAAATAAATAAAACAATATTGCAAATAGTCTGGCACAACTACTGACTTATTCCATAACTTGTTCCGTGACTGTGCTCCATTTTTTATATAACCCAAACTTTAATTGAAGCATGATTGTTCCAAGGCCGTCTTAATTTTTATACGATTACTTCGATTAAATTAAAACAAACGTGTGTTGCTGTTAGAAATTAGTTCTTTTTAGAACAGGGACATTTTGAACAGAAAAAGGTCAAATTTAAATCCTTGGATGAGGTAAACAAAATATCAGTGCGATGGATTGACAAGTTCATTTAATTGCATATTTGTCGCAAGCTAGAGGCAAATGTCTCCAGTTTAAGAACATTTAGGTGTTTTGTTATCTTTGACCTGTCTCTAGATGCTTCTGATAAGTAATGCGGAAAATATTTTCTAAATTTCACAGCCCTATGATTCCACGAAGCTAGGGGATCTTTAACGTTTTCAGCTACAAAACTTCTGCACGTATTGTAGCGTCTTGCCAAATATTACATCGCAATATGCTGTGGGACCACAGCTCTCATGATGATGGGCCAGCCTTTAGAATGCCAAAGCATCATAGGAGTTGCAACTCTAAAGCATCTGGGGATGTACAGTTAGGGCACTCCTGTTCTAAATATTCTGTGCACTTCTCTTGAAAAACTACATTTGGGATTTGGCTATATTGCGGGGCGGCAGCTTATACGTAATTTCCCAAGTGATGAAAGAATGCAATTAATATGAAATAGCTAAAGTATTCTGTCTTTATGCTTGAATAGACAGTAAAAGAAAAAAAAAAAAGCAACACATTTATACATATGATAGTTCTTTCTCTTCGACTACCATTGTCTACAATAGCCCGTCCATAAACCTAGCCTTGTGTGAAGACCATGATAAAAGACATACTATAGGAGAATATGGTATGCGAGTACATCATCAGTAGTACTTACATTTTACATGGCTGTCCAAGAATTATGGGAGTTATAGATCAATATTAAAGCTGAAAAGCCACACATTCTTTGAACTTGGACTATAGTAAATAATTAGGTCTATTGGGTTTGCACGTTTTAGCTAAAATACATCAAAGTGTAAATTTTTAGAGACACCTCTGAGCGGGTAAGCAGTCACTGTGATGAACATGAAGCCTGGGTCATGCCATCAGGAGCAATTAATTGAATCCTGTGCATACCTTCTTTGGCTCCAAAAACACGAGCACATGGAATGTAAATTGCCTCCTTTATGGAATTTTGGCTTCATTGCCAGAGCTCACCTGATACCATCTCTGTCTGGCACCGAGAGCAAGCGGTTTATCAAGCAGCCCAGGGCACGTAGGCACAGCAAGTGTATATATTCACTTGGCATTGCGTAGGATGGTGAACAAGCATCTCGCTTTTTATTTTCAGAGTTTCACTCTGCTCTGTGATTTATGCATAAGTGATAGATGTATAGGACCAGATCATCTCAAACTGGCATGCTGATAGACGAAGCTGAGATTCGGACACACTACAGTGCACAGGGCTACATTTTGCTATTTTGTACTTAAAAGTACACCACATGGAGCGAGGTTTTTTTAAACGTGAAATATGAGATAGCACTTGCCATGTTGCAATAAAATGTTTCAAATAAAAAGCATTATCTAGTTATCCAGAAACTCAAAATCAACCTGTACTACCTGTGCTAGATTTCTGGACAGAAGTAAAATTCAGATCCTTTGAGGAATAAGTTGGTTCATCCGAATATCATTTAAGAGAGAAACATTTAAATACATAAAGGGAATCAACACAGTAAAAGAGGAGACTATATTTAAAAGAAGAAAAACTACCACAACAAGAGGACATAGTCTTAAATTAGAGGGACAAAGGTTTAAAAATAATATCAGGAAGTATTACTTTACTGAGAGGGTAGTGGATGCATGGAATAGCCTTCCAGCTGAAGTGGTAGAGGTTAACACAGTAAAGGAGTTTAAGCATGCGTGGGATAGGCATAAGGCTATCCTAACTATAAGATAAGGCCAGGGGCTAATGAAAGTATTTAGAAAACTGGGCAGACTAGATGGGCCGAATGGTTCTTATCTGCCGTCACATTCTATGTTTCTATGTTTCTAGGAATGTTTTTTTGTTAATGAAATGACATCACCCACTATTAACTGTTTGAGTGCCATAGGATGAACATCTCTGGCTAATTAGAAGGGAGCTGGGTATATGGGCATTGCTTTCCAAAGGTCTTCATTTGTATCAGTTAGATGGCCAAACTAGCAGGACGCAATTGTCTTTTAAATCACCCAACGAGGCCATCTGAGGAGTGCCCATTGATGTAAAAAACCAAGAAAATCAGAGCGTGGGAGCAGACGTTTGACGACAAATATGCTCCCATTAAACAATGTCATTTTCTATAGGCTAAATGGAAAAAAAATGGGAAGACTGTTAGTAAAATTGGATAAAGACTTATTTTAGCTGTCAGACATTTAATATAGATAAATATGTAATTTCTCACAAAATAATACATATTTAAATAAGTGTCTTTCCAATAATATTTGTACATCTTCTAGCTGAAATGTAATTGTTCTAAAAACTATGTGGACTATGTAACCAACACCTTTCAAACATATTTTGATACTTGTCAGCTTTCTTAAACAGTAAAGAATCGGACTTTAAAAAACTATACTTTCACCCTCAGTCATCTCACTAGATTAGCCCCAAGAATTTCTCCGCTTCTTACACTAATGTAACTTGGGCTGAGGGGCCTACTTCACTGACTAAAGTTTAATAAAATCCGCAGCTTAAAAGTGCTGATTCTTTAAAGGGGAGCTCTGACTTAATGGAATATTTCTTATTATGATTACTTATTCCCTATATTTAGAAAATGTGTGTTTGTGAAGAATTAAATGTAGACATCCTGATCCAAACCACCATATTTAAACCTATCTTGGAACTGGGTGCCTCCATTTTGGATTCCTGTCATCATTAGTATAAATGTAATAAAAGATATCGGGGGGTTTTCCATTTTTCTTTTGTTTTTTCCGTTGTGCCATTTCCAGAGAAGTGACGGTTAATAAAGGCAACCAGACTACTTCAGTTTATTGATGTTACTCTATTGCACTTAGTGATGCAATGTAAAAATTGCCATTTAAGAGAAACTACAATGTTTACATTGCAGCACTAAGTCAGCCTCTAGTGGCTGTCACTAGCGACTGTCACTAGCCACTAGAAACATTTCTGGAATCATACCAGACTTTAGGCCCCTAACTGATACTGGACGTCATCACGCTCTGCATGAGGACATCCATCGTCAGAGAAATCCCCATAGGAAAACATTTATTCAATGTTATGGAGAGAGCCTAACGCACTAGCGGCTGGGGATCTACCTTTGACTTAGAACATCATAATAAATATTTATATTTTTTAACCCCCAAGCAGACATTAGGAAATATTATCTTTGGTTTATTTTTGGATTAGTTATTTAAAACAATTAGGGTGTTTTTAACTGAATTATCACTGTAAGATTATATATTTATATGCAAACTGTATAATGCATAACCATTAAAGGAAATAAAAGCCCAAGCCATTTGCTGTGCCCATTTACCTTATAAGGTTTTACTTAGCAGTGATGTCATTAAGCCTCTTACATCATAATAAGCTGAGGGAATGTAACAATTGCTTGCACTCTCTGAAGCCAGTCAGTGTTTAGCTGGGACTACATCGTAAACAGGAACTCATCAGGTGTTATATCTATTATCAGAACAAACTGAAACCTTCAGGATAATACTGGACAATGCTAACATATCAATGTCTTTGGTTTCCTAGGATGAAGTCTGTTAAGCAGTATCACTGCCGCATGGACCCAAACAGGATCTGAAGAGGATGGTGATGTATAAAGGGTGATGGCAAATGAATAATATGAGATCAATGTAATACAGATCCAGGGACAGATTTGTAGCCGATCGCCTTAATATGGGGTCAGGAAGGAATTTTTTACTTGGACATATTACTAATGGTATGTCCACGTTTTTTCGCCTTCCTCTGGATCACTAATTCACTAAACTTTAAATTGTAGCAAACTAAAATCTTACAGAGTTATTCATTAAACACCGAATTTTGTCCAGATGGTTTTCATATTTTTGTAACCACAGTAAATTATAAATAATTTTAAAAAATCGCTTTAAATGTTAAATTGTTTAATGTGTGTAATAGATAGCTTGGAAAGCATTTATCAAAGATAACCTAAATAAAGTTAGATTTGATTTGGTTCATTATATAGTTACTTTAATAATACAATAATACATAGAGAATAGGTGTCAGGCTTTTAAGAGTCTGGGCCTGGACTTTATATATTCCAGCTCTCTGGCAGCATTTGCTCCAGTTGAAATACAGGCAAAATTCTAGCTCGTTTGGAGCCAGAATTTCAAAATTCAGACAATATCAAATCTTACAAAGAATGTCCTTATTTTGCCGTCTGAATGGCCCCGTACACAGCCATATGTATGTGACCAAAGGAACTTAAATGAATAATCAAATTTAGCAAAAACAGTTGTGACTATAGTTATTTTTCCTACATTTTGTTATCAGATTTTATTGTGCTACAATTCAGAGTTTGGCGAATAAACCTGTTCATGAAGGTTTTTTTTTTCCTTTAGTATAAAAGGTTTTTTTTCCCTTCATTATAAATAAATACATAGAGAAAAAGAAAATATTTTGCCTCTGTCGCATTCTGTCATTGCTAAACAACTCCAGCGCTCATTCACATTCACTAGATATTAAAAGGTGCTAGGAGTGGTTATGGAGTTAGGAGTTCCCCAGCTCCAACCTAGTATAAGTAGTCACACCATTGATCAGCTGATGCTCTCAGCCAACGAGCTGGCCCTGCACCGTTTGGCTTAGCTCAGGGGAGGTAACAGAACTTTCTAAACAGGACTTTCAGCCGTTGAATTAAAAAATGGAGCCAGCAGACCCAGGTAAGACGTCAAACCAATTTCATACAGTTTAACCCCTTAAGGACCAAACTTCTGGAATAAAAGGGAATCATGACATGTCACACATGTCATGTGTCCTTAAGGGGTTAACTACTTACAATGGGAGCGGTTTCTAGGGCTTCATGGCACCATAAATACTGCAACACGCTGTAGTAGTTATAGTGTTTCTTAAAAGGTTAATTTAAACATACTAAAAATAGTTAGGAAGTAACCCTTTACATTAGTCGCCGGAAGTCACAAATGGGACTGTCCATTTAAATGCTAGGGCAAATAGGAAAATATAGTACGCTTTACAATATTAAAAGTAATGGTCTGAATATGATGCGCAGGATAGGAGCAGCACAGAAAGCAAATGGCGTCACAGGCTTGTTGGTACAAGGAGACAAATTAAAAATAAACAAACGCCATAATGCAGGGCCTGCCTCAATTCCAATTTCCTATTACCAACAGTAACGCTTCTCGCCTAACCAATAACTGCAGGTTATCAATATCCCAACTAATGACTAGTTATACCCTTCTGGCCATTCCATTGGTTGATAGAAATGGAACACACTCACAAACCCAAGTCTCATGTTTGTGGATTATACTTGAGATAACTTGGGTCGTTACTCAGACACTGCACCCAGCGTTTGTTTCACTTTGCTGGGAATAGATCCAAAGCATTGTAAACCCCTAGAGTCAAATGGCTCTATAGTCTGTCTCTTCCTCCCTCTTCGTCTACTTTTATTCACATTGTGGTGCTTTACCTTGATGCTTTACCATGCTTTAGACATATTTTTTGAGAGACACATATTTAAAAAAAAAAAATATATATATATAAATATATATATGGATTTCTACACAATCGTTTCAAGATTAGTCTGGGAAGAGTGCCAAAGAGCAATACCTTCTACCAAAGCAGCACTGGAAGATATGAAAAACATGAATGTAAGTTAGATGGTAGACTAGCGAGGCATCAGACTGATTTGCTGGAGGCTCTGCTCCTACTTTTGCCTCCAATAACTTTAGTTGGAGGTTTCTGAATGAAATCTTACTGCACAACCAATGTAACAATATAGATAGTATTATATTAATTACTCAGGGATTTTAATATTTTTAGTGGTTGTGGGTTCCTTCATGTTTCTATGTAGTGATAAGCATGTATAATATTTGGCAGTTCTGGTATTTTATTTATTACAGATTTTTTTAGGGAACTGAGGGTACTGGGTATATTGAATATATTAAACAAACACAGACAATACATGAGAACTCTAGGACGGACAAAAACGTAGAGAAATTCAACAGCTTGCCTTTCGGCAAATTCCTTCTGAGGTTTCAAAATAGTCATTGTTTACTGGTGCCATTACAGTGTGAATCTTTACCATTTGATTCCCACCCAAAGGGGCAAGATCCGAAATGCCAGCAAGTTCCCTCGATCGTTTCGGCCTCTTCAGTGAGGTGTAGCTGATAACCTTTAGGCTCAGTGAACACATGGCCCGAAGTAAATGCATGGAAGCAAAAACCAGAGAATATGAGAACTCTGAAAATGTACAAAAGTTTAGATAAACACAGTGGCGTACACACAACCCATGGGGCCCCGGTGCGAAAACTGATCCGGGGCCCAACCCGGGGCTGCGACCCGTGCGACCGCGGTATGTATGCCAGTGCATGCATAAACACATACACTTAAAGGACCACTACAGACACCCAGATCACATCAGCTCAATGAAGTGGTCTGGGTGCCAGGTCTCGCTAGTTTTAACCCTGCAGCTGAAAACATAGCAGTTTCAGAGAAACTGCTATGTTTCACTGAGGGTTAATCCAGCCTCTAGTGGCTGTCTCATTGACAGCCGCTAGAGGATTTTCTGCGATTCTCACTGTGAAAATCACAGTGAGAAGACGCTGAACGTCCATAGGAAAGCATTGAGTAATGCTTTCCTATGGGCGGTTTGAATGCGCGCGTGGCTCTTGCCACGCATGTGCATTCGGAGCTGAGAGGCGGATGGGGACGGAGAGATCCCCAGCGTTAAGGGAGTCCGGCGCTGGAGAAAGGTAAGTGCTTAAGACACACACACACTCTCATGAACAGACGCACACATTTACTGACAGACACACACTCAGTGACAGACGCACACAAACATACTCAGTAACAGACACACACACACACTAACACACACACACACTCTAACACTAACACACACACTCACTAACACTAACACACTCACTAACACACACACTCACTAACACACATACTCACTAACACACACACTCACTAACACTAACACACATACTCACTAACACACACACTCACTAACACACACACTCACTAACACTAACACACTCACTAACACACACACACTCACTAACACTAACACACACTCACTAACACTAACACACACACACTCTAACACTAACACACACTCACTAACACTAACACACTCTCTAACACTAACACACACACTCACTAACACTAACACACACTCACTAACACTAACACACACACACTCACTAACACTAACACACACACACTAACACTAACACACACACACTAACACTAACACACACTCACTAACACTAACACACACTCACTCACTAACACTAACACACACACACTAACACTAACACACACTCACTAACACTAACACACACTCACTAACACACACACTCACTAACTAACACTAACACACACACTCACCAACACTAACACACACACCAACACTAAGACACACACTCACCAACACTAAGACACACACTCACTAACACTAAGACACACACTCACTAACACTAAGACACACACTCACTAACACTAAGACACACACTCACTAACACTAACACACACTCACTAACACACACACTCACTAACACACACACTCACTAACACACACACTAACTAACACACACACTCTAACACTAACACACACACTCTAACACTAACACACACACTCTAACACTAACACACACTCACTAACACTAACACACACTCACTAACACTAACACACTCACTAACACTAACACACTCACTAACACTAACACACTCACTAACACACACACTCACACACACTAACACACTCACTAACACACACACAATCTAACACTAACACACACTCACTAACACTAACACACACACTCTAACACTAACACACACACTCACTAACACACTCACTAACACACACACACACACACACTAACACACACTCACTAACACTAACACACACACTCACTAACACACACTCACTAACACACACTCACTAACACACACTCACTAACACACACACTCACTAACACTAACACACACACTTACTAACACACACACTTACTAACACACACACTCACTAACACACTCACTAACACACTCACTAACACTAACACACTCACTAACACTAACACACTCACTAACACTAACACACTCACTAACACACACACTCACTAACACTAACACACACACTCACTAACACTAACACACACACTCACTAACACTAACACACTCACTAACACACACACTCACTAACACTAACACACACTCACTAACACTAACACACACTCACTAACACTAACACACACTCACTAACACTAACACACACACTCTAACACTAACACACACTCACTAACACTAACACACACTCACTAACACACACACTCACTAACACACACACTCACTAACACACACTCTCACTAACACACTCACTAACACTAACACACTCACTAACACTAACACACTCACTAACACACACACTCACTAACACACACTCACTAACACTAACACACACACTCACTAACACACATACTCACTAACACACACACTCACTAACACTAACACACACACTCACTAACACTAACACACTCACTAACACACACTCACACACTCACTAACACACACACACACTCACTCACTAACACTAACACACTCACTAACACACACACTCTAACACTAACACACACTCACTAACACTAACACACACACTAACACACTCACTAACACACACACACTAACACACACTCACTAACACTAACACACACTCACTAACACTAACACACACTCACTAACACTAACACACACTCACTAACACTAACACACACACTAACACACACTCACTAACACACACACTCACTAACACTAACACACACACTTACTAACACACTCACTAACACTAACACACTCACTAACACTAACACACACACTCACTAACACACACTCACTAGCACTAACACACTCACTAACACTAACACACTCACTAACACTAACACACACACTCACTAACACTAACACACATACTCACTAACACACACACTCACTAACACTAACACACACACTCACTAACACTAACACACTCACTAACACACACACTCACTAACACTAACACACACACTCACTAACACTAACACACACACTCACTAACACACACTCACTAACACTAACACACTCACTAACACTAACACACACACTCACTAACACACACTCACTAGCACTAACACACTCACTAACACTAACACACTCACTAACACTAACACACACACTCACTAACACTAACACACATACTCACTAACACACACACTCACTAACACTAACACACACACTCACTAACACTAACACACTCACTAACACACACACTCACTAACACTAACACACACACTCACTAACACTAACACACACACTCACCAACACTAAGACACACACTCACCAACACTAAGACACACACTCACTAACACTAAGACACACACTCACTAACACTAACACACACTCACTAACACTAACACACTCACTAACACACACACACTCACTAACACACACACTCACTAACACACACACTCACTAACACACACACTCACTAACACACGCACTCACTAACACACGCACTCTAACACTAACACACACACTCTAACACTAACACACACACTCACTAACACACACACTCACTAACACTAACACACTCACTAACACTAACACACTCACTAACACACACTCACACACTCACTAACACACACACACACACACACACTCACTAACACTAACACACTCACTAACACACACTCACTAACACTAACACACACACTCACTAACACACTCACTAACACACACACACACTAACACACACTCACTAACACTAACACACACTCACTAACACACACTCACTAACACACACACTCACTAACACACACACTCACTAACACTAACACACACACTCTCACTAACACTAACACACTCACTAACACTAACACACTCACTAACACTAACACACTCACTAACACTAACACACACACTCACTAACACTAACACACACACACACTAACACACACACTCACTAACACACTCACTAACACACTCACTAACACTAACACACTCAAACGTTTTTTTGGTTTTTTTTAATCCCCCCAGCCTCCTTACCTGTGGGAGAGCTGGGGGGATTCCCTTGGGTCCAGTGGTGTTGCTGGCCCTGCTGTCACCCGGCTGGCTGGCGGGCGCGCGAGGGAGCACTGTCCCCTGGGTGCTCCCTCTTCAGCTCCCTCGCGCGCCGCGTACTGATGAAGGAGCCGGAAGATGACGTCATCTTCCGGCTCCGGTTCCAGTGCGGTGCGCGAGGGAGCTGAAGAGGGACAGTGCTCCTTCGCGCGCCCGCCAGCCAGCCGGGTGACAGCAGGGCCAGCCTCGGGGGGCCCGGAGGTGGCCGGCTCCTGGGCCCCCCAGCAGAAGAGGCTGGCCCAGTGACCAACATACCTGAGTCGCAGGGCGGCCGGGCCCCCTGGTGGGCCGGGCCGGTCGCAGCCGCGACCCCTGCGACCCTGGTATGTACGCCACTGGATAAACACAATAGTTTGCCCTTCGGTAAATCCCCAATAAGGGATCAAAATGGTTTTTGCTCACTTGTGCAATTACAGAGAGAACCTATATAATTTGCATATCGGATTGATCTTGCCTATAAGGACAGTCCAGAACCAAAATGCCGGCAAGTTCTCTCTGCACGAGGGATACAACAACTCATTTCCATTCCAGCTTTGTTAAGGCCTAGCCAGCGAGCTGTTGCTGATATTACTCTAGGCACAGTTAGCATGGGGTGAAGACTTTCAGTATGATGATATCATATCATTGTGTTCATGTCCCTGACTGTGCACAATAGATTTTACCTTGGATTAAGGTCTCAGGGACTCAGGGGAGTAAGAGACAAATGTGTATAAGAAATACTGACAGGGGCGTATTAGCCGCGAGGCAAACAAGGCATTTTCCTTGGGCGGCATTTTCCAGGGGGCGGCAAAAAAAGCCGCCCCCAAATGCCCAAGGCAAATGTCTTGTTAGCCTTGCGGCTAACAGACATGCTGGGCTGCTGAGCGGTCGGGCGGCGCTGGTGGGCGGCTGGCAAGGGAGCACTTCCTCTGAGCTGTCTGCTCATGACGTCATATTCCGGTTCCCAGCCTCACTCTAAGGCGCGCGAGGGACCTGAGCAGACAGCTCAGAGGAAGTGCTCCCTCGCCAGCCGCCCGCCCGCCAGCCAGTGCCGCTCGCCCAGCCACTGGACCTCGGAGGAAGAGACCCCCCCAGCATTCCCAAAGGTAAGGAGGCTGGGGGGGGGGGGGTGTTTAAATAAATTTTAAAAAATGTATTAATGTGGGTGTGGGTGTGTGTGTGTTAGTGTGTGTGTCTGTTAGTGTGTGTGTGTGTCTGTTAGTGTGTGTGTGTCTGTTAGTGTGTGTGTCTGTTAGTGTGTGTCTGTTAGTGTGTTTGCCTGTGAGTGTGTGTGTCTGTTAGTGAGTGTGTGTATCTGACTGTGTATGTCTGTTAGTGTGTGTGTCTGACTGTGTGTGTCTGTTAGTGTGTGTGTTTTCCTGTGATTGTGTGTGTATGTTAGTGAGTGTGTGTGTCTGCTAGTTTGTGTCTGCTAGTAAGTGAGTGGGTGTCTGTTAGTGTGTGTCTGTTAGTGAGTGTGTTTGTCTGTTACTGAGTGTGAGTGTGTCTGTTAGTGTGTGTGTGTGTTTCTGTTAGCGAGTGTGTGTTTCTGTTAGCTAGTGTATGCGTATCTGTCAGTGAATGTGTGTGTGTGTATTTAGAATGCGGGGCGGGGGGAAAGGTTGGGTGTGGGTGGCGCGGGGGGAGTGCCTGAGTTTTGTCCTGCCTAGGGCAGCACAAAACCAGGATACACCACTGGATACTGAGAGTGAGAGACACGGGGGTTAGATACACAGGGGGAGTGAGAGACATAAGGGGGGGCAAAGGATATAGTGGGGTAAGAGACACAAAGGGGGGGGATGTAACTACACAAGAATGGAGGGTTAAGTGCCACAAAAAGGGGTAAGAGACACAGAGGGGTAAAAGACATAGGGGGAACGATAAGAGTCACAAAGAGGTAAGACAGACAGTGGAATAAGAGCCACAGGAAGATGAGAGACGCAGAAATATAAAAGAAGCAAACGGGGAAATGGGATTGTAGACCATAAGAACATAGAAGGACAGGGGACAGAAAGATAGACCTGAGTAAGAAACATATAGCAAACAACTATTAGAGGAACAGAGGTGGGAAGACACACATTAGGGTAAGGGTTTGCAAGAAGCTCCTTACAAATGGGACATAGGGTCACTGGACAAATGGAAATAATATAAATGTCATAATAATAATAATAGTAATAATGATGATGAATTACAAAGGGCCACTAGACATGCAGACAGTGACAATAAAAATGTAATAACAATAATATTGATGTCTGCACTAACATTACAGAATCCATCACAAACAATGTACAAACAATAGATTATACTGTTGCCCTGTTACCTTGATGTGGTTAGCAGGTCACCAATATATATGCTTCAAATATTTGTGGGTAGAATTTTCTGTTCACCCTTGTTAGAAGTGTTTTTCTGTTGTTGTTTTTTGTATTCTCTATTGACAGAATGAAACATGATACACATGTATTGTTTCTAACCACAAATCTGATTATGGGAACTGGTTGATTCACACAAAGATCACTTGATTTATTTAACCCCTTAAGGACACATGACGTGTGTGACATGTCATGATTCCTTTTTATTCCAGAAGTTTGGTCCTTAAGGGGTTAAAGGGCAACTGTTACTTTTCAGGTTTTTAATATTTATGTCTATTCGTCCACTTTGTGCCTCCATCTTTGATCTATTTCAGTTATTACTATAAGCTCTGTCCTTTGCAGTTAGCAGTCAGCATAGAGAGCATACAGAGAAGAGGAGAAATTATACAATGTTGCTATTTCTCCTGTTCATTTGCAATATTTGCTCTGGCCTCTTCTGAACTGTATTATAAAGTAATTTAATAAATATTTAAAATAAAAGAAAATGAAGCATTTCATGATAAAAGTCAAGAAAGGGTACAAGGAAGCAGCGCCTTCTGGGTGTCCTACAAACTCGTATGGTGGTGAGTCAATGTGGAAAATATGAAGATAGAAAAAAGAATATAGTGTAGCATATTCCATAGGTGCTGAGGTAAAATAAGAGAAATGCCACTTCCAATTTTCTGGAGCATACGTTCAGCTCCAGATATATGAGTATGGACGGTATGATCCCCGCCTGTGGATATGTCATTCAGCTGGTTCCTTGTAGATGATAGGTCAGGGTCAAGGGCCAGTTGAAGTGTCGAGCGTTCACGAGTATTTCCCTCCAAATTGCAGTGTCACAGATATTCACCAATTACATAGAATGAGACTAAAACAGAAAAATAGTGTTCTCTGTTTTGTTGATGTAAAAGTAAAATAAAAGGAAATATACTCACATAAGGAGAGGTTTTTGCTCAATCCTGTGTGGCCTAGGTGGTTTCCTCCCCACCAAGGAGGTAAAAAGTATGGCTCCTCCGGATAAAATCTTCACTTTCAAAAAGCCCCTTTGAGTGAAACGCATTAGTGTTTTTATATAATTGGTTTTATCTTTAAATAAAACTAGTTTTTTACCTTACCTGGACCTTCCTGATTTTATCCTTGAAGATTTTATCCAGAGGAGCCACACTTCTTACTTCCTGTTTTCTGTCTTTGTATTTTCCATATTGACTCACCAACATATGAGTTTGAGGACACCGTGAAGGCGATGCTTCCCTGTACCCTTTCCTGACCTATACCAAGTTACGGCCTGAGAGAAGAGACTCTGGTTTTGGAAGTGCCAGCTGCCATTGACGGATCTAACAAGCGCTAGGAACCTCATTGCACATAGTTCATGATACTAGGTTAACACAAGTTGTAGGGGATGTCAAATGTTTTATTCAATCGTGTAAAGTCCAGGCAAATGACAGTTCCCCTTTAAGGTGGCATTCTTCACCTAACTAATTTTAGGACCTACACTTGTTATGAAGACAAATACAAGATTATATCTATTAAGAATGTGAGCACTGGTAGCCTCATAGATCTGTCTTTGAGAGATAAATTCTTTTTTTTTTATGAAGAAATCAGAATGATAAAACTGGTGTAGAATATTGACATCTTACCCGGATGTGTACTAAAGTGACATTCAAAGTAATTTTCGAATTTAAGGCCAGAATAGCCAAATTTAAAGAGTAGCTGACTTTTTTTCCAGTTTGGTTATTTTGAGCTTAAATAAATACTATAGCAAGGGTGCTTAAAATGATCCCCCGATGTTTTGAAACTACAGCTTTCATGATGCTTTGTCATTCTATAGGCATTCTAAATGCATACAAAGCATCATGGGAGTTGTAGTTCTACATTCTCTGGAAATCTACCTGCACCCTGCACTATAGTATCAGGAATATAAATATGTATTCCTGGCACAATAGTATAGTACAATAGTACTGTATAGTCCCTAGCCCCTTGTTAGAGCACGCCGTGCTGGTCTCACCCTGCTCTGCCTCCATGGCTGAGATCATCAGTTTTGATAATATCAGCCTATCCTGTACTTTCCTATAGCAAAACATTGGGAGGCATGCCCTGCAAAACACCACTCTGCACCAATTAACATTTCCTCATAGAGATGCATTGAATCAATGCATCTCTATGGTTAACGTTCAGCGTTTCCATGCAGAGCGTGGAAATGCTAAGCATAGGTGCTACACACTGTGCAGCACTTGACTAGGAGGCACCTCTAGTAGCCGTCTGAGTGACTAGAGTCACTACACATGTTACTAGGCAGTGATGTAAACATTGCCCTTTCTCTGAAAAGGCAGTGTTTACATTAAAAGCCTGCAGGGACAGGCTTTAAACACCAGAACAACTACATTAAGCTGTAGTGGTTCTGGTGACCGTAGTGCCCCCTTTACATTTGAAATTCACTTTGAATTCTAACTGTAGTGAATAACCCTGTTAGTTTTTACTAGCATATTTTTAGGGGGGAAAAAACAACCATTATAAGAACAAAAATGTAGTATCATTACTAAAATTAAAAATATGCAACATGGACAGACTACAAAGTAGTAGAATGTCCAATTAAAGTCTGCATTCTAAAGTGATCTGCAAAATAAACAAATAAAAACAGCACTGGTCTCTATTCAAAGCTCATGATAGCTCTTTATTCCATTTATTTATCTCCAGTGGATACAAGCGAAATATTTTCAAAATCTCTCCAGCCTGTACCGTTAGTCAGCACCAGGCATGGGACGGTTATGATGTCATTTCTTTAAAATGTGAACAATAATGCGGCTTGAGTACAGGTACCTGTGAAAATATGTGTACAGCACACACTGCAGCGAAATGTCGAGCTTTCCAAGCCAAGAACGTATGTGTCAAAAACAAAGCCCCTAAGAAGTGGTTTTCTGCTGGCTTTGGCAATTGAAATGATAGAGGCGATGACAGGCCAGCAACGCAGAGTTTGCTCTGCAGTTAGTCCTTGGCCTCTGGACCAGTCCATTTAAAAACCAGTCTCCAGCTTGTTTTATGAAATAAAAAATACAATTGTTGGTCTTCCATAGTTGTATAATCTCACTGTTACCGTGGCTACTAGTGTCAGGAGATGCTCCCCAGTCCAGAGATCTAAGACCAAAGCTGAACATGATTTAATACCGTAGGAATGTTTTAATTAATCTGTAAGAAATACCTCTCCCTCTGGTTTTACTTGGAGACAGCTTGGAGGACTAATTAGTGTTAGGTGAGAGCAGCCGGTACAGAGTTTTGAAGTTAGTTTATTAGTGATGGGGTGGGAGGGTTTGAAAGGTTCCAGGCCAGTTACTAGGATACGGTTCTAACTCTATCGTTACAGAATTGTAAGCGGAGCCTGCCCATTGCTCGGCACAGCCATTTCTAAATATTAATAATAATTGGAGTTTGGTACACAGTGATACTAATTGCCAGCTATGAGCAGCTTTTCTTAAAATGCTGACCTTCTAGTTTCAGTGAAGACTGAAATTATGCACCTGAATATCCCTTAGTACCTCTCACTGCTATTCTGATTTCAGAAAATACTGGATACAAAAGGCAAACTCGCAGGGTTATCCACCGAAGTCCAAATGTGTCCATACCAAATGGGGCAAAACCATTGGGCTGCATATGGGGCCATTTGGACTGCAAAATTTGGACATTGTTCATGCTATGGGCTTAAATTTAAAAGATTACTGTCCACCCATGCCCCTATCAGTTGCCATACAATAAAATTCATACTGGAGAGCCATAGTATCCCCCCAGTGGGTGGGGCCTATGATACTATAACGGGGAGGATCCCATAGGGTATTTGATTTATTTAATTTTGAAAAATTTTAATGTGGCGTCTGGCTTGCAAGCACTGGCCGGGGACCAGCGGGTAAAGAGTGCCATCAGTCGACAAATAGTGGAAATGATCAATTCACTTAAAAAGAGGAAAAATAATGAAAATTTGCTAATGTTCATCCTGCCAGATGCATTCTGTTCTAATTTTGGTTAAAAGGAACAAAGGAGCCCAGCAAGCAGCCCAGCCAGGAGTCCAGCAGCCACACTGGACCCCAGGTACAAGATCCATTCTAGCTCTTCCAGAGGTAAAGAGGCTAGGTGGACTTAAATAAAAATTCAGAAAATAACAATAATATGTGAATGTATAAGAAAATGTGTATGTGTGTGTGTGTGAGTGTGTTTGTGTGTGTCAGTGTGTGTTTGTGTCTGTCTGTCAGTGAATGTGTGTGTGTCTTTCAGTGAGTGTGTGTGTGTGTCTGTCAGGAAATGTGTCTGTGTCTGTCAGTGAGTGTATGCCTGTTAGAGTGTGTCTGTTAATATGTATGTCAGTTGGTGTGTGTCTGTCAGTGAGTGTGTGTGCATCTGTCAGTGAGTGTGTGTTTCTGTCAGTGAATGTGAATGTGTCTGTCAGTGAGTGTGTAGCTGTCAGTGTGTGTCTGTAAGTAAGTGTGTGTCTGTGAGTGAATGTGTAAGTTTAAGTGTATCAAATTAGTGAGGATGTGTGTCTGTGAGTGTGTGTCAGTGTGTGCCAAATCAGTAAGTGTGTGTTTGTCAGTGTGTTTCGGTCAGTGAGTGTATATCAGTGTTTGTGTATCTGAGAGTGGGTGACTGTCAGAGAGTGGGTTTTTTAGTTGTGTCTGTCAGTGAAATTTTGTGTTGGTTAAACAGTGAGTTAAACAGTGGGTTAAACAGTGGGTGCCAATGACTGTGTATCTGTCAGTGAGTGTATGTCAGTTCATGTATCAGTGAGGGTTTGTGACTGTCAGTCAAAAAAGTGCGTGCTGATCGTAAACAGGAAGAGGTGTGGCCTTGACAGGAAGGGGTGGGGCAAATGTAGATTTGGGGGTGCTTGAGTTTAGTCATGCCTAAGGAGGCACAAATCTAAAATACACCACTGTATGACCCAACACAGAATTTGAACCTATGCTATCTTAAAAGCATAGGGATAGTTGCGTATTACCAGACCTTAAAGTTGCTGGGCTTAACTTAATGCCAAAAAAGAGTAAAGAATCGAGCCATGGTCAAGGAAAGTAATTCCATGCTGGGTCTAGGAGTACAGGGATTAAGGTAGTCAAACAAGCCAGGTTACTTTACCAGAGAACACAATGAGCCAAGAAAGTGCTATTGGGAATCACAAATGAGACGACAGCAGGGCAATGATACAGAACTCTAAGGTTTATATAGGTCTGGCCTGCCCAGAACATGCATGTGCATCGTCGCTGAAATGAAGCAGGGCTGTATACATCTGAAAATTGACATCTTATTAGAAAAGGAAAAAAGGGTAGTAGTGTTCTGCATCACTGTTCTCCCTTGGCTCGGTTTACCTTTCCTCCTACTGCAGTTTCATGAAGTAAGCATGCCTTCTTCCGCGTTGTACATAGAACAAAATTAGGGATAGGAAGCACATGCGCAGTGAGAACCGTCTATGCATCCAAGCTTCCCCAAGCATCACATGACCTAGTTTTACTCTGTCAGTGCAGCAGATATGCCTCAGGCGGCTGTCAGTGTAACTGCTACTGAAAAATTACAATGTTTTACCTTGAAGGGACAGAACCACTGAACCCAGGCTACATTGTTGAGATGAAGAGGCCTGAGTGAATTTAGTGGTCCTTTAATATCCTTAGGGCAAGTATTTATAATGCACATCTGACTGAAGTCCAGTCCAATCCACGAAATGCTACAACCTACCTCATTTTGCTTGCATATATGTTCACTTCTGTCCCTTCAGTTTGGAAAGCCAGCCATTGATCCCCAAATTTATTAACACGATTAATTATCCTGTTTTACAAAGCTCTTAAAACTTTTTAAAGGTATTTATAAATCATTACACCATTATATCCAATTAGGAATCATCTAATAAGTACCAAACAGACATTTTGAAGGTTAAAGTGAGGTTGAGCCCAAAGGCACAGCTTTTGGGCTTGACTTATCGTTACCTGCTGTATTTTTTATATTCAAAGCTTTATTGACTTACAAAGGTGTACAAAGAAGGCAATAACAATGGGTCTTGAAATAAAAAGTATCACATTATACAGGTGACAGGCAATTCTCAAGTAAGCAGATAAATTAAAGGACCACTATAGGCACCCAGACCACTTCAGCTCAATGAAGTGGTCTGGGTGCCAGGTCCAGCCAGGGTTAACCCTGCAGCTGTAAACATAGCAGTTTCAGAGAAACTGCTATGTTTATAATAGGGTTAATCCAGCCTCTAGTGGCTGTCTCATTGACAGCCGCTAGAGGCGCTTCCGCGCTTCTCACTGGGAAAATCACAGTGAGAAGACGCTGACGTCCGTAGGAAAGCATTGCACGTTCAGTGCTGACTTCGGAAGAGGGAGCAGATTTCCCCAGCGCTGAGATAGCCCGGCGCTGGAGAAAGGTAAGCGATTAACCCCTTCCTCCCCCTTCAGCCCAGCGGGAGTGGGACCCTGAGGGTGGGGGGACCTAAAGACCCTATAGTGCCAGGAAAACGCATTTTCCTGGCACTATGGCGCTCCTTTAAGTAATGTACCAGTAGCAATTATTGACCGCTTTTCCATAATGCGGTGGCTCACTAAGCCATATTTTGAAATCAAACAAGAAAACTAACTATTTGACACAGGTGTCATATGAATTGAGATCATCTATGTAGGGAGATAATCAATCATTTAGGATTTTGCAACAAGGCCATGACAGCATAGTCGTTTCAGAACAGAGATGTGTTAAGCTAAAAAACTTCACATTTTAATGCCAAACATCCTTGCCACAAGCTACTTAAACAGAGCACAATGATGTCAGCTTCAGCTTTACTTGCTTGTTCCTTCTAAATTACTACAGAACTATGAAAATCCTCAGGGCTTCTGTTTAGGACAAAGGTTCAGTCTAGGAGTTAACCAGGCCCTGGGGGATGGATTTTGGTTCTGGTTAAGAATTTTCTGGACGATGTGGTCCTTGTTATTAGCAAAATTGCAAAAATATTCCCAGCTCTTTGTGAAACAAATAATTTCTTTTTAGTGAGGCCATGTTTTAAAATAGTCAGTATCTGACAAAAAAAGACTCTCTCATTATGTTTACTGCTAGGCTATGTCTTTGGGCGGATCAATAAGTATTTTTTGTAGATTAGATGGCAGTTGTATGCTGGAAACTATTCCAAAAAGGCAGACAAAGGCCAACTTTTTTTTGTTAAAAGCAGCATAGTCACTGGGTTGACTTAATTTTTACTCCAATAATCGCACACACTGTCACCGATTGTCTGTTCATTAGATCTTCCACCAGCCATTTTTGCCATGACCTCAGCCACAAAGTCACAAGGGAAACTATAAGCACTAAAACAATTCTAGCCTAATGAAGTGCCAGTTCTCTGTTATTTAGGAGTTAAATCATTTTGTTTATGCAGCCCTAGTTACACCTCCCTGGCTGATACTCTCAATGCCCCTGTACATACTTTCTGAAATGAGCCTACATTTTGTTTAGGTTCTCATATTGCACAGTGTGTTTGATATAGAATTTCTAACCTCTTGCTCTGTTAATAGGCTGCTGGCGAATGCAGCAGCTTCATGTGTATGATTTACTTTTATCAATCAAAATTTGAATTGAGGCAGTGATACCGGAGAAACTGACGGAAGCGAAGCACAGAGAGATGGACACAGGTTTCTTCAGGAAGGAAGAGATTCTTTATTGGATCACCGATCGGGACTCAGAGGGACTAACGTCACCAAAATACAGCAAGTTCTGAGCCCCGGACAATAGTGCAGGCTCCTTATATAGGCACATAACTCCTCCCATATTAAGCTCCACCCGCACATTCTCTTGACCAATCAATACAAATAAGAATTAACTTCCTGCTTGACCGCATGGCCTGTCCAGCACAATGGAGGAGGGGAATACTATATCCTGTATTTTTGCACATGCTCCGTACACTACTGATCGTATCTTGCCTCGTGCAACCAACTGATCGATACGTCAGCATATGCACGTACACATGCCACGTGGTAATCTCGGCCTACTAAATTTATTTTTACCGAGATTCCACCACATTCCCCCCTTTGATGCCTCTTGATATTTCACAATTACTTGAGGCATCACTTAACCTTAGTTTGCATACACCGCAAGTTACCTTGAACCAGACCAGACTTAACTTATGATGTGAATCTTCAACACTCATCTTCCTGCACTGGTTCTCCCTGATCTAGAGCCTTATATTTATAAATTGCCATTATCTGTGCAGCAGCCTTCCTCTCTGCTATATTTTCTATCAGACTTTGCACAGATCTAACTACTAAGGGTATAAGACACGGCAAGAGTAGACACAACATTAAAATCAGTAGGACTCCACCTACCACTGCCTTAAGCCCTCCAAACCACTCATACCAGCTACCAAACCAACTACTTGGATTGTACCCTTTCCATACCTGAGTAGGCACATGCGCTAGTTTAA
Organism: Pelobates fuscus; assembly: GCF_036172605.1. Classification (NCBI taxonomy): domain Eukaryota; kingdom Metazoa; phylum Chordata; class Amphibia; order Anura; family Pelobatidae; genus Pelobates; species Pelobates fuscus. The sequence goes on along the minus strand of NC_086327.1, from coordinate 104,782,406 downwards.
CCATATGGCTAGTAAGCTCAGCTATTGCTTGCCCTTCATCATCTATTTGAAGACAGCAATTGCTCAGGTTAAACTTCCCACATACACCTCCCTCTACTGCCAAAAGGTAATCCAAGGCTAATCTATTTAGACTGCTGTCCTCATCCTGGTATTATGCTTCGCTAGAAGATTGAGCGCTTGTGATGTCTCGTTAGTAATGATCTCAACCACCGCCTGTAATCTTATAATACGGTTGAGCATATAAATAGGGGTTCTATAACCAAAGGTACCATCTTCTGCCCACGTGGCTGGCCCATAATAATCTATAATACGCTGGGGAGGCCATTCATTATCTTCCCAGGCGCCTATCTCTATGGGTCCCCTTTTCTTCCTATGATTCACATCATACACTTTAACACCTAAAGTCTCACCTGTTTCAATAGGTAACAAGAAGAAGGATGGTTTGAGCATACCCAACACACATGCCCCTTCCCAGTCCTGTGGCAACTCCGAATCGGCTTTCTTACCACAGATCCAGTACAAATTTGCTGGGGCTCTCCAGGTAGATGTGATGGATAGATCAAACCACACATCCTTTAAATTGGCGTATCTAGCAAACGGGTTAGATGGTTCTGAGACATTTGAAGCCGACCACCAAGTTGTATTCTTTGTATCATCATCATAAGCTTTTTGCCCTAGACAAGTTAATTCTCCTACAGAAGTATTATACATTATTCCTTTCCTTGCTATGCAAACATAACCTATGATGGAGGTCTTTAATCTCCACTCAGATTTACCTCTAACACTCATATGATAATCGGCTTGTGTAGATATTAATTGGTCAACTGCCTCAGAACCGGACATTACCTCCTTTGCTTCCCAAGGCCATTGGTCTCCCATGTTAGTACCTCCACACACATAGCAGTTGGTAACATTAAGACTACCGGCAATACTTTCGGCTAAATCAATGAACAGGTTCTTAGCATTATGGGGGATCTTATTATCTATGCTCATCTCTTCATAAAAGGAATGGTATACTTGATGAGTCTGGGAGGATACCGTATCAGTCTCTATCCCTATAAACAATATTGTCCCAGGATCTAAACCCGTCCCATATATTTGAAACCCAAATAAATTACCATACTTGTCTAAGAACTTGTCGGGGTTATTTATAAGTATATGGACTGGATTGCATTCCATAGACTTACAATATGGGCTGGTAGGCAACTTAGTCACTATCATGTCCTTGTCTACTGTCTGTCCCCAAGTTGCCCACCCCACACAAGACCAATATGGGCAAAAGTTATAATCTCTATTTGGGCATCTAGGACTCACATATTTATTTTTACAACTGGGACAAATATATTTATCGTTAGACCCATACGTCCTCTCCCATCTAAGATCCCCATATACATTCCACGGCTTTCTACCACTTGATATCGCCTTACATGCATCAAATAGCAGAACACCCGAAGAATATACGGATTCTAATACTGTCTTGTTAATTAGGGTCCCCTGAGGATCTCCATTCCTGAGAGTCAACCAAATTGTACGAGGTTGATACTCCGGACTGAAGCACTTAGGTTCTCCTACTCCTAAATGGCACACACTATATTCTATATTAAGGTATCTACATCTTGATACATCTCCTTTACACTCGTATTGTGAATGCCAAATTAGGGTTTGGGAAATATGGTTACCTGTTCTTGTAGTCTTAATGCATACCTCACAGCTAGGAGTGTCGGTACCTCTACCTTCCTGAATATAAAAATACACATAAATAAACATTATCAAAAACACATCTTTCGCCGTCATCCTCAGTCTTCGTCCGTGCGAAGGCACCTCAGCTTCCAGGATGTAAGGGCTGCAGGGAATGGAGTTCTGCTCGTCTTCACAGGAGTCCCTTCGAGACTTTCCTGGCTTATACACTATACGTCGGTGAGCGGACAGGCTTTATTATGGCCGTCTAAACACTCACTTCACCAAATCTCTGTAACAATAACATTTTGTAATCCACAAAGTTCCTCGTTACTCCGACTGAGTCGTGCGTTTTAACCGGATCTTGCAGGGATTCTCTGGATCTGCTGTAACTTGCCAAGAATCGACTGCTGCTGGTTTAACCCTGGAGTGATGTATCCACGGAGTCACTTCGGCTACTTTTATCGCTGTAGGGGTAGACAAAAGAACAACATAAGGACCTCTCCACTTGGGCCCTAACGGTACATTATTCCACTCTTTAATCCACACTTGGTCTCCTGGATGGTAACTATGAACTGGGGGATAAATATTCACAGGTAATCTATCTTGTACCCATTTCTGTACCTCCTCCATAGTCTTACCCAACTCTACAACCTGCTGCCGGGTAATTCCTTCTCCCAACTGACTCAAGTCCCCCCTTAAGTTACCAAGTACGGGAGGTGGTCGCCCATACATGATTTCAAAAGGAGAGAGGCCCATCCTTCTGGTAGGGGTACTGCGGATTCGCAATAGAGCTATGGGTAAGAGAACGTTCCACTTAAGTTGGGTTTCCTGACACATTTTAGCCAACTGATTCTTAATAGTTCTATTCATTCTCTCTACCTTACCAGAACTCTGGGGTCTATATGCAGTATGAAGCCTCCACTTTATACCAAGCATATGAGTCAGTTGTTGTAGGCACTGATGAACAAAAGCTGGACCATTGTCCGATCCTATAGAGCAGGGTAGTCCATATCGGGGTATTATTTCTCGTAACAGGAATCTCACAACTTCTCCTGCTTTCTCTGTACGAGTAGGACATGCTTCTACCCAGCCTGAATAGGTGCACACAATTACCAGCAGGTAACGATGTCCACCCGATTTAGGCATCACTGTAAAGTCAATTTGTAAATCGGACATGGGGAGTCCCCCCATAAACTGGACTCCTGGTGGCTTTACTGGTCCTTGTCTTGCATTATTTTTAGCACACGTTACACATCTTCGTACAATGGCCTGAGTCAAGTTGGACAATCTTGGTATGTAGAAATGTTTTCTGAGAGATTCTTCTGTGCTGTCTCTCCCAGAATGTGTCCCGTTGTGATAGTTTTGGACAATTTCTACCGCTAGTGATGCTGGAATGACTATTCTTCCATCTTCTAACTGATACCATTTGTTCTCCAAATACTTTCCAGGTTCAGTCTTTAACCACTCCTCTTCTTGAGCTGTATAAACTGGAGTCCATTGAGACAGTGGAGTTGGTATAAGGGCAGCTATATGCCCTACATACTCCTGTCTTCCTGATTCAGCGGCACGCTTAGCTGTACTGTCTGCCATCCGATTTCCTTTAGTTACATCACCATCTCCTCTCAGATGCGCTCGACAATGTATAATACCGACTTCTTTCGGCTCCCACACTGCTTCCAATAGTTGTAGGATTTCAGCTGCATATTTGATTTCTTTGCCTTCTGAATTCAATAGTCCTCTTTCTTTATACAAAGCTCCGTGGGCATGAGTGGTTAAAAACGCATACTTGGAGTCCGTGTAGATGTTCACTCTTAAACCTTCAGCCAATTGTAACGCTCGTGTCAGTGCTATCAATTCTGCCTTTTGTGCTGATGTTCCTTTCGCCAGTGGCCGAGCTTCTATCACCTTGTCTATTGTTGTTACTGCATATCCTGCATAGCGGATCCCTTCTTTCACATAACTACTGCCGTCGGTGTAATATTGAACATCGGGGTTCTGGATGGGAAAATCACGAAGATCTGGTCTACTTGAAAATACTTCATCCATTACTTCCAAACAATCATGTTGACTTTCAGTAGGTTGTGGCAAAAGGGTAGCTGGATTTAAGGTGTTTACAGTCTCTAAATGCACTCTTGGGTTTTCACACAACATTGCTTGATACTTGGTCATACGGCTGTTACTAAACCAATGATTTCCTTTGTAATCCAACAACGTCTGTACTGCATGTGGGACTCGTACATAAAGTTCTTGACCCAGAGTGAGTTTATCGGCTTCAGCTACTAGCAGGGCGGCTGCAGCTACGGCTCTTAGACAAGGTGGAAGTCCGCTGGCCACTGCATCCAGTTGCTTAGACATGTAGGCAACAGGTCTTTGCCATGATCCCAAGTACTGTGTCAATACTCCCACAGCCATTCTTCTTTGCTCATGTACATACAGGTAGAATGGTCGTGTGTGATCAGGTAGACCTAATGCTGGGGCACTCATCAAAGCCTTCTTCACATCTTCAAATGCCGTTTGCTGTTCTTGAGTCCATAAGAAGGGGTCGTGCTCTGTACCTTTGATAGCTGCATACAGAGGTTTTGCCAGTATCGCGTAGCTGGGAATCCATATCCTACAGAAGCCTGCTGCCCCCAAGAATTCTCGCACTTGTCTTCTATTCTTGGGTATCGGTATTTGGCACACAGCTTCTTTTCTCTCTGGCCCCATAATTCTTTGACCTTCAGAGATATGGAATCCCAGATATTTGACAGTTGGCAAACACAACTGAGCCTTCTTTCTAGACACCTTGTATCCTGCCTTCCAGAGAATGTGTAGTAGATCGTGCGTTGCTTGCTGACATATTTCTTTTGTAACTGCTGCTATCAACAAGTCATCTACATACTGTAACAATACACACTCTCCTGGGATGGACTCGAAATCCAGTAGATCTTGACTTAGAGCTGAACCAAATAGGGTAGGTGAATTTTTAAACCCTTGGGGCAGTCTTGTCCAGGTCATTTGGCGTTTTGAGCCCGTTACAGCGTTCTCCCATTGGAAAGCGAAAATACATTGACTTTCTGCGGCAATTCGGAGGCAAAAGAAGGCATCTTTGAGGTCTAAGACTGTAAAGTAAGTAGCCCCGCCCGGAATTAAAGCAAGCAGGTTATATGGATTGGGTACGACTGGATGTATACTAACAACCGCATCATTGACTGCTCTCAAGTCCTGCACAGGTCGATACTCATCTGTACCAGGCTTTTGAACAGGCAGCAATGGGGTGTTCCAGGGGGAAGTACAGAATTTTAGGATACCATACCATATGAACTTTACATAGGACACGAGGCCATGCGTTTAGACTGGAAGAAAGAAGATTTCGTCTAAGGCAAAGGAAAGGTTTTTTTTTTTTTTTTTTTACTGTAAGAACAATCAGGATGTGGAATTCTCTGCCTGAAGAAGTGGTTTTATCAGAGTCCATACAGATGTTCAAACAGCTACTAGATGCATACTTGCAAAGACAGAATATTCAAGGATATAATCTTTCAATGTAGGGTAATAACTGCTTGATTCAAGGATAAATCTGACTGCCATTCTGGGGTCAATAAGGAATTTTTTGTCCTAGCTTGTTGCAAAATTGTGCTTCAAACTGGGTTTTTTTTTTTTTTGTTTTTTTTTTTCTCTTTTGGATCAAAAGCAAAAAACAGGTGTGAGGAAGGCTGAACTTGATGGACGCAAGTCTCTTTTCAGCTATCTAACTATGTAAAACTATGTAACTTATCCAGATAAGATTGTATGTTCTTCTTAGCCTTCTGCGGGATGTGATATTGTCTTAGGCTCACTGGATAAACCCCAAGTTTTAGTTCAATTTTAATAGGTGGAATATTGCGGGCCAGTCCTGGTGGGTTGTTCTCTGCCCAAACTCCTGGTATGTTGAATAAAGACTCATCACTCCTAGGGTTTTGGCTAGTCAACGCTGTATAAAGTCGCCACTCTTCTTCCTTTGGTACGGATAATGTCATAATACCTGAAGGTCCATTAAACTTTAAGGATGTTGTTCCATTTGGTAGGAACGTAATCTGCGCTTGTAATTTAGATAGCATATCACGTCCCAGCAATTGGACTGGACATTCAGGCATATAAAGGAATTGATGTTTTACTACATGGCCTCCCAATGTACAGAGTCGACTTTTAAGAACCGGTTTTTCAGCACTTCTTCCAGTTGCTCCTATCACAGTAATAGTCCTTCCAGATGGAGGAGCAACTAGATTAGTCACCACCGAATGTTCAGCACCAGTGTCGATCATGAACGCACTCCTTTTTCCCCCTATTGATACATCGACCATAGGCTCCGCTCGACCAAGGGGGATGGAGCCCGGTCGGTATCAATAGTCCTCCATGACCGTGTCAGCCAATCCTACAAAGTCCCTGCCTTCTCTATCGCGGGACCTTTGCGCTGCTGGAAAATACCTGTCTTCCCTAACACTTCCTCTGTTCCCATTGCTCCCTCTATTACCATTACTCCCTCCGGGGCCTCCTCTACCTCTCGCTCTGCCTCTAAAGTTTCCGTAACCTGCCCTGGGTTGGTCTCTCTCGTACTGCTCTCTTTGCGGACACTCGTTCCTCCAATGCCCTTCTTCCTTGCAATACGCGCACTGATTCCTACTCAAAGGCTCCCTATTCCATCTACTATCGCCTCTATCTGGGCCCCGTCTATCTACGCCTGCGATCGCTACCGCTAGCATATCTGCCTTTCTACGCATCTTGCGCTCTTCCTCTTTCTTACTTTCTGTTTCCCTATTCATATATACTTTATTCGCTACCTCCATTAGTTGGGTGATAGACATACCTGCAAACCCTTCTAACTTCTGTAGCTTGCGCTTAATATCTCCGTAAGCTTGGCTGACAAAGGCGGAGTTCACCATTCGGGAATTATCTGCGTCTTCCGGATTAAAGGGGGTATACAAGCGGTATGCCTCCAATAATCGGTCATAAAAGACACTGGGCGCTTCATCACTTTTCTGAATCACCTCAACTGTCTTCAACATGTTAATGGCTTTCTTTCCTCCGGCTTTCATGCCAGCAATTATAGCGTCTCTATAGGCTCTGAGTTGAACCATATCAGCACCATTTACATTCCAATCGGGATCGGTGTTAGGATAATGTGTTGCGGCCCATGCTGCTGGATTAGCTTGATTCAAAGCACGGGCTCTATCCTCTAGCGCTTTAATGGCCGCTTGATTAATTCTTGTCCTTTCCTCATTGTTAAACAAAGTCATTAATAACTGCTGGCAATCAGCCCATGTCGGGTTATGTGTCTGAACTATTGAGGTGAACAGATCAGTCATAGCTTGTGGTTTCTCAGTATACGAGGAATTGTGGGTCTTCCAGTTTAAGAGATCGGTTGTAGTGAACGGGACATATACGAAGACTGGGTCAGCATGTGCCATTTGACCTGCGGCATCGATATAGGCTGACCCGGGATTCAGACGAAGAGGCATCTGGTAATGTTTTAATTGTTGGGTACCGGTCAGTTGTCGGGTTTGTATGGGGCTACGTGGAGGGGCGTCAGTTATGGGTTCCAGTCGGGGAGAAATAGGGTATGAGGATGTGGGAGCTTGGTTTTGGGAAAAGGTAGTAAATAAAACACTTCGGGTCGAGCTAGAAGAAGCTTGACCGGAAGTCTGAAGTGGCGCCAAATCAGGATATTCAGATCTAATGGGGGTTGGCTCTGATTCCGGAAGGGGAGATTTAGTACGAGAGGGGGTGGATTCTGTACTGGAGGAGGAAGCGGAAGTGGATGAGGGCAATGAGGGAAGGGTTGCAGGACTTCCTGCATTTGCGTCACTTCCTCTTAAAGGAAAGTAAGGGGGCGGCAAAGGGATCTCGGACTCAGGGGGCGTGTCCAAAATGGGCCTAACACCAGTCCTAGTGGACAAACAAGTCCTAGCCACCATGAGGCGACATTGCTCCTCGTGGCACGTCTGGATCCATTTTGGCGAGTCATTTACGGCCTGTCTCCAACAATCAATATATGGAAACTGCCCGTAAAGTTCAGGCCTACCTGATACAGCCACGTGTAAGCGCTATACCAGAGATGGATCCAAACTGCCACGTGGCGGCCATGCGCAACCAAAGTAGGCCACTCCCTAGTACACAAAGTGACCAAACGTACAGGAGACATTTTAACCCCAAAATCACAGGTTTTAAATCCCTTTTTAAAATTCTTCACCATACAACCTAAGGGATCCGGAATCGTTGACTGCGACGCGCCCATACTTATCAATGGAACGTCGTTGACAACGAATACTATGCACGCGTACTATTCAACAGTCACACCCGTTTCCTCTGGCAACAGCACCACGTGGTACGGTTACCAAGTGAAACGTACACAATAACACAATAAACACTCAGGGAATTCCCGTACACACACAGCTGTTACACCAGTCACTATATAATCAATATTATGCCCTTTGGCGAAACTATACAGTCACCCACGCTATAATTCTCTATATACGAATTACCCGTCTATAACACACCCCAGTAACATCGTCTTTTACAAATAGCGGTTACAGTACGGTTAGCATAGGTCAAAGCACAAGTTAAGGTCACAATACAATTATTAGTGGTTATGGTGTTAAACATGCAATGGACGACAATTATTAGTACTTATATACAGTGTCAGTAAATATACAGGGTTATGGTACCGTGCACTATAATACAGCAACACACTATTAACACTCTCGCTAGACGGCTGAGCTCGCGCTATCTAACAAGATATACACTTTACTAAACAATCTTTAACACATTTACAATTCCCAACTAAACTATTGGCCAGTACCTTGAATGGACTACCTAAAACTATGTACACCCGTTTTGGTTAGCCACACTGCCCAAGCACCACATATAGCGAGCTAGAGGACCGAATTTACACAGGCGCCTCTTAGTCGATTACTATCAAAAGTCTAGTGGGTTCCAAATTTACACGCCTTCCCACTTAGCCAAGATAGGTTGAGAGCTAGCGAACCGAATTTACACAGGCGCCGCTTAGTCTCCCGGTCCCTCCGACCTAGCGAACGTAATATACACCCTAGAACGCTAGTCTAGACAAGACACCGGTGTCCGGCTAGGGCTATTTACACAGGACCCCGCCTGACTAACCAAATCAAACGGTCTGACTAAAGAGCGTTCGATTGAGCGGTGCGCCTTCGCTCCTTCCCTCCGACAGAGGGGGCAGATTCCATACACAAATAACCCCTTATGGGCCTACCGCACAATCGGTATACCCCTAGTGGGTCTGCCGTCTAAAACAGCAGTTGTCTTACCTCCTCGTTCCTGAACCTGAGTTCACACTCATCGACGGGGACACCCCAGCACTTCTTACGTAGAGGCCGATGATCTCCTGGACAACAGACCAGTGGCGCCGAGACGAAGGGAGGTCCACGCAGAAGTTCAGGGGTGCAGCCGTAGAGAACGTGGGCAAAGATAGACCGTCTCACGCCTCTGCCTCTCAGCTACCGTTGAACGATGAGCTTCCCGGCCAATGCACCAAATGATACCGGAGAAACTGACGGAAGCGAAGCACAGAGAGATGGACACAGGTTTCTTCAGGAAGGAAGAGATTCTTTATTGGATCACCGATCGGGACTCAGAGGGACTAACGTCACCAAAATACAGCAAGTTCTGAGCCCCGGACAATAGTGCAGGCTCCTTATATAGGCACATAACTCCTCCCATATTAAGCTCCACCCGCACATTCTCTTGACCAATCAATACAAATAAGAATTAACTTCCTGCTTGACCGCATGGCCTGTCCAGCACAATGGAGGAGGGGAATACTATATCCTGTATTTTTGCACATGCTCCGTACACTACTGATCGTATCTTGCCTCGTGCAACCAACTGATCGATACGTCAGCATATGCACGTACACATGCCACGTGGTAATCTCGGCCTACTAAATTTATTTTTACCGAGATTCCACCACAGCATTATGTGTAGAGACACAGTTGTACAGTAGTGGCATTAAGAATAATTGCAAGCATGCAGGACATAAATAGGTAATCTTATAATAATGGTACAGAGGAATCGATGTATCTAACAACACGAGGGAGAGTGTCATGTCACTCACAATTTGCAGGAACCTCATTTTTAAATTAAAGAAAATGATATTGCAAGAGAAACATATATAGTGTGTTAGGATTATTACTAAGGTAGTTATACCAACAGGATGCATGTCTTGTGCACTGGAAGCTCTAAAGATATGGTAGGCTTCATTAGTGATTATTTTGAACCGTGTTACAAGTTTAAACCACTGGGACCATTTTGGGTGGTCGGTGGCCTCTAGACTAGCATATATGCCTTAATAGCTATATAAATGAGCTTAGCCAGGGGGTATTATAGTGGTATAGTAGTGTCATATTGTTATCAAAAGAAAGTAAGCTAAGAAGGCAACTGGCCAAAAGAAACCATAACATTTAAAGTAGATTGTATTCACAGTTGATTCTGGATCTCAGCCGTTTGGTGCGACATCCTTCCAAGGTGGCTTGGCTTTGGAGTGGGAGTCCCTTGCGTGGAGTGGGAGTCCCTTCAGGCCCTAAGATAGTCCATGCCATGGCAGGAATGGCTCTCACCTCACCCCTTCAGTGTCCAGATCTGTTATGGCTTTGGACGAGTTTATGCTGCATGGGTGTGGGTCCACGAGACCTCTGCAACTTGTGTCCTTGGCCTAAGTCCTAAGTGGGACCCTGTGCCTGTAATCTATTGATCCTTTCATCAGGATCCCCCCATGGGGTTACAAAATTCTGGTTTGACCCCCGGCAGTATTGATGGCGGTGGGAGGGTTACCTCCAGTTGGGCCACCGGATTGAAAGAAGAGCGTGCAGAGAGTCCAGCCTTATCACCCATTTGTGCTGCATGGGATGTGGGGAGGTATGAGCCGTGCCTCTGGCAGACTTCAGGCTGTGTTGAGGGAGTGGTTCCCAGCGTATGATTGTGAGGCTTTGAGGTGGCAGGAGGTGTTATCCCCCATGATTGATTAGTCAGACGTTGCCAAAACCTCCGGCAGACAGCCTTGAATCTGTCATTAAAAGAGTCCAGCCACTCTTTAGCCCCCTGGCTCAATCGGGAGTGCAGCATTTCATGGCCGGCAGCCATTTTGGTTTCACCTCGTGGACCTTGATTACGTGTTCTGTGTGCTGCTCGAGGGTCTGTGAGCCCCAGTGGAGACCGGGATAACCCACACTGGTCCAGAGGGGGGTGGGGGAAAACAGGGGTTGTGGCAAGTCTTGCCTGGTGCTGTGCAACAGGATCCAGGCGATTGAGCCGCCTCACTCATCCGCCTGTTATGCTGGGCCGCAGCAGCATCTCCTCCAAGAATCCCCTCAGGAAGGTCGCTCCGGTATCAAGTGCTGCTCCTGGCCTGCCGTGGGTGAGATGCAGTTGAGTACTGTTATTTTTGCGGGCTGGTCCAGGTCCCGCTGCCTATGTGTATGATTTAAGTTTAATTAACAGAGCCGGAGATAAGAACGTCTAATGTATCTTTTAAGAACTTATTGAATATTAAACCATTTTTTTCAACAGTGGGTGTGTGAGTTACAGCCAGTGTGTAGCTAGTGATTCATAAACAGAAACAAAAGTGTTTTAATTTCCATTTGGCAGCGAATTGAGCAGTGAGATTGCAGTGACATGATCTATACACCAAAACTGCTTTATCAAGCTAAAGTTGCTCTGGTGCCTAAAGTATCCCTTTAAAATGTAATACTTTAATATTATAGTATTTAAGGTCTGGCACTAGCTATATGTGATGATACAATAAATTGTACTTCTATAAAATATACTAATATTTAAAGGGACACTATAGTCACCCAGACCACTTCAGCTCAATGAAGTGGTCTGGGTGCCAGGTCCCTCAGGTTTTAACCCTGCAAATGCAAACATAGCAGTTTCAGAGAAACTGCTATGTGTACATTGCAGAGTTAAGCCAGCCTCTAGTGGCTGTCTTCCGGACAGCCACTAGAGGCGCATCTGCAATGCTGGAGGCGAATTTCACCTCCATCGTGCAGAGAGTCCATAGGAAAGCATTGAGAAATGCTTTACTATTGACAGCTTGAATGTGCGCGCGGCACTTGCCGCAAATGCTCAGTCAGCTCTGCTGACGTCGGCAGAGGGAGCTGATGTCGGCGGGGGAGGAGAGGTCACCAGCGCCGAGGGAGCCTCGCGCTGGATTAAGGTAAGCTGCAGAAGGGGGACCCTGAGGGTGGGGGCACCCTCAGGGCACTATAGTGTCAGGAAAACCGCTTTGTTTTCCTGACACTATAGTGATCCTTTAAATTAGTAAATTACTAAATCTGAGTCTCAAATTTGAGTTGAGAAACATGCTGCTTCAACGCATTTTTGTTTTCATACAATTTTGTTTCTCAAATATTGTCCTAGCATTGTGTTGAATAAATGGGTAATGCCAAAATATGCCAAAACAATACTGCGTCAAGCAAGGACAGCAGGGCCGGACTGGGGATACAAAGCAGCCCTGGAAAAAAATGTTATGCCAGCCCCATAAGTCATTGCGCCATATATTGCCGTATGTAATATGTAAGGCTATGTCTTACCACCCCAGATGACAGATGATTGATATAGACGCACACACACAGTTTAATCTAGTGGTACTGGTATCTATAACATGTCTCTACAGGTTTTCAACGTAAACACTGACTTTTCAGAGAAAAGGCAGTGTTTACATTGCTTCAAAGTGACACCGCTAGTGACAGTCACTCAGACGGTCACTAGAGGTGCTTCCTGTGTCAGTGCACCTACATTCAGGGCCTCCACACTCTGGAGGTGCTGAACGTTCCCCATAGAGATACATTGATTCAATGCATCTCTATGAAGAGATGCTGATTGGTGTAGTGTTTTGCAGCCAATCCTATGGCAAAGCATTGGATTGGCTGAGATCATCAAGCTTGATGATCTTAGTCATAGAGGCAGGGCCAGTCGAGGGGAGACCCGCACGCTACGTGGGAGAAAAAAAGGTGAGCAAAAACACTATTTTTAAAACACACATATACCATGACACACACACCATGACACACACACCATGACACAGACAGACACACACACCATGACACACACACATATACCATGACACACACCCCATGACGGGCAGACACACATCCCATGACAGACAGACAGACACACACACCATGACTCAGGCAGACACACACACACACACCATGACACAGACAGACACACACACACACACACAACATACAGACAGACACACACACACCATACACACACTATGACGGACAGACACACACACACACACACACCATGACACAGACAGACACACACACACCATGACACAGACAGACACACACACACCATGACACACACACACATCCCATGACACACACCCCATGACGGGCAGACACACATCCCATGACAGACAGACAGACACACACACCATGACACAGGCAGACACACACACACACACCATGACACAGACAGACACGCACACAACATACAGACAGACACACACACCATGACACACACACATATACCATGACACACACCCCATGACGGGCAGACACACATCCCATGACAGACAGACACACACACCATGACACAGGCAGACACACACACACACACCATACACACACCATGATGGACAGACACACACACACCATGACGGACAGACAGACACACACACCATGACGGACAGACAGACAGACACACACACACACACCATGACGGACAGACAGACACACACACACACCATGACGGACAGACACACACACACACACACACCATGACGGACAGACAGACACACACACACACACCATGACGGACAGACAGACACACACACACACCATGACGGACAGACAGACACACACACACACCATGACGGACAGACAGACACACACACACACACACCATGACGGACAGACAGACACACACACCATACAGGACAGACACACACACACACACCATACAGACAGACACACACACACACCATACAGACAGACAGACAGACACACACACACACACCATACAGACAGACAGACACACACACACACCATGACAGACACACACACACACCATGACAGACAGACACCATGACACAGACACACATACACACACCATGACCAGGCCCGGACTGGCCATCGAGCACACCGGGCAAATGCCCGGTGGGCCGCGATGGCCGTGGGGCCGAGGCCAGCAGGGGAAGTCCCAGGATCTCCCCGGCCGGCCTCTGCAGGGCCAGCGCTATCCGAGCGCTGGCCCCGCTGGTTTCAATGATGGGCCGGTGGGGAGATCAAAGATCTCCCTCACCGGCCCACATACAGTATATTCCGGCCGCCAGCAGGGAGAGAGGGAGGGAGCCAGGAGAGGACCCGGCGGAGCTCTATCTTGCAGCTCCGCCAGGTTCCTCTCGCGAGATCCGGAGCGTTGCCATGGCAACGACCGGATCTCGCGAGAGTGAACTCTAGCCCGCAGGCTAGAGTTCACTCACCCACTGGACCACCAGGGATGGTGTCACCGTGCCGGTCCCCCCTCCCAGATACCAGCATGCCGGTCCCCCCCTCCCAGGCTAAAAGGTAAGAAGGGAGGGGGGGACATAATGCCTACTTGTTTTTTGTTTTTATCTACCCTCCCAAACACACACACCACTCTCACACCCATCATCCACAGCACTCTAACATACACATCACACACAGCACTCTCACACCCATCATCCACAGCACTCTCACACCCATCATCCACAGCACTCTCACACACAGCACTCTCACACCCATCATCCACAGCACTCTCACACACAGCACTCTAACATACACAGCACTCTCACACCCATCATCCACACTCCACAGCACTCTCACACACAGCCCTCTAACATACACATCACACACAGCACTCTCACACCCATCATCCACAGCACTCTCACATACAGCCCTCTAACATACACATCACACACAGCCCTCTAACATACACATCATACACAGCACTCTCACACCCATCACACACAGCACTCTCACACACACAGCACTCTCACACACACAGCACTCTCACACACACAGCACTCACACACACACAGCACTCACACACACACAGCACTCACACACACACAGCACTCTCACACACAGCACTCTCACACACAGCACTCTCACACACAGCACTCTCACACACAGCACTCTCACACACACAGCACTCTCACGCACACAGCCCTCTCTCGCACACAGCCCTCTCTCACACACAGCACTCTCACACACACAGCACTCTCACACACACAGCACTCACACACACACAGCACTCAGACACAGCACTCTCACACACAGCACTCTCACATACAGCACTCTCACACACAGCACTCTCACACACACAGCACTCTCACGCACACAGCCCTCTCTCACACACAGCCCTCTCTCACACACAGCACTCTCACACACACCGCACTCTCACACACAGCACTCTCACACACACAGCACTCTCACACACACAGCACTCTCACACACACATCACACACACACATCACACACAGTACTCTCACACACATAATACACAGCACCCTCACACAAATCAATCACACACAGCACCCTCACACTCAGCACCCTCACACACCTCACATACACACAGAACCCCCCCGACACACTGCACCACACACATACACAATACTTCCAAACATATTTATATAATATATATATATATATATATACAGTATATATATATAATATTCACACACACAAACTATAGCCTGTATGCACACTCTTGCTACATCCCCTATACACACACATTCTCTTCAGCCCCTAGCCACATATGCATTACATTACACCACAAACACAACACGACTAAAACCGACCTTATAACACAATACCACACCACAATCAGCTCACTCTGCACACACACAATGGCAGGCTCCAAAAACATGCACAATACTCTTTCCTGGCATTTTTGTCTCCTGGTATCCATTTATAGAGACACCAGAGACAAGTTGCAAGGAAACACAGTGCAAGCATGTTATTAAATTTGCTTGCGCTGTGCAGAACAAATACAGGGCTTTTTTCTCATGCTAGAGCTCTTCAGCAGAGCTCTGCGCATGGTCTGCCCTGGAAGAGCATTGAACCAACATGCTCACTTTGAGAGGGGGCGTGTTTGTCATTAATGATGACAAAACACACTCTCTCTGCCCCGCCCCCTTCTTAGTGGGCCGCTGTGATAAAAAAATGCCCGGGCCGAATTTTTTTCCCAGTCCGGCCCTGACCATGACAGACAGACACACACCATACAGACAGACACCATGACACAGACAAACAGACAGGCAGACACATTAACACACATTACTTACATAACACACATTACTCCTACCTGGCTGCCAGGGGGCGTGCAGTGCAGACTGCTGACTGTGCTGGCGGCCGCTGGGGGACTTGTGCTGGAGTCTGGCGGCCGCTGGGGGAGGTCTGCTGGCGGCCGCATGTGAAGCTGTGCTGTGCTGGCTCTGCTCTCCCGCCTTCGCGCGCTGCTGAATGAGACCGCGGCCGGAATATGACGTCATATTCCGGCCCCGGTCTCATTCAGCTGCACGCTGGGGAGCAGAGCCAGCACAGCACAGCTTCACATGCGGCCGCCAGCAGACCTCCCCCAGCGGCCGCCAGCAGACCTCCCCCAGCGGCCGCCAGCAGACCTCCCCCAGCGGCCGCCAGCAGACCCAGGTGTCTGCCCGGCCCCAGGTGCCGACGGCCCACCTGGAAATTTCCCGGTATCCCGGTGGGCCAGTCCGGCCCTGAAGGACAGATAATCTGATAACCAGATAATCTTATGGTTTATCTACTGAAAGTCAGCTAAGTAGCTTTTCCAACAAATTCCAGCTACAATAATGGTATGACCCATAAAAATGTGAATTTCAGAGAAACAGACCAATATATTACAGAAATTAATCTTTTGTAATTCATAATCAATTAGCGAGAGAGAGAGAGAAAGACGAGAATGAGATTAAGGGTATTCTTTGATCTCACCATTATCCATACATTAATTCCAATATATTTATATATGTACCTAAATAAGCAAAAATGAACAATTCCTTCAAGGGTTATTCTATGAATGACAGGATTATACTATGTCTGTATCATTCAAAAAGAATGTAGAAAGTGTCAAATTAAAGCACATTTATCTAATTTCATTTCAAACATATCAACCAGTTACATTTCATTGGCTGTTTCTCTATTCATTAGCACTTTATTGCTGATAATAGTTATTTTTAGAAACACCACAAACTCCACAGTGATGTGAACATTGTATAAATGGTACATCAAGAAGATGTACAACTTCCTCTCATTTAGTAAATAACCCTGTTAGTTGTAAGACTAACAAAATCCAGTGGAAATTACCGAATTCCAACCACTATGGCAATTCTCATTCTTACTAAAGCCAAATACTGTCAGAATTCGGTTGGCCCGACCAAAGCTGCAGCAATAATGCATTTAGTGTCAGGATACAAAGTATAGGATTCTGAAGATTCACAAAGCACCTATTTAAAACTCAATATGGTCCGAATGTATCAAGCAGGACACACATTTGCAAATGATTGTTTAGTGTTTGCTATCCGGCCTCCACATTAAAAAGTGAAAAAAAAAAAAAAAAAAAAAAAGCCTTTGGAGGTCAATACGACCACCATATTGTCTACTAAAAGTTTTAAAACTAACAACTAGGCAGTCATTGCTGCCCAGTCTCAAGAAAGGCCCCATCCTGGAGCTTGTGAAATAACGGGGTAAAGTAGTCCACCTGCATGCCCCCAACCATAGGTTTGGGTGGGGGTAATAAAAAGTGGGTTGACAGTGCAGGTGAGTGCTATAATATAAGTTAAATTGGGGGCACACATGTCCAGAAAATGAGTGGCTTCCTGTAAATATCACAATAAATATTTCCCTTTTCTGCCATTGAACATAGTACGGTAAGTGAAAAAGGAAAAACTGTAAAAGTGTTTCTCTTCTCTTCCTAATTTGCATTTAGTGCCATGGCTGTGCCTAGAATGAATAGGATTGTGATGTCACTTGCTAAATCTTAAATATGCATTTTAAAAGAAAACTGAGCATGATTTTAATGTTTTATTCAATGGTCTATTTTCCAAAATAAGTGACAATTTTCACCTAAAGATATATTGCTAGAGCTTTGTTAGTGTGGTGATCCAAGAAGTGGTGTCAAATTGTAAAAGTGCACTAATCACAAATCGAAAGATGGGCATATATTTTCAAAGCTTCCATGGTTATTTTCCTACTTTTAAAACTTAGCTCAATTTTTCTGATCAACACACTTTATCCATCTCCCCCATTTAGTTTTTGTAATATATTTACATAAGATCCACATATTTTTCTACAGGCATTACAATAGACCCAAGAGCTGGAACGAAAGACGATTCGGAATTAATAAAGGATATTTTCAGTGGAACAATAAAAGAAAGTTCATAAGACCATATTATATGAGATATAGAGATTTGAAACCATATAGTTTCTTCTTTGAGTATACAAGGACACTTGAGGTTGTCTCCCAAATGTCTGGCTTTTTTTTATCTTTTCTCTAATGCAGTTTTGTTTTAATAATAGACAATTCTTACCCAAGCACAAAAACAACATAGACTCCGAATCATGAAAAAAAAAATGCAAATGAACAAATTTCTAAAAGTCACAACCACAATTTCTTCCCGATGTAGATTAAGATTGGTTCAACTGTCAACAGTCATGGATCTCTCAGCAATAGCAACTTGGAATTTGATACCTTCCTTTCACAATTTAGCTCTACAGTTCATTAGAACGTTAAATACAGAATTTTAGAATTGTGTTTGGAAATGGTATAAATCAAGGGTGACCAAAAGGCAGACCTCCAGTAGCTTTAAAACAACAACTCCCATGATGCTTTGCGTGTCTTTATAATACTTTAGAATGACAAAGCATCATGGAAGCTGTAGTTTTAAGTGAAATATTTTTTTTCACTCTGAGTGTTTTACAGCTCCATTACTATTTTATTAAAATGGTAAAATAGTAAATTAAATGCTTTCTAACTTAACAGCCCTGCCAATAGAAACGTTGTAATTTATGTGAAATGGTACTGTTTATATTTTGCAATTCCTAACAATTCCGTGTTTGGTGTTTTGACCCTTACCAGGGTTATTTACTAATGTGAGAATTCAAAGTGAATTTAAACTTTAAGGCCGAAGTACGTGAAGTCGAAGCACAACTGAGATTGAGATTTTATTTTTCCATTTTGGCTAGTTTTATCTTGAATTTCAAATTCACTTGTAATTCTTACTTTAGTGAATAACTCTCTATTTTTTTTTTTTTTACATTTACAAAAATGAGTAAAAAAAAAATGTTTTTTTTTTCAAAAGTTCTGTATCAGGTTTGATTTTGATCTGTCCAAGTACGTTTTGCTATACCCTTTAATTAATGTGTCTAGCGCAGCAGGATTTGTTTGCAATACGTAAACAGATGATACTTTATTCGATTTACTAGATATTAAGTATGCTTTTTGTGGCTTTATTTGTGTTGACTATTCATTTTCTCCAAATCATCATGTCCCTTTAAGGTCCCCCTCTGTGAATCAGTACACTCTTAAGAGACAGACTTACTAAACGATGTCTGCTGTGTCCTCTCAACATTCTCTGGGCGCCAAGTTTGACAGTGTTGTGACGGCTCCAGGGAGGGTTTGCTGACAAGGAGACTGTCTGCAACTGAATGACAGCTCTGGCCGGGAGCCAGGAAAGCCTAGACTTTCAGAGCATGGGACTGACAAAACCGTAGCCTGGATAGCACCGAAGGGGAGAAGTTACAGGCACAGTAGCTGTCCTGAAAATCTGAATAAGGACTAATTATTCCCATTGCTCACACAACCTGAATATTCATTTTCCACTAGTTGTTAAAGAGGATTCAACAAACATAAATGTGTGCGGTTATTTAAATGTATATTTCCATATAAGAAAATGTATAGTTAGTTAGTAAATACACATAATCATTATTATTGTAACTTGGAAATATTAGACACTTATTGAAAGTAAAATAAAATAATGCAAATTAAAAAAATATATATTCTAGGTCAATTTTCCCAATTACGGGCAACTAAACAGGGCTATTCATTAAAATGATAATAGCTGGAAATACAAGGTGAATTCAAAGTGAATTTCAAATTTATGGTCAAAATTGTCAAAGTAAGAACAGAATTTACTCAGAGAACCGTAAATTTTCAAATTTACTTTGTATTCTCTGTCAATTCCCATTAATTCTCATTTAGTGAAAACCCTGTTACTGTGATTCCTTAAAAAAAATGACTATGCTTTTGGATTTAAAGTAAAAAAAAACAAAACAAACAAAAAAATAGTTATGGAGCTTGCATGTTTAATTTTGTGTATTGTTTTTATATCTACATTTAAAGCCATAAGAAATATGGACGCTTTGAAAGGATAGATTTGTTCCGTTGTACTCTATGATCATCTGTTGGCTAAATGTACCGTATTATTTTTATTAACGTTATACGATTTGTTGAATAAGTCTAATGAGCTGATATAACAATGAGGCGATGACGAAGACGTTGATGGTTGATGATGATAAAATAATAACAAATGTGCCTTGGGAAGGAAATGAGAGAAAATCACAACATCCTTGCAAAGGACATAATTGGAAAGGTATTAATCAATTTAACAAAACATTCTAAGACGTTAAGGGACATAATATCACCCTGGACAAATCCAGCAGATATATTTATTCTTTAACTAATGGAGTAACTAGATGACTCTCAGAGATATATCCTCCCAACCAATATTGGTGTGTACAATGTCTTTGTCTTGAAAGGGTTCTCCTTTGTTTCATAAAACACTGGTTATGGTTGTAGTAACCACTTCTGGGATGGTTCGCCCCATCAAACACCCAAAAAAAGGCTTAAACTTGCCTCTGTTTCCTCTCCAATACCAAGTTTTCCTTTTGCCCGGTCATCTTTGGCTAACGCTACTTCCCAACGAGTGGATGGACTAAGGGAAGGATTGGGAAGCATGGTGGGAGGGGTATGCTGCCATTGGGCTGATTAATGACATGCTAGAGGTGGACACCTGTAGCTGCAAAGTAGTTAATCTCTGTATTTGAAATGTTGCACATATAGACTCCAGGCACCATGACCACTTCAAGTTAGGGGGTATTATGTTAATTCCAGAATGAGTAAGTATCCTTTAAGGCTTTAATAGCCAATACTGTAGAGAAATCTTTTGAAACCATTTCTACTAGGTTGTGACAATTTATAAAGCTAATGCTTATAAAAATATAAAATTGAGGCCTAAGTGAGAAGTGACGAGTAGGGGGAACTTTTTCTCACTTGATCTGTGAATCAAATAGAGCAACAATACACCTGTTTGTGTACTGCAAAATACTATTTATTATTTATAAAAATATTTTACCAGGAAGGATACACTGATATTTCTCTGGTTTTTAAGTATGTCCTGGGTCCACAAAACATTGCATTGATACAATAGGGTACAATAAAATACAAAAACAATATTAATACACAATATATACAACATTTAACATAGAACAGGTAGGAAATATATAATCAACCATAATGCGTGCATTCTGTTTTAAGGTATGTAGAGAGGGATTTCTTAAAAGACTTGGGGAGGATTTGAAAGTCTTCCATAATTGCGGTGCCCTGTAGGAAAAGGAGGATCGGGCTACTTTCTTTTTGTATTGAGGTAGACTAAATAAAGTGTATTGAGGTAGACTAAATTAATAAATGATGTATATATTTTTCAGTACTCTAATGGCCAATTTTCGCCAAATTCCGAAAATGATTTGCACAGAAAAAAAAATTTGTCAGAACCAAAACACCACATTGATGACACCGGAAACAAATATTTTTTTCCGACAAACCAAATTTTTCCACCATGCACAAGTCTACTGAACAACTACATCTCCATGCCGGAAAGAGCTATGTATCAAAAAATGTACAGATCAAGCAACCAATGTGTGTTTTATTTATTTCTCAGAAAATATTCACATTCTTTATTCATTATTAGTTGTGGGATTTGGGTAATCCCTTCGTTTTCTTGGTCTATTAGCAAAGAGAAGAATTATCCCATGGCTTTTGGCATTATTCTGTAGAACATTAAAACTTGTTCTAAAGCTAGACTTTGCTAAGTGTATCTATGTATAGTGAACGCCAAGATGCAAAACAGACATATCTTGGCATTGAAAGTTAAAAGGTCATTAAAGATTTATTTAAAGTTAATTTCACATTTCTGACCAGAATAGTAAAATTGGAAAACGCCTCCAAGTCAGCTATGTACTCTGTTTGGATATTTTGGAGTACATTTTTTAATACACTTTGAATACACTTTCAATTCCTGATAATTTCACACTTTACTGAATAGCCATGAGTAATGTCTTAAATTAAATAGGTTTCCAACGAAAAAGCACATAGAGACAAATTGAAATACACACACAATAGTTGTGAGCTATACATTTTACTGGTGCGACAAGTGAGAGCTGCAACGAGTTCCAAAATGGCTTCTTGTAACTAGCACAAGCAGACACATTCACTTCAATAAAAAGCTCAGAGCTGTTAACAGGCATATGGGTTTGAACAAGGAACATCCAGTGTAAGTTTAAAGTATACTTTGCAACATCTGCGCAAACAGCACTTTAGGATATGGAAAAAGAACGGGGAACTACAGGCAAAAGGAGCATGAATGCATCATTAGACAAACGCTTGTTGTGGAGCAGGCCCTCGAACCATGCAGAGAATGCTACAGCAGCGGCCCCGCTGGTTATCTGTGCTGTGCCAGCCAAAGATACTGCCTGTTAGCCTGGCTTACTTGAGGCCAGGCTGACACGCCTCTTCAGGGGACAGATAGTAGACCACCATTCCTGGCAGACCCACCCATTAAAGGCATCGTCATGCATGGGTGTAGGAACCCCCAAAAATCTGGGGGGATAGCATTTTTACTAGCCAGGTATATTCTTATTCCGTAAACTAGGAGTTGTTTATCCCATTGTACAGCGCTACGGAATTTGCAGTCGCTATATAAATGATTAAATAATAACATTAAAGGGTCACTACAGGGAAGGGGTTTTACTTACCTGGATACAGCGCCGGGATCCTCCTGATTAGAACCACCCCTACCCCTTCCATGGATATTAGAACCACCCCTACCCCTTCCATGCACAAAAGTATTGCCTACTTACAACCAGATGAGGATGATGATGGGCTCTAGCTGCAGTCTGGCTCCACTGGTCTAGTGTAGAACAGGTTCTCTGGACGCTGTTTGTAACTGTGGTCACAAAAATCAATGTTCTGGGAGAACGGGAAGCAGCTCCATTTTTTGGAGGCCCTTTACACAGCTCAAGGTCTGGGTCCCAGGGTCCACCTTCACGTTCCACCAATGAGTTTGTTCACAGGGGGTGGAGTGTGTAGGGGATGTCCTGATATGTGTGTAAGGAATGCATTGTGTGAATCTGTGTTTGTATGTGTAAGGGCTCCAAGGTGTGTTTCTGTGTATGTACGGGATGCAGTGTGTGCATCTGTAAGGGGTGCATTGAGTGTGTGTACGGGGTGCATTGAGTGTGTGTAAGGAATGCATTGTGTGTTTCTGTGTGTGTAAGGGTTGCATGATTGTGTGATTGTGTGTGTGTGTGTGATGGATGTCAATCTCTCTCCCTCCCTTGTCACTTTCTTTCTCCCCCTCCCCCCTCCCTTGTCACTCTCTTTCTCCCCCTCCCTCCCTCCCTTGTCACTTTCTTTCTCCCCCTCCCTCCCTTGTCACTCTTTCTCTCCCTCCCTCCCTCGTCACTCTTTCTCCCCCTCCTCCCTCCCTCCCTCCCTTGTCACTTTCTTTCTCCCCCTCCGTCCCCCCTTGTCACTCTCTTTTTCCCCCTCCCTCCCTTGTCACTCTTTCTCCCCCCCTCCCTCCCTCCCTCCCTCCCTTGTCACTCTCTTTCTCCCCCTCCCTCCCTCCTTTGTCACTCTCTTTCTCCCCCTCCCTCCCTCCCTTGTCACTCTCTTTCTCCCCCTCCCTCCCTCCCTCCCTTGTCACTCTTTCTCCCCCTCCCTCCCTTGTCACTCTCTTTCTCCCCCTCCCTCCCTCCCTTGTCACTCTCTTTCTCCCCCTCCCTTGTCACTCTCTTTCTCCCCCTCCCTCCCTCCCTTTTCACTCTCTTTCTCCCCCTCCCTCCCTCCCTTTTCACTCTCTTTCTCCCCCTCCCTCCCTCCCTCCCTTATCACTCTCTTTCTCCCCCTCCCTCCCTTGTCACTCTCTTTTTTCTCCCCCTCCCTCCCTTGTCACTCTTTTTTTTCTCCCCCTCCCTCCCTTGTCACTCTCTTTTTTTCTCCCCTTCCCTCTCTTGTCACTCTCTTTTTTCTCCCCCTCCCTCCCTTGTCACTCTCTTTTTTCTCCCCCTCCCTCCCTTGTCACTCTCTTCTTTCTCCCCCTCCCTACCTTGTCATTCTCTTCCTCCCCCCTCCCCTACCTCTGTTGTAGCGTGGCCGAGCTCTGGCCGGGTACAGGAGACACCCGCGGACCATACAGAGCTCGGCCACGCTACAGTGAGGGAGTGACAGGAGGGAGCGCTGAGCGCTTACCTCCTGTCAGCCCCTCTCCTCTGGCTGCGCCCGGGCGGTGCGCCCTCATGGACGCACCAGCCCAGGCAAAGCTACAGCCGCCTGAGCAGATAATCTGTTCATTCTCTACTGGCTGGAAAACAGTTCTAAGGAAGATAAGTGGGTTTCATGAGTTACATTGTGATTTGCACACGGAAGGGTCTACTGATCATGTTTTATTGATTAGACCAGGGATAGGCAACCTTCGGCTCTCCAGATGTTTTGGACTACACCTCCCATGATGCTTTGCCAGCATTATGTGTGTAAGAGCGTTATGGGGGATGTAGTCCACAACATCTGGAGAGCCGAAGGTTGCCTATCCCTGGATTAGACTTTAAAGTCAAGTCAGCTTCAATTTGATGAAAATATGGTATGATCCAAGCACACCTAGATTTATGTGGCAATGAGAGAATAGGCCAGAATCCATGAATTCTTGTGGAGGCATCCATTTATGCTACACATTCTCCACTGTATACAGTCAGCTTTGGCATCATTCACTTATAATTTATGATTTAATTTGTATTTTGCAAAAGCGCTGGGCCTTGGCACTGAGACACTGTGAATGCAGCCATGTTTCAACACATTGCTTGGCAGTAAGAGAAGTTTAGACACAGACACATAAATTCATAACTCGCTCATAATCTAACTGCCCCTGTAAATATAAATAAGTGCTTTTAATTAGCTACTAAAATGGAAACGTAACTGTCTGCCACTTTGGTTTAACTCTTTTGAAACCACAGGAAGAGGCGAAAAATTAGTTCAGATGTATAGATGTAATAATAATTCTAACAATATTTAACATTTGCATGTGTCTAATTCTTAAATTAATCTTTTCAATATTTTCGGATTAGAATATTATTATAGCTAAACTGCTGATGTATGTGAAATTTGAGTTTTTTATGCATTAGCAAGGGGCAGTAAGGTTTATTCAGTAAACTGTGCAGTGAATTGAAAACCAAATTGCAAAATGCAAGCAAAAATAGATGATTTGGAAATACTCTCAATACTAACAGCTAATTTATAGTTACACTTCATTAATGTAGCCTGATTTTTTTAGCTTTTTAATTCACTATTTAGTGAATAAATAATATTTTAGCGTGGTGTGTGTGTTGTAGCGGAGCCTTAGTCTTAGCTTAGCAGGGACTCTTCTCCGATTTTTCCACCAAAGTACAAAAGTACAATCAGGAACAAGAAAATTGCCAAAGAAATATCCCACCTCCTCCCCAGCAACTGGACGACACACAGTTCTGGGAGTACAACTGAACTTTATTTTGTCACACATGGCTTTTATGTCCAGTTCCCTACAAGGGGTTTACAATACAATAAAATAGGGATTTCAATCCCAGGATCCTCTGTGCCTGAGAGATGATTGCATGAGAAAAACCATCTAATTTAGTTATCTTTCAGGTACAAAAAAATCCAACAAAATATACTGTACCCCAAAAGTAACCCCACGGTACATAGAAACCCCACAAAAATACATTATCCGATAGCCCTGATCTGAGTGTATAACATATCCAAGAATCATTCAGATCGGTTTGGTGAAACGGAAATGCCAGTGAGGTAAAGTTTTGACCGGCCAGGCATGAGGTGCTAGCCCAAAACAGTTCCAGGGAAATAGGTGTCCTAACCGGTCTCCGTTCATGAGGTTCCAGTGCAAACACCATGCAAGGGAATTTCTTCATTTCAGAAACCACTGCCCACGTTCGGGAGACAAGATGGCTGCCACTCTTTTGTCTGCCACGTGTTCGGTTATACGAAATTGCGGCCACCAAGCATTAATTAATTACTTTCCTTGCAGTTTCGCACTTAAGTGTTCAGTGTCAACGTTCTAATGGGGTACTCCGTTCTGCTACTCTTATTCCCCTTAACCACAAGCCTGCATACACAGTCTGATCCTTAACGGATCAGCTTGGGGATGTCCGGGGGTGATCACGGATCACTTCTCAAGTTCTGTCTGTCTGGACAAACCGTCAGCATTTCCGTTTTGCTCCCCGGGGTGGTAGTGTATTGTGAAGTCATCCTACTCTGTGACCAAGGAACTGTACCTAGGCCATTTGCTAGGCTTAATTCTATCTAGAACCACTCCTATATGGGCCAAGTGCTCCTGCCATGTATTGTTGAAGATGGTGATATATATTATCAAGATATGCACAGGCATAGTCTTGGAAAAAGGATGAAACATGTGAAATAAAAGGGGAAAGTATATATATAAGTATTTGGAGTTCTCCATTCTGCTACACTGATCCCCCTTAACCACAAGCCGGCATACACAGTCTGATCCTTAACGGATGTCCAGGGGTGCTCACGGATCACTTCTCAAGTTCTGTCTGTCTTGACAACCTGTCAGCATTTCCGTTTTGCTCCCCAGGGTGGTAGTGGATCGTGAAGTCATCCAACTCTGTGACCAAGGTACTGTACCTAGGCCATCTCTAAATTGCATTTTCTAGGCTTAAGTGTTAAGCCTGCCTACCTCATGTGTATTTGTGAATGTGTGTTCTTTCTGTATGTAAGGGTGTGTGTTTGTGAATGTGTGTTCTTTCTGTATGTAAGGGTGTGTGTTTGTGAATGTGTGTTCTTTCTGTATGTAAGGTTGTGTGTGTGTGTTTGTGATTGTGTGTTCTTTCTGTATGTAAGGTTGTGTGTGTGTGTTTGTGAATGTGTGTTCTTTCTGTATGTAAGGTTGTTTGTGTGTGTTTGTGAATAAATGTGTTTTCTTTCTGTATGTATGAGTGTGTCCGTGAAGAGAGGAAGTAACGTGGGGAATGTAGCTGTAGGGAGAAGGTATGAGGTGCATGGGGCTGTGGGAAGATGATCTTAGGCAAAGTGCTAAGATGAAGTGAGAGGTTATATGGCAGCGGGGATATAAAATGAGGGGTGATGTGGCTGAGGGGGAATCTGCTGAGGGGTGATGTGAGTGTACTTGGGGCTGTAAAGGAGGTACACTGGGTGGTAGATGGTGGTAGATGGGCCAAATGGTTATTTTCTGCCGTTACATTCTATGTTTCTATGGTACAGTACTGTGTCCTTGGACCCAGGCATTAAAATATTGTGGGCCAACTAGCCAATAAGACTAGCGTTAATAATGTACTGCTGACCTTGGCAGTATGTTAGTCCTAATACATATTACTGTATATGTTTTGTTTTAGTTGTTATTCATGTCCCTGCCTCCCAACATTCTTTATATAATAATAAATATATTAGGCCAGAGAGATAGCTCAGTGGGCTAATGCATCATCAGGAGAATCTGTTCAACCCTCGCAGGTTTAATTCCTGGCAGGTTTGACTGGTCCCTCCTTCCAAGACAGATAAAATGAATACCATTAAATTGGGTGAGAGTAACTGTAACGGATCACCTGGCACCCCGACTGGGTACCTCCGTTGAAGGATGCTCCTTGCGTTTCCTGAGGGCTCCAAGACCTCCACCAGAGACCATAAGCTTGGTTGGGGTCTCGTCGTCTCCTACCCACCCTGGACCTATGGTTCCAGGTTCCAGTGGGTGAACCTCTCTTTCCCCAGAGAGTGAAGTAGAAACAAGCTCTTAAAAGAGCTTAGTGATTATCCAAGGGAGTATGAAGAGCATAGCAATCCCGTATAGCTGTTTCCACCAATAAGAGACAGGACTCTAAATTGAGGGTGAAGTAGAACAGCTTTGGCGGCGTAACCCCTTCTCACACCTTGGGTGCTGTTACAGTAACAACCGCTGTAGGTAAGGTAACAGAGTATACTGAATGTACCTTTACTAGTAATTATATTACAGCAATCTGTACCATTAAATGAATACTCGTAATTACTTCATCTCCTTGACATTGCTTTGATGGAGTGCTGTGGTGTGCCATCACTGGGTTCATCTATAAACCACTCACTTGTGATGAACCTTGTTAACCAGGGTAGGAATGGAGGGGAGTGATAGGCCGAGAGTATCACATGAGCACTCCCAGTAAACCACTGCCGCCTATTGCTCATATGACCATACCAATCTGTATGAGAGATGGCAGTAACAGGCTAAGAGCAGTCATGTGACGAGGGATGGCCCAGGGCACTGTTCAGCTCTACCCATGCCTACTTAGATCACTTAGATGATTTACCATCAGTTCATTGATGTATAAATCATGCAAGGTACGTTCCCATGCAGCCTTATAAAGGGTCGCAGAGAAAAAAAGTTTTGGCACCCCTGGGTGGGTGTGGCCATCTTACAAACCCCTCCCCTTTGTCCAGCCCAGATATGCATGCTTCTATGGCAACGACTCCACCTCTTCATCTATAAACACCACCCCTTTTTGTAATCAGATGCACACTCACTGACAATTACACAACCTCACTGACTGGCACACACAATCACTGATTTGACACACACTGAGTGACACACACGCACTGATAGACAAACAATCTCATTGATTTAAACCACACTCACTGACTGAAACACTCACTGAGTGAGACACACTCTTACTGACACACTCATTCACTAATCTGACACGCTGACAGATAAACTGATACACACTCTCAATAGAAAAAACACACAATCTCTCTAGAAAACCTTCACTGTGAGGTATATTCACCCATCCCAGTGAAACAGTGCAGCACTAAAAATGTATCCACTTACCCTTACTATATAGGTAAGGTATAGTGTCCTACAATGGCAACATGCTTATATAGTGAAGTATATCCAGTGCTATACAGAAGATATAACTAAATATTGGTGCACTCAGATTTGGCAGAGCCCCATGGGACAGGCTCAGATCACTTGATTCCCCTCTTCTTCAGTATTTAGATGTACTCAAATAACAAAAAGTGGGAAATAACCTAGTGCCATATGCCAATACTTTAAAGTGCACATATATAAGGTTGCAAACTGCTCACCTTTTCCAGAGCCTATTACACTCTACACAATCTCACTAATTTGAAACACACTCACTGACAGACAAACTCACTCACAGACACATACACACTGACACACACTCTCAATGACAGACACTCATTCTCACTGATTTGAAACACTCACTGACAGACAGGCTCACTGACGGACACACACTGACAGACACACACATATACACTGACAGACATTCTTACTGACAGACACAAACACACACTCACTGACATGCACAATCACTACCAGACAAACTTTTAATGAAAGGCACACACTCTCACTCACAGACACACTTACTGACAGAGACACTTACTGACAGAAACACACATACACACTCACAATGACAAAAACACAATCTCACTGATTTGAAACACTCACCGACAGACATACTCACTGACAGACACACATACACTCACTGACATACACACACTCACTAACAGACACACTCTTAACAACAGACACACACTCTCACTGATTTGAAACACTCACTCACAACAGATTCTCATTGACCGAGACACTCACACACAAGCACACACACTGATAGACACACTTACACATTTACACATTTTTGCCCACACAGTCACAAATTTGTTTTATTTTATTTTTTAGGCCCATCCAACCTACCTTTAGGAGAGCTGGTGAGGGTGCTCTTTCTAGGGTCAGGTGGGGACCTTCTCTCTGGGGTCCAGTGGAGATCTTCTCTCTGGGGACCAGTGGCTCCAGTAGTCTTCCATTTTCTCACTGCTCTCTTGCGCTGTTTAGTGATGCGGGGGACCGGAGTAACATCATATTCTGACTCCCGGCATCACCACCAGAAGGCACACAAGGGAGCAGTGAGGAACTGGAATAACCTTAGCACAGACAGCGGTCCCACCTGCCTCATTCTTCCCCACTGGTATATTTCGGCATAGTAGTATCCTGTGCCCACTTAAGGGGATACCCCTAATGTGGCCAGTGAGCCACCCCCTTCACCCCTGTGACATTCAACTGTCCTGCTACTCATGGCGTCCCCCATCTCCTGGGGCCTGGTTGTAGTCCACCCTGTGCACCCTCCCAGGATTTGCCCTGATGTCACCTTGAAGCAGTTACTTAGCGGACTACCGCTACTAATGTCCACCCCTGCAGATTTTGCATGGATTACGTTCACCTAAGTTGTCACAACTGGACAGTATAAAAGGTTTATCCTGCGCATGTGTAGCAGGATAGATGCTGGAGATAACGGCTCTATTTGGCATATGTTGATTGCCAATTGACCTAAGAACAGTTACCTAGTGGAATATGTTGGATATTGACCCCCTGCCATTCTAGGAAAAGGGGGCCATGTTTGCTGGCACATGTTAGCAGTGTAACATTGCTGCACATTGGGACACAAGTTTTGGAAAATGTTAACTTAGCACTTCCTTTTCAGCCTGGTACTATCGAAGAGCCCAGCTTCCCATCCATCCCCTCCTGTTTTTAATTTATGTTTCTGCTGACACATCTCAGCCAACATGCTAGTCCTTCACTGCTTAGAAGCTTTCAGCACTCTGGCAGAGCTGGTGGGAGCAGTGCCCAGTGCACCCCAGATAAGACATTCTAAAATAGTTTGACTGCCTGCACTGTAGTGGTTATGGTGCATGGAGTGAAAATTAGGCAAAAATGCTAAACCGGGTCTGGTTGATTCTTTCTGTGTAACATCATCCTACTAGGTATAAATACTATATAGTTATTGTTACGTTTTATAGGGCCTACAAGTTCACCAACGCTAGATACAGTAAGTATTCTATGCAAATATTGCCGTCACAGGCACACCATTTGTGGCAGAAATATACCACTGTATGTAGCTGCAGCCATTCACCACAGGAATCCACGACATGAATTACAGATACTATATCATTCAACTATGCATTTACTGTTGAGCACATTGTTTAATCCAAATTTGTATTGTCAACATAAAAACTAACTTTGTCACCTACATGTTTCCTGGGTGACAGTTTCCCGTTAATTTTACTGATGGACACAAATAAAACAGCAGGTTTAAGGGTCTAGTAAATGCATCTCCTATCGTCAATCTGCTATAGAAAACAACTGTAAATACTCAACTCTGAGCGATTTTGCTTTCTTGGCTTCTGTACAAAGACTGTTTTACATGAAACAGTATGGGACTCCTATTCTCTGAACGCTTTTATAAGGCCTTAATAGTGATAAATTATTCCAAAAATAATAGAAGAATGAACAAAGGAAGCAAAAAAGGGGTTGAGATCAATACAATAGGAAATCCAAAATGTTTCTCCTCCATCCCAGCATCTCCCCCCTTCTCCCCGCCACACAGCCCCCCTTCCCTATTCTGCCTCTCTCAACGTCTGCAAAATGGCTTTCATACACTCAAGGCGCCAAATCATTTGACCCAGGTTATCCTGAGAGCCAGGGGTCTTTTCTGCTCGACTGACTAGGCTGGAGCCAAAAGCTCCCCTCCCATTCTCAGGCTGTCAATCCATGGGATAATCAAAAGGTCTTATCTGTAAGCTATTAAGGAATCATTCTAGCTGTCTGGGCTCCAGGACCATGCTACTGGGGCAATCATGCATTTAACCTGCACAGAGAGAAGAGACACTGACTGTTAACACCACTACCTTTCTCCCTCCCCCTCTATCTGCAGCTCCTAATTCTCTGGCCCCATCCTCTGTTTCCAATGAGAGTTATTGTCTTTCTGACAGTGATTAGGAGATCTTTATAGAAGATATGTAGATGCAGATTTTAACTCACCATACAGGTGTTTTAACCTGCAGAAATACATATCGAACACTTTTCATATAACCACCAATAAAAAGACTTTTGTTTTAGATATTTGTTATACCGGATCGGGAGAATTTATGTATTTGTAGAATACTACCATACTGTAATGAATTGTTTGAAAAAAAGTTTTAATTTTGTAAAAATTATTAATTACTGACATTTATAAAGTGCCAACATATTCCGCAGCGCTGTACAATCGTGAAAAAGACAAGACAATGTAACCAGGCCAATACAGGTTAGAGAATCTCATAGTATTTCAGTATGATTGGGATTATTTGCTACTGTAGGGTTCTCAGTTGTTCATTAAAGTGAGAATTGTAGCGGCATCACAGTGAATTTTAAAATTAATCCCTTAAGGACACACAACACACATGTCATGATTCCCTGTTATTCCAGAAGCTTTGTCCTTAAGGGGTTAAACATGATTAGGTCAGGGTTAATTGAAAGAAGGAATTGAAAGTGAATTTCACATTTAAGACCAAAGTAGATGAAATTGAAGACTTAGAGTTTTTTTCAGTTTAGCTACTTGGCCTTAAATATGAAATTAATTTTGATTTAACCACGAATTCCTGACAATTCTCATTCTAGTCAATAACCCTGTTATATAACCCTGGTAAAAGCAGGATTTGGGAGTATGTTACATATGTGATAAATGTGCTGTTTAGTAGTTATTTAACAGCCAAATCAGATGACAACCAGTAACCACAAAAAAAATCCAAAAAATCTATCTACCGGTATATGCTATACAGGGCTGGCGCGTCCATAAGGCGGCACAGGCGGACGCCTTAGGGCGCACCGGCTCTGGGGGCGCAAAATTCCAGTGACCGGCAGGAGGGAAGTGCTCTCTCCTGCCAGGTCACCTCCTGGATCCCCGGAGCTGCTGGGAGGCGTGCGGCTGAAGTTGATTAGGAGGCGGCGAGGGAGCTCTCTGATCTCTCTGACCGGCTCCCTCGCGCGCCTTTTGCTGATGCCGCGGGAGCCGGAATATGACGTCATATTCCGGCTCCCGCGGCATCAGAAAACAGCCTGCGAGGGAGCCGGTCAGAGAGATCAGAGAGCTCCCTCGCCGCCTCCTAATCAACTTCAGCCGCACGCCTCCCAGCAGCCTCACTGGACCACCAATGAGAGACCCACGCCAGCACTCCAGGTAGGGAGGCTGGGTGGGACATTTAAATGTAATTTATTATTAATTACTTTATTAATTACTGTGTGTGTGCATGTGAGTGTGAGTGTGTATGTCAGTGTGTATGTGTGTGAGTGAGTGTGTGTCTGTCAGTCAGTGTGTGTGTCTGTCAGTGTGTGTGTAAGTGTGTCTATGAGTTTGTGTGTGAGTGAGTGTGTCTGTTGGTGTGTGTGAGTGTGTATGTCAGTGTGTATGTGTGTCTGTGAGTTTGTGTGTGTCTGTCAGTGTGTGTGTGAGTGAGTGTGTGTGTGTGTGTCAGTATGTGTGTCTGTCAGTGTGTGTGTAAGTGTGTCTATGAGTTTGTGTGTGAGTGAGTGTGTCTGTCGGTGTGTGTGAGTATGTCAGTGTGTGTGTGCGCATGTGAGTATGTGTGTCTGTCAGTGTGTGTGTGTTTGAGTATGTGTCTGTGAGTTTGTGTGTGTGTGAGTATGTATTTTTCTGTATGCCTGTCTGTATGTATGTATCTGTATGACGGTATGCCTCTGTATGTATGTATGTGTCCGTATGCCTGTATGTCTTGTACGTATGTTTCTGTATGTCTCTGTATGCATGTATGTAACTGGATGTATGTTTGTCTCTGAATGTCTGTATATATGTCTCTGTATGCATGTATGTAACTGTATGCCTTTATGTCTCTGTATGTACGTATGTGTGTGTCTGTGTGTCTCTGTATGCCTGTATGTCTTTGTATGCATGTTTCTGTATGTATGTATGTGTCTGTATGACGGTATGCCTCTGTATGTATGTATGTGTCTGTATGACGGTATGCCTCTGTCTGTATGTATGTGTCTGTATGCCTGTCTATATGTATGTGTCTGTATGACGTTATGTCTCTGTATGCATGCATGTATCTGTATGTGTGTATGTCTTTGTATGCCTGTATGTATGTGTCTGCATGCCTGTATGTCTCTGTATGTATGTTTCTTTATGCCTGTATGTCTGTATGTATGTGCCTGAATGTCTTTGTATGTATGTTTCTGTATGCCTGTCTGTATGTATGTGTCTGTATGACGGTATGCCTCTGTATGCATGTATGTCTTTATATGCCTGCATGTCTCTGTATGCATGTATGTCTCTGCTTGTATGTCTCTGACTGTATGTGTCTGTATGTCTCTGTATGATTATTGCGGTCTTTGTATGACAGTGTACCTGTATGACTTTGACTGTGTGACTGAAAAATGATGCCTGTGTGCCTGTGGCTTGGGAGGAAAGACACACAGGTGAAGATGCATTTTTTTTTTTTAATGAGGGTTGGGGGCGCCAAAATGCATCTTCGCCTGTGTAACTAAAAATCCTAGCACCGGCCCTGATGCTATATTAAGCATTTTTATTCTCTTTCATTAGTTCAAAAATGGTGTTACTCAAAATGGCACATTTGCAAAGTCCAATTGAAATTGTTCTAAACAACACCATTTTATTTCAGTACCGCACCTTTGACTGAGTTTCTTATTTATGTTTGTTTGTCTTCTTAATGCATTTTTTTGCAAATATTTGAATGCACCATTATCTATAGAATGCATTAAAAATGTGTCAACTGCAGCCTTAAGTGTCCAGTATATAGAGGTAGGATTCACATGTAGAACAAATCAGTTAGATATAGAAAGTTATGGTCCATGTGATAAAAAATCGAGCAGGGAGGTTCATATTGAACTGTAAGGTATGTGAGATATTGAAAGAACACTATAGGGTCAGGAATACAAGTGTGTATTTACTGCAGTAAAGTATTGGATTGGCTGAGATAATAAATTCTGATGATCTCAGCCAAGGAGGCGGGCCAGGAGCTGAGTAAAACACCATAGTGGCCAATCAGCATCTCCTCATAGAAATGCATTCAATCAATGCATCTCTATTGGGAAAGTTCCGCTTCTCCATGCAGTGTGGAAACGCTGAACGTCAGTGCTGCACACCCAGGAAGCACCTCTAGTGGCCGTCTGAGGAATGGAAACCAGAGGTGTTCCTAGGCTGTAATGTAAGCACTGCCTTTTCTGTGTTTACATTAAAAAGCCTGTAGAGACTGACTATACTCACTATACTCAAGCTGTAGTTGTTCTGATGACTATAGCATCCCTTTAATGTTTTGTATCAGATTCATGCATTATTGCTAGATTTTTTTTCTCTACCATAGTAGATTTTATTTCAGGACTTTTTATACTATACGTTTACCCAATGTATTATAAATCTTTCTTTATATTTGCATATCGGTTGCCCATGTCATGTTCAATTTCTCTCAAGTGTCCCAGATCAGGCAGGACATTCCCAATTCATGGCTCCTGTTGCACTCAGAGTTTGTTATCTGGTATTGCAGAAAGTATAGTGTGAGTGCATCATAAGCAACAAGGTATCCAGAATGGAGTTTATCCTCACTGTGTTTGCACAGAACATATTCTCCTAACCCATCGTATATACCTACATCTAAGCACTTTTACTTCTGTCTTCAATAAATTGTTATTGCTTTTATCATCACTGGTCCTCCTCTGTCCCTTGTCGCCTGGAATGCACAATTGAAAATTGAGGCAGTGTTGGAAAATGGATGAACGTCATGATTAAGTTTGTGAAAATCAAGATGTGACCATGCGATGGATGCCTCTCCTTCGCCCCTTGTATATTTCCTACGCTATCCATAGAGCTGAGCTCGGACTCCATTTCATGTAAGTGGGTCATCTCCCTTTAATAAGGACTATTTCCTAGAAACCATCTATTCACTTGCTTTCATCTGTACTTTGCATTCACAAATTTACGAGAAAAATATGTCTCTTTAAATGCAGAGTCTGCACTGTTATTTGCTTATTTCTTTTTTGCATATGAAAACACTATGTTAAGCATGAAAAATACCAGTATTGAATATAACAGAGAAGCATCTGTGCGTATTGAGTGCCCCTCCACTTTATTGGTTGTGCACATGCATAATTAGAATGCATACAATGCATTAAGCCCAGGTGAGAATAATTTAGACTGAGTGGGGCTGGCCAGTGTGAAGGCCAGTCAGTCTTGCATTATTTTATTTTACCTTGTTGACGCTCCCCATTTAAAAAAAAAACAAAAAAACACAGCTTTATTTAAACCAATTAATAATTTGTAAACAACCTGTCAGCAGTTCTGTGATTAGCCCAACAGACAGTTCTCCTCCAACCTCATGAGCCCCAACAGCTGGCACCTGCCATCAGCCTCGTCCAGAATGTTGTCTCCCCAAATCGAATCATCATCTCCACTTTCCTGCGGCTGCGGCTGCGCTGTCCAGATATTCCGCCAGCTGTGACAAAACAAAGCACACAAGAAAACCACCACACTACTTTGACCATAACTCAGGAGGGATCCTTTAAAGGACCACTCTAGTGCCAGGAAAGCATACTCGTTTTCCTGGCACTAGAGTGCCCTGAGGGTGCCCCCACCCTCAGGGACCCCCTCCCGCCCGGCTCTGGAAAGGGGAAAAGGGTTAAAACGTACCTTTTTCCAGCGCTGGGCGGGGAGCTCTCCTCCTCCTCTCCGCCTCCGTTCCTCCCCGTCGGCTGAATGCGCACGCGCGGCAAGAGCTGCGCGCGCATTCAGCCGGTCACATAGGAAAGCATTCATAATGCTTTCCTATGGACGCTTGCGTGCTCTCACTGTGATTTTCACAGTGAGAATCACGCAAGCGCCTCTAGCGGCTGTCAGTGAGACAGCCACTAGAGGAAATAGGGGAAGGCTTAACTAATTGATAAACATAGCAGTTTCTCTGAAACTGCTATGTTTATAAAACAATTAGTTAAACCTAGCTGGACCTGGCACCCAGACCACTTCATTAAGCTGAAGTGGTCTGGGTGCCTAGAGTGGTCCTTTAACTTCTTCTGCTGACTGGTAAGTCCCCACCCTCCTACCCTGTCTTAAGAAGCCTCCATATCCTTTGCAACATTGTACCATTATTTACACCAGCCTTCTTTGCATGGACAGTGGTCATGTTCCCCATCCCCAAGGTGTCCACTGGGTAGTCTACGTATAGATGGAATGGAATGTTCCTTTTCAACGTGCTAAAGGCTATTTTGGACTTAAATTATCCAATTCATTTTGAATTCCTAAAAAGATTTCAATATAATGAATAGCCCTGTTGGTGTATTCAATGAAAATACCATAATTTCTTGTTTTAGGCTTTTCAGTTGATTTGGATATTAATCATCTTTACTGGGGCAGCAGTTCAATGGAGGAGAATATTCTGGATATAAAAATATATGAGACACACATAGACATTTTTTATTTTTTTTTGTAAATCTCTTTTTTATTGAGGCATAAAAGTTTGTGGGTACAGAATGTAAGAAGGGAGACAATAAAGTTTCATACAAGTCGGGAGTAATACAATGCAGTGTATATCATCTCTAAATATTTGCTAGCCTCATTTTATGTTAAGAATAGTAAGGTTACGTCAGGCGGTTATTCAGTTGCAGAATATTTAAATACATGCTAGGACTAGGCTATGGTATCTGAAAGCTGAGTAAAGTCAAAATGCACAGGCTTAACGGTAACACAGTACAACATCTCCTATGCAGGACTGCCTCATTTTATATTATTTAAACAATCAATAGGATTATAAACAAGAATGGCTTATTTATAGTAATATAGCTAATCATAAGCGAAACATCAAGTGGGTTATACCAAGTATATGTCAGGTGAAGCCACGCTAGTGCGTTGTGGATGTGGCAAGGCTGTAGTTCGCCACTGTATGCCTAACTGAACATGTTTAGGACCGAGCTGGGTGCGTCTAGGGGAGCAGATATGTGTCCTGAGTGTGACGTGTCAGGCTAGGAATGTGAAAGCAACTCAGAGTAAAATAAAAAGTAATGCGAAATTAAGTAAAGTAAAACACTGCCCTGTTCTATCATGCATGGTTATCAAAGCTATACTATGGCTGCGTTTACAGCAGTGTAGGTGGCAGAAACACGCATCAAGTAGCATATGTACCCATTACTGATCGTTATTTCAAACTAGGGCATAGTAGCTTTTCAGTTATCGGGTATTGAGGTTAGTCGTACAACAGTCCATTTGCCTGGCAACAGGAGGGGTGCGTGGAAGGGCTTTGTCTTTGCCTTCATCCAATCCCCAGTGCGTGCCACATCGGGTAGTCCATTCTCCGCTCCGGTGTATCGGTTCCCCCATCCAGCATGCGGGCGATCAGGCTGAGCTGCAGGCGTGGAATAATTGTTGTCAGCGTGTCGCAGCCTGGCATTTCCGAGGCCCTGGAGCTCCGGGTTGTGAGGGAGGCCCTTGCCCCTGGTCTGTAGGTCTTCTTTCTCCGGTCGGCGGGGTCGTGGCTCTGTCTAGGCATCGTGGTGGTGGTCTTCCGGAGAGCTTGAGGTGAGGAGGGGGTGCGTGTGCGGTGGGGAGTTTCTCCCCCGCTCCAGACCGTGCGTGGGGTCATCGCCATGTGGCCACAGGCTCGGTTACCTCTCAGGGCCAGGTCTTTCCCTTTGTGGGCGCTGTGGAAGGTCCTGGTGGTAGTCCACCACCGGCGGTGGGTGACCTTCCCGCGGTGTGGTTGGCGTTTTGGAGGTAGTATCCTAGAGACCCCCAGTCTGGATAGGCGTACTGCCCTTCGTGGTAAGGCGGTTTTGCCCGGGATCCGCTCCGTCCGCCTCGGGACTTTAGTCCATACCTCCTCCTTGTGTCGAGTGGGGTTTTGTTGGGCCTCTCTGTGCTCCAATTTTGCCCAGAATTGTCGGAGCAGGGTCTCCAGGCTCTCATGGAGGGGCCGGGAAGGTGCAGGCTTGGTCGCATGGCCCGCAGCCGCCATTTTGCCGGCTGCAGTTTGCTCGTTAGATGCTCGGTTCAGGCTGTTGCCGTCATTTGTAATCCAGGTTGGTTTGTGAGACATGCTGATTGGGACCGGGATAACCCCCACCGGTCCAAGGGGGGGAGGGAAAGTCCGATACTGCGGGTGCCCCTTGTTTTGGCGGGCCGGGAGAGCAGCCGTCTCTCCTCTGCCCTGTGCAGAGTAGGCCCCAAGTCTCTGTGCCGGGGGTTCAGCCATCATTCGGGCTTGCGAGGTGTCCCCCAGTTCCCTAGACTCTGTAGTGTATGGTGAGGCAGGTAGGGGTTCTGGGTCGGGTGTTGTACCCCCGATATTTGGCAAGAATCTGGTCCAGGCTCGGGAGCTCACAGAAAGCATGTCTGCTCAGCTCCCCGGTCAGGCTCAGCCCCTAGACATTTTTTTTGACATACATTCGTTTGTTTGAATATTTTTGTTTATAGTCTACATCTGTTATTTGTATAAGCTATTTATTATTAGCTAATATCTTTTATATTTCTGGTTTTATTTGTTTTGTTTTAATTATATTATTTATTATTATGCTTTATAATAGTTCATAATAGCTTTAATTTTGTTTGGTTTTTTTGGACTTTCTTTTTAAGTTATCATTTTCTATAAATCTTTATTGAATTTGGCACATAAAACAAAAGAAAACAAATATATTACAGATCAGAGTATAGTCTGAACATGTGCTGTGATCCCACAGCAACATGTACAAAATATGAACAAAATTTAGGTATAAGAGAGAGTTCCAGAATAAAATACAATAAAATAAAATACAATCAAAATACAATATCGTGCAAGTATATGTATTAACGAACAAAAGTTCTATATTAAATTCTAACACAGCTGAAGGTAAAAGTCAATTTATAGTCCAGGCCAAAATATTTCACAATGTTGGAATTTATTGGCAAGAGGTTGACAAATATAGGCCATAATAGTAAAAGTGAACAAATACCTATAATTCAGGTTTTTTTTCCTGCTTGGACATTTTGACCGGAACATCTTTTTCCATTGTATTCTAAATTTGGATAAGCCAAGTCTATAGATATGAAACATAGCAAACTGCTTTCAAATTGATCTGGATGTGTTCTGAATTTGAGCCAAAGAGTTAAAAATAAAATCAATAAAATAGGACAAGTGACAAACCCTGAACGCTCAATGACCAAGCGTTGTGGTCCCTCCTACTCCCTTACTCCTTATACCAATGGAGGTTTAACAGTGAAGCAGATTGGAGTCCTACTTTTTATTACTTTTATTGGTATTTATATAGCGCCAACTAATTCTGCAGCGCTTTACAATATTATGAAGGGGGGTGGGGATTTACAATAAATGAGACAATTACACAGGAACAATAAGTAGATGAGGGCCCTGCTCAAACAAGCTTACAGTCTAGAGACTTAAAGCATACCTCTCAATTGTCCCTATTCTAAAGGGGCAGTCCCTATTTTGCACCCAAATCCCTATTTTCTATCCTAATGCCCCATTTTTACAGAAGCTCCATATTGTTGGTGTGTATGAGTGCATAACAGTGTGCACAGCAATAAAACTCACCATAATGTGCCTTTAAACTACAATAAATGTGTTTAGAAAGCAGTCTGTGTAAACAAGATGCATTGTTCTGGTTGTAAACAACATTTTAGTTCCATATATTGTTATTAGTCAGTCTACTAAAATATCTTAAAACAGCATTTTGAGTCACCCAGTGCGGTAACTCACGGTGTCAGCCCAACCCCCTTAATAATGTGTTTTTGGGTTGTTGTTTTTTTTTACTAATGTAACTCGTAAATCATAATTCCCATCAGGGCCGGTGCAATGATTTTTGCCGCCCAAGGCAAACAAATGTTTGCCGCCCCCTCATATGCTCTGCCCACCATGTGACATTACAATGACCCACCCATATGATCTGCCATATGAGTTAACGCCAGTGCATGCACACCGTGTCTTTTCTCTGAAAAGGCAGTGTGTTTACATTAAAAAGCCTACAGGCACAGGCTATTGACACCAGAACCACTACATCAAGCTGTAGTGGTTCTGGTGACTATAGTGTCCCTTTTATGAAAATTAAAGATTAGTGAGACTACTTACCACTAGATGAGGACAAGAGGCTGATGATGGCTCAGGCTGCAATCTGGCTCCACTGGTCAGGTTTAGAACAGGTTCTCAACCTTACAGTTCCATCCAGGCCCGGACTGGCCATCGGGCACACCGGGCAAATGCCCGGTGGGCCGCGATGGCCGTGGGGCCGAGGCCGGCAGGGGAAGGTCCCAGGACTTCCCCTGCCGGTTTATGCAGGGCCGGCACTATCCGAGCGCCGGCCCCGCTGTATTCCATGTCGGGCCGGTGGGGAGATCAAAGATCTCCCTCACCGGCCCACATGCTATCCAATGCGCCCGCCGGCGGGGAGAGAGGGAGGGAGACAGCCTGCCCGGAGAGAGGACCCGGCGGAGCTCTAACTTGCAGCTCCGCCGGGTTCCTCTCGCGAGATCCGGAGCGTTGCCATGGCAACGACCGGATCTCGCAAGAGTGAGCTCTAGCCTGCAGGCTAGAGTTCACTCACCACGAGGACCACCAGGGAACACTGCCACTCTGCCTCCCAGTCCCAGGAACCAGTCCCCCCCTCCCAGGCTAAAAGTAAGAAGGGAGGGGGGGACATAATGCCTGTTATTTTATTTGTTTACCCCCCCCTACACACAAAATCCATTCTAACATTTATACATCACTCACACCCATCACACTCAGCACTCTCACACCCATCACTCACACCCATCACACCCAGCACTCTCACACCCATCACACTCAGCACTCTCACACCCATCACACTCAGCACTCTCACACCCAGCACTCTCACACCCATCACCCCCAGCACTCTCACCCACAGCACTCTCACCCACAGCACTCTCACCCACAGCACTCTCACCCACAGCACTCTCACACCCATCACACACAGCACTCTCACACCCATCACACACAGCACTCTCACCCACATCACACACAGCACTCTCACCCACATCACCCACAGCACTCTCACCCACATCACACACAGCACTCTCACACCCATCACACACAGCACTCTCACACCCATCACACACAGCACTCTCACACTCAGCACTCACACCCATCACACTCAGCACTCACACCCATCACACTCAGCACTCTTACACTCAGCACTCTCACCCATCACCCCCAGCACTCTCACCCACAGCACTCTCACCCACAGCACTCTCACCCACAGCACTCTCACCCACAGCACTCTCACACCCATCACACACAGCACTCTCACACCCATCACACACAGCACTCTCACCCACATCACACACAGCACTCACACCCACATCACACACAGCACTCTCACACCCATCACACACAGCACTCTCACACCCATCACACACAGCACTCTCACACTCAGCACTCACACCCATCACACTCAGCACTCACACCCATCACACTCAGCACTCTTACACTCAGCACTCTCACCCACATAACACACAGCACTCTCACACACAGCACTCTCACACCCATCACACTCAGCACTCTCACACCCATCACACTCAGCACTCTCACACCCATCACACTCAGCACTCTCACACCCATCACACTCAGCACTCTCACCCACATCACACACAGTACTCTTACACACATCACACTCAGCACTCGCACATTCAGCACTCTCACACACAGCACTATCACACTCGGCTCTCACACCCATCACACACAGCACTCTCACACCCATCACACACAGCACTCACACCCATCACACTCAGCACTCACTCAGCACTCTCACCCACATAACACACAGCACTCTCACAACTAGCACACACAGCATTCTCACACACAGCACTCTCACACACAGCACTCTCTAACCCATCACACACAGCACTCTCACACCCATCACACAAAGCATTCTCACACACATCACTCTCACACACATCATACACAGCACTCTCACACACAGCACTCTCTAACCCATCACACACAGCACTCTCACACACATCGTACACAGTACTCTTACACACATCACACTCAGCACTCTCACACCCATCACACACAGCACTCTCACACCCATCACACACAGCACTCTCACACTCAGCACTCACACCCATCACACTCAGCACTCACACCCATCACACTCAGCACTCTTACACTCAGCACTCTCACCCACATAACACACAGCACTCTCGCACACAGCACTCTCACACCCATCACACTCAGCACTCTCACACCCATCACACTCAGCACTCTCACACCCATCACACTCAGCACTCTCACACCCATCACACTCAGCACTCTCACCCACATCACACACAGTACTCTTACACACATCACACTCAGCACTCGCACATTCAGCACTCTCACACACAGCACTATCACACTCGGCTCTCACACCCATCACACACAGCACTCTCACACCCATCACACACAGCACTCACACCCATCACACTCAGCACTCACTCAGCACTCTCACCCACATAACACACAGCACTCTCACAACTAGCACACACAGCATTCTCACACACAGCACTCTCACACACAGCACTCTCTAACCCATCACACACAGCACTCTCACACCCATCACACAAAGCATTCTCACACACATCACTCTCACACACATCATACACAGCACTCTCACACACAGCACTCTCTAACCCATCACACACAGCACTCTCACACACATCGTACACAGTACTCTTACACACATCACACTCAGCACTCTCACACACAGCACTATCACACTCAGCACTCTCACACCCATCATACACAGCACTATCATACACAGCACTCTCACACACATTACAAACAGCACTGTCACACACAGCACTCTCACACACCACATTCTTACACACATCACACACAGCATTCTCACACACACCACTTACCGCACCCTCACATATCACTTACCGCACCCTCACACACAGCACCCCTCACACACAGCACCCCTCACACACAGCATCCGTCACGCACACATACTGCACCCCTCACATACACACAGAACCCCCCCAACACACTGCACCACACACATACACAATAGTTCCAAACACACACATGTATATACATACACACACACACACACACACAGCACCCCTCACACATACTGCACCCCTAAACACATTACATTCCAGACACACACTAGATCCCTTACCCAACTCTGGATCATCTACACACATATAAACACTAGATCCCTATATACACTCTGAATCCGTTATAAACACACA
The DNA here is from genome assembly GCF_036172605.1 of Pelobates fuscus. Classification (NCBI taxonomy): domain Eukaryota; kingdom Metazoa; phylum Chordata; class Amphibia; order Anura; family Pelobatidae; genus Pelobates; species Pelobates fuscus. The sequence goes on along the minus strand of NC_086327.1, from coordinate 104,738,325 downwards.
CTCACTAGATCTCCTACACATTCTGGGTCCTTCAAACACACACTAGACTCATATACACACACACACACACACACACACACACTAGATTCCTTGTAAGCAAACACATACTACACCCCTAAACACACACTTTCTACAAACACTACATCACCTATACACACACTCTATAGCCTGTTTGCACACATGCTACATCCCCTTTACATACATTCTCTACAGCCCCTAGCCACATATGCATCACATTACACCACAGGCACAACATGTCTAAAACTAACCTTATTACACAATACCACACCACAATCAGCTCACTCTACACACACGCAATACCACAAGCAGACTCCAAACACATGCACAATTCTCTTTCCTGGCATTTTTGTCTCCTGGTATCCAGTTATAGAGACACCAGAGACAAGTTGCAAGGAAACACAGTGCAAGCATGTTATTAAATTTGCTTGCACTGTGCAGAACAAATACAGTTTTTTTTTCTCATGCTAGAGCTCTTCAGCAGAGCTCTGCGCATGGTCTGCCCTGGAAGAGCATTGAACCAACATGCTCACTTTGAGAGGGGGCGTGCTTGTCATTAGTGATGACAAAACACACCTCCTCTGACCCGCCCCCTTCTTAGTGGGCCGCTGGGATAAAAAAATGCCCGGGCCGAATTTTTCTCCCAGTCCGGCCCTGGTTCCATCTGAACAAAGTGATGGATGGGTGGAATCCTTGAAACAGAGATTTCCTGAGGTTTTTAAGGATCAATTGGGGAAAATTAAAAATGACCGCGTGAAGCTAAAGCTAAAACTGGATACCTATCCTAGATTCTTTAGGGCCGGACAGTACCATTTGCCCATTGAGCAGGAGTGGAAACTGAACTCTTCCGGCTAGAAGAACAGGGTGTCATTTCCAAGGTAGAGCACATTGAATGGGCATCACCTATTGTGCCAGTAGAGAAATTAAATGGGAAATTACGCATCTGCTGGGATTTTCGCATGGTACTGAATACTCAACTGGATGTAGACCAGCATCCTCTACACAGAGTTGATGACATCTTCGCCTCGCTTGTTGTTGGGGGACAGAAATTCACTAAGATTGACGTCGGACAAGCCTACCTACAGTTTGAGATACACCCTTCTTCTCGAAAATATCTCACCATTGACACTCACAATGGCTTGTACGAATACAACTGTATGGTGTTTGGAATAGCATCCGCACCAGCCATCTGGCAGAGGAAGTTGGATGCAATCTTAGCAGACATTCCCTTCACACAGTGTCTATTAGATGACATGCTCATCACTGGTTGTACAGACCAAGAACACAAACAGAATGTAGAACAAGTTTTACAAAGACTTCAGGACCATGGTCTCAAGGTGAACTTGGCAAAATGCAAATTTATATTGCCCAAATTGGAGTTTTGCGGCCACCTAGTAGATGCTGAGGGCATGCACACCACTGATGCTAAGGTCGATGCTCTAGTCAAAGCGCCAGCCCCAACAAATGTCCAGCAACTACGATTGCACCTTGGCCTCCTCAACTACTATAATAAATTTCTCCCAGACCTGGCTCACACCTTCTTCCCACTGCATAAGCTTTTAGAGAAACACTCCAGATGGCAGTGATCAGAAGAATGCCAACAAGCCTTTGAGGTTTCCAAACATAAACTGTTGAGCTCATGTATGTTTGTACACTACAACCTCCACAAGTCTCTCACATTGGCTTATGGTCTGGATGCTGTACTTTCCCACCTCCCACCAGATGGTTCTGAGAAACCAATGGCCTTCGTCTCGAGATCATTGACAAAGACAGAAAGCAACTACTTCCAGATTGATAAATAGGCACTTGCATTGATATGGGCAATTTGGAAGTTTCACCTTTACTTCTATGGCAGAGAGTTCCCCATATTAACAGATCATAAACCTTTACTTCAGATCTTTAGCCCAGACAAAGGGGTCTCCCATACAACTGCAGCCCGTCTTCAATGCTATGCCCTGTTCTTGGGCGCATATAGCTACCGCATACAATATCGAAGCCATGATGCAAATACTAATGCCGATGCAATGTCCCGACTGACAGAACTGCTAACAGATTCTTCTCCAGCTGTCAAGATTTGTAGGTACACCACCACACACCTGCTGACTTCTGGAGAGGTAGCAGCCCATACGGTGAAGGATAACGCTCTAAAATCTGTGCTTTCGTTTACACAAACTGGCCGGCCAGCGACTATTACAGAGGATTACGAACCTTACTACCGGAAGCAAATGGAATTGGCTGTGAATGACAATTGGTGTCTTATGGGGAGAATGAGTGCTCATTCCAAAAACCCTCCAGAGACATATCTTGGACTTGCTACCACACGGATAAAACAGAAAGCATGAGGCTACGTGTGTTGGCATAGATGCTGAGATTACAGCATATGTCAATGCTTGTGTAGGATATGCCCAAACATAGGCGTGCGCAGCCTATTGCATTAGGGTGTGCACCCTAAAGCACAAACACACGCCGCATGTATATGTATATATATATATATATACATATATACACACACACATATATACATACACTGCTGTGTGTGTGTGTGTGTGCTGTTAGTGTGCTGTGTGAGGGTGGTGTGTGTGAGGGTGCTGTTTGTGTGTGAGGGTGTTTGTGTGTGTGTGTTAGGGTCCTGTTAGTGTGCTGTGTGTGTGAGGGTGCTGTTTGTGTGATGTGTGTGTGATGGTGCTGTTTGTGTGATGTGTGTGGGTGTCGTGTATTTCTGAGGGTGCTGTTTGTGTGTGTGTGTTTGCGAGGGTGTTGTTAGTGTACTGTGTGTGAGGGTGTTGTGTGTTTGTAAAGGTGCTGTGTGTGTTTGTGAGGGTGCGGTTAGTGTACTGTGTGTGTGAGGGTGCTGTATGTGTACTGTATGTGTGTGGGTGCTGTTTGGGTGCTGTGTGTGTGAGGGTGCTGTGTGTGTGCTGTTTGTGTGAGAGTGCTGTATGTCTGTAGGTGCTTTTTGTGTGTGGGTGCTGTATGTGTGTGTGTGTGTCCTGTATGTTTGGACAGATTGTGGAGGTGGGGGCAGATTAGTAAATATCCCCCCTCCCTTCTTACCTTATGTAGGGAGGGGGGATCCTTGCTGCCATGTGCCATCCCTGGTGGTCCAGTGGAGAGTGAACTCTAGCCTGCGGGGCTAGAGTTAACTCTCGTGAGATCTGAGCGTTGCCTCGGCAACGCTCAGATCTCGCGAGAGGAACCTGGCGGAGCTGCTGTCTAGAGCTCCCCGGGTCCTCTCCTGCCTCCCTTCATGCTACTGTGGGCCGGTGAGGTAGATTGATCTCCCCGCCGGCCCATGGAGGCTTAGAGCGGAGCCGACACTCAGCGCCGGTTCTGCGTGAGCCGACAGGGGAGAATAAAGTCCTGGGGAATAAAGTGTGGGAACCAAGATTCCCACCCCCCAAAAAAAATAATATACACTCCAGTGTGTGTATGTATATGTGTGTGTGTGTGTGTGTATATATATAATATATATATATATACACACACTGACACGCATACTCAAACACACACACATACACTCACAGACACACACACACACTCATACATTCATAGACACACACATTCACAGACACACTCATACATTCACAGACACACATATTCACATACACTGACACAAATACACATTCACAGACACACATTCACAGATACACATACACTCACACACATTCACAGACACACACACACACATTCACAGACACACACACACATTCACAGACACACACACACAAACAAACACACACACACACAAACACAGTCACACACACACACACACACAGACACACACACACATTCACACACACACAAATTATTTTTTTAATCAAAAAAATGTCCACCCAGCCTCCCTACCTGGAGTGCTGGCGTGGACTTGAACCCTGGGGTCCAGTGGGTCGGGCGGCTCTCTCAATATCAGCCGCGGCAAGGGAGCTGTGAGCTCTCTGCTCCCTCTCGCCACGCGGGCTGTCTGCTGTAGCTGGGAGCCGGAATATGACGTCATATTCCGGCTCCCAGCATCAGCAAGCAGCGCGCGGCGAGAGGGAGCAGAGAGCTCACAGCTCCCTCGCCGCGGCTGATATTGAGAGAGCCGACCGGGGGGGGGGTCCATCACCTCTTGCCCCCCCCCCCTCCCATCCATGACAGGGGGGACATGGGGGGAGGAAGGGGGGCGCTGAGTGCCTGCAGGAATGGCGTTCCTGTACAAAAAAAGTGCAGGAACTCCGTTCCTGCAGGACTCAATCCATAGGCGTGCCGCAGGGATTAGGGTGTGCCCAGGCACACCCGGCACACCCCGTGCGCACGCCTATGTGCCCAAACTGCAAGAGACCCTCCCCGAGGAAGTATCCAACCCTGGACTTGGCCCATGGTACCTTGGTATCACCTTCACATGGATTTTGCAAGTCAGATAAAAGCGCAGACCATCTTGATTATAATTAACGCCCACTCGAAATGGCCTGAGGTCTTTCCGATAACCCAGAAGCTTGCCAGAATCAAAGTAGACTATAAGGTTTTATGTCAATTGTGCAAAAGCCACAATTGACATATTATTGCATCTTTTTGCCACATTTGGTTATCCCACGGAGATTGTCACAGATAATGGGGCCCAATTCCCGAGCCACGAGTTTCAGAGTTTTGCTACTATTAATAACATCAAGTACAAGTTAACTGCGCCTTACCACCCAGCGACCAATGGTCAAGCAGAACGATTTGTGCAAACTTTCAAGAACTACCTTAAGGCCACAGTCAACTAGCCAGAGGTCCATATTGTCAGGGTACCTGTGGTCTCTACCTCCGAAAGAGGTAGAGACTTAGCTGTTCCTCCATCCAGACGGTCTGATGGCTCCCTTCCCCGCGGTCTATCCGGTCATGCTAGGCCGGCCGCGAAGGAGTGACTGCCTTTTACAGCATCTAGGCAGGAAGTAGTCATCAGGACACTCCCCCGGAACAACCTGTCAGTCAATGGCTGCAGGACCAATCAGGACGCCTTGGAGGCGTGGTTACTGCTCTGAACAGGGTATTTAACAGAGCTTCTTTCATTAGCTCATTGCCCTGTCGTGGTTCTAGTTTGTTCTAGTCACTCAGTGCTTGTGTATTCTATTATCCCTTTTGGTTTTGACCCGGCTTGTTTACCTTACTCTGCTTATCTCTGTTACCCTTGATTCGGCTTGTCTCTCGCTTACCTGTCTTCTGTTACCCTCGACCTCGGCTTGTCTTTGACCATTCTATACTGTACTACTTACGTTAGTCCGGCCATTCTAAGGTCCGGTATACGTATCTGGCTACTGTTTGTACTCTGCGTGTTGGATCCCTGTCCCGATCCTGACACATATCTCCTCAGAATTTAGACTCTTTTTTCTTTGCTTACAGAACAACACCACATGCTACAACTGGTACAACACCAGCTGAGCTTCTTCTAAGCTGACGGCCATGGACTGCTCTTGACATGCTTCGTCCTAAAACTGTTCATGACCATGTATTGCACTCCCAAGAAAAGATGGTCACTGTCACGTCTAAACATTTGTTATGAAGGAACACAACTGCAGATTTCGTATAGTTTGAAAATTTATTAAAGAAAGTAAAAGGTAAAGACTTTAATTCCAATTTACAGGTACTGTAGCTTTAAGTAGAAAATGATAACTGAAGTCCACAGTTACAGGCACTGTAGCTTTAAGTAGAAAATGATAATTGAAGTCCACAGTTACAGGCACTGTAGCTTTAAGTAGTAGAAGATAACTGAAGTCCACAATTACAGGCACTGTAGCTTTAAGTAGTAAACGATAGTAAATTGCAGACACTGAATCAATAAGGAGTCTCTTAGTAGAGTTAACGGTTTAGGTGATAAGTAATTACAATAGCTGTTCCATACTTTAACTGAAGCAAGACAGATGCAGATAACTGATATGAAGTATGAGTTGAAGTTAGCTGTAACGGGATTGTTTTTACCGAAGGACTTTTGGAGACAGGTAATAACAGCTTTTAGATGCAACGCTTATCACATTGGTTTTACTTAGCTTCCGGCACATAGAACACTGGTTCCCGAGATCTCCTCAGAGGCGTATGAAGAGTGTTTAATCTTTAGTCGTGGATGAGGAGAGGTGAAGGGAACTTTGCAGAGTCTTTCAGTCCGGTCTGGTAGCAGAGGCTTTCACAACGAAGTTGTAGCCGGGTTGTGAGTAAGGAACGTAGTTCAATAATCCAGCCCTGATCAGCTGGTGCAGTCAGATTAAATAGGCAGACCGTGTCATAAAGGGGTGTGGCTAGGCTCCGTGGAACCAGGAAGTAAGAGGATACCATAGTTAAGGCATGACAGTCACCTCCAAGAGTCTCCCACTTTTGGAGTCCATCAAGAGGTCTGGACCCGATCTTATGGATTCTTCAACACTCTGTGGCTTCTTGCCACAATTCTGAAAACTTTGGGACCCAAAATGTAAAGACGACATGTAGACCAGTTACAGTCCCGTTTCTGGCTACTCAAAACCTTTACCCAAAAGCTTCCTTAGTCCAAATCCAGTGTGACAGAGGACATCTGGGATGGAGTTTGGGTTGACTCTGAATATGTGAATGCATCTACAGGGGTGTGTAGATGACTTCTGAGTCTGAGGGTTCTTATGTCCCTGACCCCGTTTTCCCAACCTTGAACCATGCATCCTCCCTTTTTCCTGTCCTGCTGCCTCTGACACCCTGATAGCTGGTGGCCGTCCCCAACGCCACCGCCACCTTCCTGAATGCTTACAACTTCAGGAATGCATACAGGATTTCAGTTGGTCCTCCCATAGGTCCCGGAAAAATCCTGAAGTGTATTTGGCTCCACAACTTCCTTCTGAAGACTGTAGATGTACAGTGTTCATGATGGATTATTCTTGTTGTTGTTTTGCTATTGGGTTTTATTTTATTTATATTTTTTCTCACTTGTTTTTTTTTTCTTTGTGGGAAAGGAGGTGTTATACCTGGAATGTAGGATACTGCCCTCTCACTTCCCTCTCACTTTAACTAGTGGGTCCACCCCTGTGATGATTCACAGGTCAGAGAGCATGGCAGCCATCATAAGTCAGTGAGTGTGATGCAATGCTGCACAGAGAATTTTTTTCTCCTGTGTTCCTGACAGTTCTAATAAGCCTGATTATACAGTAAATGTTCCGCAATAAAACAATGTTGTATTAAACCACTGGTCTCATATGTAAAGCAGTCAGGACCATAACAGTGTGTGTGTGTGTGTGTGTGTGTGTGTGTGTAAGGATGCATTGTGTGTTTCTGTATATGTGTAAGGATGCATTGTGTATGTGCATAGTGTGAAAGAGAGGTTTTGTGGCCCCTCTGTGTTTCTTTCCATTCCCACCCTCAGGTCCCTCTGTGCGTCTCCCTCCTGAGCCCCTCTGTGTGCCTGTGTGTCCCTTAGTAAACTTCCCTCCCCTCCTGTCCCTTAGTGTTCTCCCCTTCTTCCCTGTTCCTTATTGATCTCCCCCCGGACCTGTCCCTTAGTGGTCTCTCCCCCCACTCCACCTGGTGGTCTCACCCCACTCCACCTGGTGGTCTCTCTCCCCTCTCCACTAGTGGTCTATCTCCCCTCTCCTGGTGGTTTCTCCCCGCTTCCCCCTGTGGTCTCTCCCTCTTCCCCCTCATCTGGTGGTCTCTCCCCCCCCTTCCTTGTCGGTATCTCCCCATCCTCTCCTGGTGGTATCTCTCCTCTCACCCCCCTCCATTGGTGGTATCTCCCCTCTTCCCCCCTGGTAGTATCTCTCCTTTCCCCCCGGTGGTATCTCCTTGCCTCCCCTGGTGGTATTTCCTTTCTCCCCCCCCTCCCCTGGTGGTATCTCCCTTCCCCCCATCCCTGCTGGTATCTCCCTTCTCCCCCCCCCTCCCCTGGTGGTATATCCCTTCTCCCCCCCCCACCCATGGTGATATATTCCTTATTTCCCCCCCTTCCCTGGTGGCATCTTTCTTCTTCCCCCCCCCACCCTTGGTGGTATCTGTCTTCTTTCCCCCCTCCCCTTGTGGTATCTCCCTTCTTCCCTCCCTCCCCTGGTGGTATCCCCCCCATCCCTGGTGGTATATCCCTTCTCCCCCCTCCCATGGGGGTATATCCCTTTTTCCCCCCCTTCCATGGTGGTATCTCCCTTCTTCCCCCCCCCCATGGTGGTATCTCCCTTCTTCCCCCCCCCCCATGGTGGTATCTCCCATCTCTTCCCCCCTTTCCCTGGTGGTTTCTCCCCTCTCCCCCCTCCCCTGGTGGTTTCTCCCCCCCTGCCCTGATTGTTTCTCCCCCCTGCCCTGATTGTTTCTCCCCCCCTGCCCTGATGGTTTCTCCCCCCCTGCCCTGATGGTTTCTCCCCCCCTGCCCTGATGGTATCTCCCCCTCCCTTCCCAGTATCTCCCCTCTCCCCCCCCAGCCCCCCCCCTCCCCTGGTGGTATCTCCCATCTCCCCCCCTCCCCTTGTGGTATCTCCCCTTCTCTTGTGTGCCTCCTACCTCCCTGTGTAGCGTGGCCGGGCATCACGGACCGCAGTACCGGAAATTCTGTTTCCTGTACCCGGCTGGACTAACAGGAAGTGCTTACTGAGAGAGCTCTTCCTGTAAATCCGCCCGGCCACGCTACTCAGAGTGACTGGCAGGAGGGAGCGCTGAGTAGCGTCTATTTGAAATGTTGTAAGGTATGCTTAAAGAGAGACTACAGGCACCCAGAACACTTCATCTAATTGATTTGGTCTGGGTGCAGTGACTCTGTCCCCTTAACCATGTTTTCATGGCAGGGTTAAGACTGCCTCTAGTGGCAGTATTCCACACAGCCACTAGAGGTGCTTCTTGGCTTTTCATGGAGTTTCACGCCATGAAACTGTGCTGGAGGTCCTCACACTTTGCATGAGGATGTCCAGCTTCCACAAAATCCCATAGGAAAGCATTGAGTCAATGCTTTCCTATGGGGATGGCCTAATGCGCATTAGGTTCCCCCTCACAAATGACATCAGAGGAGGCAGAGACAGAGCCAGTCTTTAAATGGCATTTAACCCTTTTATTGCCGGGGAATGGAGGGGGCAGGGGTAGAGGGACACTATAGTGTTATTAATACAGCCTTTTATTCCTAACACTATAATCTTCCTTTAATGCTTTCCAGCTTCACCATAATTTGGGTGGTGGTATGTGGGATAAATACGTTAATATATATATTTAGGGGTCCTACTCAATGATCTTCCACTTCTCCTCACCCACAGTGAAGGGTTACAAATAAAATAATTAACAATGGCTGTACAACCACTCCTTCCCGTACCCCTGAACTGAAGGATGCTGAGATTAAAAGTAATACATCTGAGACTTCAGAGGACAACCTATACACAACTGGAGAACCTCAATGAGCCCACACATCTCCGTACCTATCCACCTTTAGCTCCTTCTAATACCACACCCAGTTCAAAGGCATTCCAAATCTCTACATCCCTAGACTAACTTCCTCAGCTTTGTAATTCCTCAGTCAAAGTACAGGGAAAGAAAACCACAGGGATTCACAAGTTTTGCAAATCTATAATGTTCAGAGCTTAGTGAATAGCCAAACAATGTAACTTAAAAAGTTCAGATTGTAACCTATTTAGGCCCACAGCCTATTTCCTTTGGGTTTAAAAAAAACAAAAACAAAAAAAACAATATTATAATAATTTTGTATTTTATGGCTGTTGTTATTAACCTAACTTTTCATTTCAGATGATTGACTAAAAACCCCATTCAGTTTTAAAGATAGTCTTTAGAAGCTGGATCAGAAATGTTTGACTTATGATACACAAGAATGGCTAAGTTGCTGCAGCATCACCTATTGCCAGGTTTAGGTACTGCATCTCGATTCCATAAATTACAGTTCATTGACATTAAATGACCCTTTACTTAGATGGAATGCACTTAATTGTGACACACAGACTGTGTTTAGAGCATAGGCCCTTCTGTGTTATGTTTGGCACGGGTAACATCTGATTAACAAGCTTTCTTTGGGGGTCTCTAACAGGGGGCAATTGATTTGTTTATTCTTTTGAGTGTTATGCATACAGTAAAGAGCTAAGGCATAACATTTAAATACATAGCCGTGAAATTTATGCAGATTTGAAATCTAAGCATATTCATTACAGTAAAATTACAGAGACTGGCATAGCTTTAAAAACAAATTTATTGGTTCATTAAATTGTTGTAAAGTATACTGCCCTCGCTTGCCAGAATCATAGTAGACTGTAAGGTTTTGAGTCTGTCGGTGAGAGATGAATGTTTAAAAAGCCTTTTCATTTTAAAAAAAAATTGGTTAAATTAGGTAGACCCTGTTTTTCATTTCCTGCATAACTAACATTTGTTTTTACATAGGGAAAATTAATTTGAATTGCTGATTTCAGCCCATGACGATGTTTACGCTTTACAGTCTGGAGCAATCAAGGTAATTAATAGATAAAACATATAGAATTCACAGACTATAGAACTATGAAAATCAATTTAACAGGAAGTACAGTTGGATAACATGTTAGAAATTGTTCGAAAGTAATGCTAAGTCCTATGATTAGCAACCTCTAAGTTAACTTTGCTACAGTGTTAAAACAAACAGAGCTATCTATACGTGAAAATCCGATAATTATTAACTCACATTACTAAAGTAAACTTAGCTGCAAAGACTAGAAAATTATCCTAGAGTTTGGACGCTGAATTTTAAAGGATCACTGTCATTTTTTTTCCTGTTATACCTTTCATACGCCCTTTGTGTCTAAATGATTGTACTTGCCACTTGCCCTTAAAAAAAACACAAAAAAAACAGGTTGAAACAGAGTGCCAAAAAAGGATTCATTTAAAAACAAAATCTGTGCAAAGTGTTCATCCTAGCAGTGTATACATGGCTAGCAAAACGGTTCTCCTGGCCTTGTGTACTGACAACTGCCTGTCTGTAAGGATAAAAGCTTTAAGTGCAGTATCACCATACAGCTTACAATTTACCATCTTCAACAGATTTTGTTTTGAATTACTCATGCAATATCAAGTTATATGTTTAGATTGCACAAAATATGTCTTCTTCAGTTTTCTCTCACCTAGCAAGCTTTTCTCAGTCACACACACCCCATTGACTTCACTTACTTGGCTCTACAGCCTTTTCCTAGAACCTTATTAAAACACTCACACACCTATGGTGTTGGTAAACACCTATTTTCAGTATCCCCCCTCTTGTTGAATTAATTTACATTACCTACACTTATAGGGTTAATTTAAGCTTCAGTTTTGTCTCACTGCAGTCCTTGTGTTTCATAATTAAAGGGACATTATAGTCACCAGCTTAATGTAGTTGTTCCTGTGTCAAAAAGGCATTTCTCACATTACTGCCTAGTTTCACCTCTAGTGACAGTCACTCAGATGTCCACTAGAGGTGCTTGCTAGTCTAGTGCTGCACAGTGAGCAACACTGGAGTTTCTGTACGTTCCCCATAGAGAGACATTGATTCAATGCAACTCTATGAGGAAATGCTGATTGGCCAGGGCTGTGTTTTGCTGCGCATCATTTCCTATGTCAGAGCATTGGATTGGCTTTGATCATCAAAAGTGAGGATCTCAGTCATGGAGGTAGAGCGGGGGCCAGCCAGGACAAGACAATAATACAATAACAATAAGATATATGAAGCATTGGTTAAATGTTTAATTACAAATGCATGCAATGTTATAGTATAAAGTATAGATACAACACACTTGATGCTAGTAAGCTAGGACCAGAATAGAGTTTGCCCGCATAGTAAACAGAACTTGGTTGGGGTTCTAACATGAAGCTTGGAAAACAAGGCTCAGATAGAGTTAAAGGGTGAGGCTCGATAACCTAATACAGATGATGTTTATGGACAGATACTATAGATTTTAAAAGTCTTTTCTTCTGGCCAAGTGATGAATTAGGTGTTCTTGGTGGCATGCTGCGTCACCTGGAGAAGTAATAATATGAAAGAATCAATCCCAAAGCATTGTCACTACCCAACGGGTTAAAACTAATTTTCAGCAAAACGCTCTGTACAAAACGCGATTATACTCTGGCAAAAAACATTATTTCCCAGCAGTGCACAATATGCCCAGTTGGCACTTAAACAGAAACAGGGTACGGTATGCCTTGTAAATGGGGGAATTCCACGTTCGCTTTCTTCACCTACCCTAATTATGCCATTAAGTTGAAATTAGTGAAAGTACCTAGTCGAGCAAAACAATGGAGATATGAGGAAGGCCCCTACCAACCCAAATACACAAGATGCCAAAAGATTATAGAGAAAAACACAGACTTACATCTATCTCCCTCTGTCTAGGTAGTGATTCTAATCAGAGTGTCTTCTTCATCTCCTCTGCTTTTTATACCAAGACGCAGAAATGTCTGTAGAGTCAACTCGTATGGATCAGTGGAAACCTATTGTATCTGGCAAGAAACAAAACTCTTTAGTTACTGATGGTCAAACAGTCAACCAATCCATAGATGCAAATAGTGGGTAGTATACATAACTGTAACACATTCACCGCCTGCAGGTAAATATCTTGGCTTTGCGTCTCCTGTGGGAATTTCCAGGGAAAGGAGTTTCAATAAGGTAACTGCCATCGGTAATGCTCATAAGACAGGAAAACAGACAGGATTTTGACGTACTATTTTTGTGCAAACTACAAAGTGTTTTTCATAAGCCACAGTTGCATTATGAATAAACAGGCTCAAGTGAAGTGATCTCTCTAAGTGTGGATAATTTTTAATTAGCTCAATAAGAATCCCGGGGCTTTTTGGCTTTCGATGGTATTGGCTTACATTTATCTAATTATCTAATATTTCTCCATAATAACCCTGTGGTTTATTCTCTGGTTTGATCATTAATAAATAAATGGAAAAAATATATATTATGTATCGAATGTCAGTTCCTTTTGATAGCAGTTTCTCCACTCGACCAACAGACCTTATAAATATTCATGTTTTTTTTATTTCCTGTTAGTTTTTAGCCTCACGGCCCCGCCATTGGGCAAAGGCCCTGTACAGATTCCTAATTTGATTATTTCTGGGCTTCATTCACAAAAAAATACGATATGTTTCTCAAGAGATATAATTCATGCTGCAATTCGGCACCTGGTGGCGGAGCTGGAAGACATGTTACAAAAAAAGTGTGTTTTCTGCTTATTGTGTTTTGTAAACTAACGTATTTTACTAAGAATGGTACATAGATATTGATGTAAGATAAACATTTGTCTCAGAGCAAACAGAATAATTTATCAGGAACTGACCTCTGTATTTGTATTTTTAGGCAAAAGCAAGTGCTTAGTAATAACTTATAACGCTCTTAATACCGCAGTTTGTTTGTCTGTCTGTTTCTCTGCCCATATATCTCACCATTTATAACAATCTACCTACCCATCTATCCACATGTCAATATTCATATCTAGTGCTCTGTCTATATATTTGTCTTCTTAACTAACGTACAAAAAATTACTACTAATACTACTAAAGAACTCAAGTTTAAACTAATCCAGCCGTGTTACTTTTATATAACTGACTGCTGAATACACACACACCGACTGCTGAATACACACACACACTGCCTGCTCAATACACACACCACCTGCTGAATACACACACAGACTGCTGAATACACATGAATACAAACACACACACACACACACAGACAGAGTGCTGAATACACATAGACTGCTGAATACACATGATTACACACACACACACACACAGTGCTGAATACACTCAGACTGCTGGATAGATACACACAGACTGCTGGATACACACACCCACACAGACTGCTGAATACACACACAGACTGCTAAATACACACACACAGACTTCAGTGAGGGGTGCAGTGTATGTGTGTGTAGGGGTGGTGTGTATGAAGGGTGCTGTGTAGGTGGGGGTGGTTTGTGTGTGAGGGGTGCAGAGTGTGTTAGAGGTGCTGTGTGTGGGAGGGGGTGATGTGTGTGTGACGGGAGCAGATTTTGAGTAGAGCAGAGTGTGTGTGGGGGATATGCTGTGTGAGTGAGGGGTGCAACACTCCAAGGGCCTCTCAGGCCAGTGAGGGAGATCATTGATCGGGATAGGGGCTGTAGTGTGTGTGTGTGTGTGTTTGTGTGTGTGTGTGCAGGGGTGCAGTGTGTGTGTGTGTGTGTGTGTGTGTACAGGGGTGCAGTGTGTGTACAGGGGTGCATTGTGTTTGTGAAGGATGTAGTTTGTGTGTGTGTGAGGGGGCAGTGTGTGTGTATGTGGGGCAGTTTGGTCATGAGGGATACAGTGTGTGTGGGGGGGCAGGTTGTGAGAGGGGTACAGTGTGTGTGTGGGGGATTGCAGTGTATGTGTTGGGGTGCAGTATGTGGGAGGGGTTCAGTGTGTGTGAGGGGTACAGTGTGTGTATGGGGGCAGTGTGTATGTATGGGAGGGCAGTGTGTGTATGTGGGCAGTGAATGTGTGTGTATGGGGGGTAATTGTGTGTATGGGGGTAATTGTGTGTATGGGGTAATTGTGTGTATGGGGGCAGTGTGTGTGTATGGGGGTAATTGTGTGTATGGGGTAATTGTGTGTATGGGAGAAGGGTGTGTGTAGGGGGGCAGTGTGTGTGTATTGGGGCGGCCGGCCCCCTGGAATGACAGAACCGGTCGCAGCTGCGACCCCTGTTTGTACGCCACTGTACACACACACTCACACACAACTCACATACATACACATACATACAAACACACACAGAGACACATATATACAGACACACACATACATACAAACACACATACATACAAGCACACATACATACAGACACACAGAGACACATATACACATACATACATAAAAAACAAACACACATACATACAAACAAACACACACATATTCAAAATATTTTAGTCACCCTCCTGTATCCTACCTTTTAGATGCAGGAGGGTGACTTCCCTGGGGTCCAGTGGTGACTCAGCCTGATGGGAGTCAAAGTTCCCACTCTGACTCCCTCCTCTCTTCCTTCCGCGCGGCTCTGTCTGATAGTTGGGAGGAGTGACCAGGGCGGTAATTTCCTTCCAGCGTCTGATGTCATCTCAGGGAGCCCGGTGGCGCTGTTAAAGATCCACAGCTCTTACCGGCCCCCCTGGAAATCCATAGCCATCAGGTGGCCCTAACAGCATGGGCCACCCGATGGGCCCCTTCACGTGCGGTCCCAGCGGTTTTACCACGCGGGCTGGGGCCACACACATGGCTGCGGGCACCCGGTCACAGCTGCGACCCCTGCAGTGGAGTAAACACAATCCATGGTGCCCCGGTGCAAAACTGACTATGGGCTCCCCCCTCCATCACCCCATCCCTCCCCCCGACAGGCACACACACACACATACATAGAGACACACATACATACACACACAAACACATACATACATAGAGACACACACAGATACATATGCAGACAGACAGATACATACAGACACATACATACATACATACACACAGACAGACACACACAAGACACAAATACAAAGACACATATATACACACAAGCACATACATACAGACATACACATAGACACATACACATATATGGACACAAACACACACAAGATACACATACATACAAAGACATACACACACAAGACACAAATACATACAAAGACACATACATACAAACAGACAGGCACACATACAGACAGACACGCACACATACAGACAGACACACACACATACAAAGACACATACATACATACACACAGGCACATACACACAGACAGACATACACACATACACATACACACATACAGACAGACACACACACACACACATAAGACACACATACATACAAAGACACATACATACAGACAGGCACACACATATAGACAGACATACACACAGACACATACACACATACAGACACACACAAACAAGACACACATACATACAAAGACACATACATACATACAGACCGACACATAGACACATACACACATACGGACAAAGACACACACAAGATACACATACATACAAAGACATACACACACAAGACACAAATACTTACAAATACACATACATACAAACAGACACGCACACATACAGACAGACACACACACATACAAAGACACATACATACATACACAAAGGCACACACATACAGACAGACATACACACATACACATACACACATACAGACACACACAATCAAGACACACATACATACAAAGACACATACATAAAGACAGACACACACACACATACACACACATATACATACAAACACACACATATACAAAATATTTTAGTCACCCTCCTGTTTCCTACCTTTTAGGTGCAGGAGGGTGACATTCCCTGGGGTCCAGTGGTGGCTCAGGCTAGTGGGAGTCAGAATTCACACTCTGACTCCCTTCGCTGCTTCCTCCCGCACGGGCTCTGTGTGATTGTTGGGAGGAGTGACCGGGGCAGTCACTTTTTCCCAGCAGTAATGTCATCACAGGGGGCCCGGTCGCCTAAAAAAACCATCTCCATCGGCTGGCCCTTACAGCATGGGCCACCCGATGGACCCTTGGAATGGCGGCCCCGGCGGTACAGGGTCGCAGGGGTCCGCATGGACCCCTGCGATCCCTATATGTATGCCAGTGGACCCCTGTATGTATGCCACTGCATAAAGTACTGTGCATAACAATCTCTAAAATTACAGTTTATTTATTTTGCAGATATGAATGATTTTAAGGGTGTCTGTTAAAAAGGTATAATTTAAATATACACGTTCAGTAGAGTGACATTCTAAAGCTACTGCATACATATGTTCTTTATACAAAAACCAAGAGATAACTCAGCGCTAATTAACACACAAAATACCAGAAGGCAGCAACCTAAAAAAGGGGAACCCGTCAAGACCCTCAAAACTAATATAAAACAAGACAAGACAAGGAAAGGTTGCGCCAAAGATGAAAATATATATACAGATAATATCAATAGTATATTACTAGGACTATCTGTACTATTGGTATTATCTGTATATACATGTGTTTGTTGCATTGCCATTAAACAGCAAAGAAAGGCAATGAGTTATGAATTCTTACTATAGTGAGAATTGTCAAGAAATCAAAGTTAATTTTAAATTGAAGACAAACATAGCCAAACTGGAAAAAATCTCAAAGTCAGCTCTATTTCTAGTTTAGCAACTTTGGCCTTACATTTAAAATTCATTTTGAATTCCTGGCAATTCTTACCTTAGTAAATAACCCTCACTTTGATGAAAAGGATGTACATAAGAGAAGGTCCTATTCAGCATGATCGGGGTTATTGGGGGAATAGGGTTGGTTTAGCCTTTTGGAGTTGGTAGATTTGGGGTTTGCATAGCTTTAGGGTGACTCAGGGTTAGCTAAAGGTTAGGGTTAAGAGGTTTTAGAGCTTGGTAGCATTCGAGTTGGGTGATTTAACGAGAACCTGCGTTTAAGCTGTTGTGTAGTGTACTATAACTCCTATAATTCTCAGCCAGGAGATGAATGAATTTTTTAAGTGTCTAATTACGTTCTGTGAAGATGTGAAATGAAAATAATGTATTCAATTGTAGATAATAAAATATTTTAATATAGAAATCTTATCTTTTTTAAGTATCATCCTTAATATTCCTGATTTAGTTTTATTTATTTTTTTAGATACACTATAGTCTTTAGTTTGTCGTTTACATTTAAAGTATCACTACAGTGTCAGGAAAACAAAGCGGTTTTCCTGACACTATAGTGCCCTGATGGTGTCCCCACCCTCAGGGTCCCCCTCCCGTGGTGCCGAAGGGGTTAAAACCCCTTCAGTTACTCATCTTCTTCCACTGCCGGGCCCCCTTACCTCTCCTCCCCCGCCGACGTCAGCTCCCCCGTCTGACGTCAGCGGAATGGAATGCGCATGCGCGGCAGTGTCGCGCGCGCATTCAAAGTGTCCATAGGAAAGCATTTTTCAATGCTTTCCTATGGACACTCTGTGTGATGGAGGCATAAGCTAGAGGCTGGCTTAACCCCAAATGTAAACAGAAACTGCTATGTCTACAGCAGGCAGGGTTAACCCTAGAGGGACCTGGCACCCAGACCACTTCATTGAGCTGAAGTGGTCTGGGTGACTATAGTGTCCCTTTAATTTATGTGTGCTGGTTATGGATAACTTACTGTTAATACCTAAGGTGGATATTGCTAATGGAATACTTGAATATTAGTTGCTTTTTTCTTGCCCTGACTCCCATTTCATCAGTATAGCAAGTCCAAGCAATGTGCATTATTAAATAGACAGCCCCCAGCCCCCCCCCCCCCTTTAAATATTTAAGAGACAAATTCTTATCATTACTATGGAGTGCTTCTGTGCTAGTACAGACAGTGGTTGTGTGACAAATGATAGACAGATTGCAAAAGTAGGTAAGAGATGAGAGAAGGATGCAATAAGTAATGAGACAAACAGAAGGAATGGAGCATAGACAAACACGGAGAGAGATAGCACAGTCAGGCTGTAAATCTTGCAGAGGATTAGGGATTTACTTCAGATAGAATAATGTAAATGTTACTGGCTCCACTGTGACTGGAAATGTTCTCTCACAGCCAAAACTTGGTCCGTACTTGGCTGGGGAGTCTGCTTTGTGTGCCCTCCTAAATTGGAAGCTTTTCTTTTTTCATAGTGGCTGGAAAACTGGAAAGTTGGTTTCTGTGTCTCCGGCAAAATATAGTCATGCCACGAAGAGATTATTATTATCAATATTAAAATTATTTATAAAGTGCCGTTGAATTACGGGCTGTGTTAGACAGACGTAATACGCACGTAATTAATAGCCTTACAAGCTAACACGCACTGGAACGAAAGCAGAGTTGACAATGATCGTTTATTTTATTTATTTTAGATGTTGCAGCCTTCCTGTCGACATTTCTCAATTCAATCCAATTTGGACACCAGCAATCAAAAACAACTAATATTTGGAACGCGCGTTTTTGATGAATATGTTTCCTATTCACTTTATCCAACATCCTAACATTCCAAAATGTCAAAGGTTAACCCTCAAAGTAGATCACAATAGGTGTAGTGCCAAAAAGTAGCAGTCTTTGGGCTAAAGTATCAAGCCTAAATGTGGTGCACGTCTGTATGTGTATCACCATGGCCAATATGATTTATAAGCCATAGATGGCGTATGGGCAACATTCATCCCTCCATTTGATGATGGACTAGGATGCCCCACGTGCCCTGAAAAGTACCCAACTGGTTGAAAATGATAGGAATTCCAAATCAAAAACATCAGGCAGTAGCAAGACTTCCTATATAGTAAATGGGTTCAGGACACTGGTATATTAAATGGGTGTTAAGTCACCTGCAATATCCCCATGTAGGTGCCACAAAACTCATTGGAGAGTAGGTTATCTAGTGGTACTAAAATATACCATTTTGACAGTGGACGACAAAAAACATGTATTCAAATTTCAGAATGTTACCTCATGAATCACATATGGATTATTTTTCAGAACATGATTACTCTTGACATTTGAAGTAATTTTTGTATCGTTGTACCTCATTGTTCTGTTAACAGCACAGATTCAAATTTTTCAACTGCTGTACCATGAAACTGTTGAGATATCCTACCAATGATATATTGTCCACATGCTTTTCTCATTGGTTCCTGCACTGTTATTCATTGTCAATGTATACTGACTTACCTGCTGTTCAAGCGTAAATAAAGGAGATAAATAAATAAATCAAGTCACCTACAACATTTACCTGCTTTATAGTGTCTGCTAGCTTTGCGAGAACCGATACACTAATACTGTAACCATCTAAGAAGCTCTAACTGTAGCATTCCAAAAGTAGAGGTTGATTTTAAAAATATGATGCACATCTCAGAGGCCATAAATGTTTTGTTCACAACAGTGCATTATAACTATGTCACGCATATTACATGTTTTTAAAAAATATATAGTGTTAGAGTAATATCATAAACCTTGTTACCTTTATTGTTCATCCCTAAAAAATTTGTACAGGTAATAGATAGGGATGTAAGGTGTGAGAAGTCACGGCATAAGTCCAACAGTTTATATTACACCTGTACAAATAGCCGTGATAATCTACAGCCTGGACATTTTAGTTTAGCTTAGTTTATAACGCCCCTGATCAATACAGTTATTTTAAATTTCTCATGTGCTACCCTTATCAATAATGTCTCTGTGCAAACTCACTATACAGTCGCCAACGTTAGGATCAGGTACAATAATAATGTCAACTGTGGCAAGGAGAGTTTAGAGGTTGAGTGACAGGTATACTGATGGATCTATCGGTCCGATGGTATGGAAAGGAAGAGCGAATGGTAGAAAAAAACAACATATAAGGATTATTAAATAGTGAGGCTGGTTAATTTAGATTGTTCAGAGCTAGGAGAAGGAGGTATGTTGAGGTTAGAGAAAGGACATCTGGTGAAGGAGGATTATGGACATTTTTTATATAACAATGAGTTTTCAATAGTTTAAAAAAAAGAAATGAAGGTGATAGGCAACTGGACATGATAAAAGAGTGTGTTCTAATAGTGTAGCATAAGAAATAAAATTTGTGTAACCAGGGTAATGCACAGGGAGATGACTTGAGGTGACTCTCCTAGAGGAAAGAATGTCACCAGGTAGAAATGTAGTAGACTTGTGCAATTTGTTCGGTCCGAATTTAAATTCGAATGAATTTTGGCGAATTTCCGAAGTGCCGAACCGAGCCGAATTGCCGAAGTGCCAAATTGCTGAAGTGCCGAAGTGCTTCGGATTTCTGAAAAGTGGCAAAACAGGAGAGGGAAGGAAAATTTAGGGAATGATTACAGGAATCTAACACTACCCACAACCCTAACCCTAACCCTGCCCCTAAAGCTACCCCCTACTCCTAACCCTACCCTAACTCCTAACCCTAACCCCTACTCCTATCCCCTAACTCTACCCCTACCCATACCCCTAACCTAACCCCTAACCCTTGATACGCCCACCGGGCGGAATGAACAGGGACGAGATGGGAAGCGAGAGTGATACGCCCTGCGGAGACGGGGAGCATGAACATCCTCCTGAGGTACCCAACTCCTCTCCTCAGGACCATATCCCTTCCAATCAACCAGATATTGTACTCTCCCCCGGGAGATTCGAGAATCAATAATAGAGTTGACCTCATACTCCTCCTGACCCTGAACGGAGCGAGGAGGGGCTATTGTGGAGGAAAATCTGTTACATATGAGTGGTTTCAGCAATGAAACGTGAAACGAGTTCAGAATGCGTAAGGTATTAGGAAGAGCTAAACGATACGCAACCGGATTGATACGGGTCAGCACCCTGTAGGGTCCAATATAACGAGGAGCGAACTTCATGGAGGGCACTTTTAAACGGATGTTCCTCGTGCTCAGCCATACCCTATCACCTGGAACAAAGACCGGAGCCGCCCTTCTACGTTTATCAGCGTGTTTCTTGACCAACATAGAGTTGTGCACAAGGATTTGTCGAGTTTGATCCCACAACTTCCTCAAATTGGCAACATGAACATCAACCGATGGCACCCCCTGGGAAGGAGAATCCGAAGGAAGAATAGACGGATGAAAACCATAATTCATGAAGAAGGGGCTTGAATGAGTAGAATCGCAAACGAGATTGTTGTGTGCAAACTCCGCCCAAGGAATCAAACCGACCCAATCATCCTGGTGTTCAGAAACAAAGCATCGTAAATATTGTTCAATTTTCTGGTTGGTACGTTCAGCAGCTCCGTTAGACTGAGGATGATAGGCAGAAGAAAAGTTTAATTTAATACCAAGTTGAGAGCAGAAGGACCTCCAAAAGCGGGAAACAAATTGGGAGCCTCTGTCCGATACAATTTGAGAGGGTATCCAATGTAGGCGAAAAATCTCCTTGGCGAATATCTCTGCCAATTCGGGAGAAGACGGAAGTTTAGGCAGGGGAATGAAGTGTGCCATCCTAGTAAACCTGTCAACCACGGTGAGGATAACAGTCTGTCTTTTAGAGATAGGTAGATCGACAATAAAGTCCATGGCCAAACAGGACCATGGTTTCTCTGGAACCTCCAAGGGTTGCAGGAGTCCACATGGAAGCGTATGGGGTTGTTTGGTTTTAGTACAAACTTCACATGCAGCGATGAACTCCTCAACATCCCTCCGTAAAGTAGACCACCAGAAGTCCTTAGAGATCAAGGCGTAAGTTTTGCGAATACCAGGATGTCCCGCCATCTTGCTATTATGTAAACACTGTAAAAGTTCCAGTTGAAAAGCAGGAGGAACGAAATGACGACCCGCAGGGGTCTGTTTAGGTGCGAGATGTTGCAACTTAATGATCTCGGCCAGTAATGGAGAATGAATCCTGAGATTCGTATTAGCAATGATATTGCACTTCGGAACTATAGAAGAAAGAACTGGTTCAGGTACAGTAGAAGGTTCATATTGGCAAGATAATTCATCGGCTTTAGAGTTTTTAGAACCAGGTCTGTAAGTCAGTACATAATTGAAGTGAGTCAGGAATAAGGACCAACGAGCTTGTCTAGAGGATAAGCGCTTAGCCTCCCCAATATATGACAAGTTTTTGTGGTCTGTCAAAATCGTAATAGGGTGTAGGGTCCCCTCCAACAAATGTTTCCACTCCTTTAAGGCTTTAATGACTGCTAACAGTTCCCTGTCTCCGATGTCATATCTGCTCTCAGCCCCAGAAAGTTTCCTGGAAAATAAACCACACGGGTGTAATGGTTTATCTACCGCTAATCTTTGTGACAGAACCGCACCTACTCCTGTCTCAGAGGCATCGACCTCGAGTAGAAACGGCTAAGTCGTATCAGGATGGACTAATATTGGAGCAGAAGCAAAAAGTTCTTTGAGCCTCTTGAAAGCAGCGAGAGCTTCAGGAGACCACGTCTTAGTTTCTGCCCCCTGTTTGGTCATATTGGTAATGGACGCAATAATAGACGAGTAACCCTTAATGAAGCGCCTATAATAATTGGAGAAACCAATAAACCTCTGAATAGCCTTGAGTCCCTTAGGTAATGGCCAATCTAAAATAGACTGGAGTTTGTCAGGGTCCATCTTAAAACCTTCCCCAGAAATCACGTAACCAAGAAAATCTATCTGAGACTGATCAAAGCTGCATTTTTCCAATTTACAGTATAGACCATGTTGCAGAAGTTTCTGTAATACCGCTCTGACCTGTCTATGGTGTGTTTCAATCTCCCTAGAGTGTATCAGTATGTCGTCTAGGTAGACAATGACACAATCATGTTGAAACTCCCTAAGTACCTCATTAATCAGATCCTGAAATACTGCAGGAGCATTGCAAAGTCCAAACGGCATAACTGTGTATTCATAGTGACCGTACCGAGTATTGAACGCCGTCTTCCACTCGTGTCCCTGCTGGACTCTCACCAAATTATATGCCCCTCTGAGATCTAACTTGGTGAAGATTTTGGAGCCCTTAAGATGATCAAATAACTCGGTGTAACGGATCGCCTGGCACCCCGACTTGGTACCTCCGTTAATGGATGCTCCTAGTGCTTCCTGAGGACTCCAAGCACTCTGGCAGACACCACAATCACCGAATCCGAGAAACATATGAACCTTCTCAAGCCTCTGAATGCTGTAGACCATTGAATAGGAACCATACGAATAGGCTTGTACTCCTAGCAGTCAACTGGAACAGCATACAATAAATCCTTCCCCCAATAATGAGACGACACATCACTTTGAGGGTAAAACAGGAACTCTGGACTGGCTCATCCAGCCTGGCTTTTATTTCCAACTCACACATACAAGCCACACCCAGGGGGAGGCATAAAAGAACCAATGACATAGATGTTACCTCCCATACATCCCTTCCCCTTAGTGTGACACATAATCCCATTATGCATACAGTGTAAAATATACTTTTACACAACTTTCATAACTTTAAAACCATACATCACATTCACATAAAAATACATATCCACAATCAATCCATTCAGGGGAACAACATATTAAAAAATGGCATGAATCCGACCAGGGGTTCAAAAGTTACTAAAAGTATATTTTGTTCCTTTCTGGCTGGCAGAAAAACATTCCCACAATGCACCCTGGTTTCCTCCCTTCTGCCCTGGAGTTAATTGGAGAAGTAATCCAATTACCCAGGACTAAAGGCAGACTCCATTAACCACATGGTTGCAAAACAACATAAAACTTTAAAATACATAAAGTCACATTTACACATAACACACAGACATTTCACCTATCCCCAGATAGCTGGGATCTGCACGCACAAAACTACCGAATAGCGCGCAGATCCTACTCACACAGTACAATTGCCATGGAGCTAAAGTCTTTCCCATTGTCTTTCATTATATGAATAGGCTCCATGGTATGGCTATCTGGGGTATCACATTCCCATAAAGTCTGGTCCATAGTCCAAAGGCAAGAGGCAGGCAAGCAGCCCCCTCCAAGGACACGTGGCGAGGTCGGTTTCGCCACACTTCTCCCCTTTACCCCCCAGACTAACAGGGTACTTGACCTCCTGCCGGTCAGTGCCCTTGTTAGTCCAGCAGCCCACCCACAAGACAGAAACAGCAGAGCAGCCCACCCACAATAAACAGTTACTACACCTGGGTGAGGGAGAATCTTGTCCAGGTTCAGGTGCCTCACCACGGCTGTGTGGGGGACTGGTAGGCTGCCTTGGTAGGTTGCTGAGGGGGCAGAGACCAGCGGTACTCTGTCCTGTTGCCAGCACTACCACGGGAGTAGTCTGGTTGGAGCCTGGTTGCTGGAGACCGACTGTCTCCCCTTGAGTTACACAACTCTGCTGCTGGAGACCGACTGTCTCCCCTTTAGTTACACAGCTCTGCTGCTGGAGACAGACTGTCTCCCCTTTGGCTAAACAGCCCTGTTGTGGGGGTGCAGGACCGACCGTCCCTACCCCCTGTGCTGGAAGTGCAGAGACCACGGTCCCATCTGCACAGGTGTGGGGCTTACAGTCTCCCCCTGGTACATTAAGCTGCCACTGGGGAGAGGTGGTAACCAGCTCCTCTCCCATTAGAACACTCTGCCGCTGGGGAATGGAGACTGGGCTCTCTATTCCCTGTACATTAATGATCCGCCGCTGGGGAGAGGTGGTAACAATCTCCTCTCCCATGCATACTTCCCGTCTCTGTGGAGGGAGACCGACTGTCTCTCCTCCCAGCACAGAGTCCTGCTGTGGGGAAAAGGGGGCTGGGCTCTCCATTCCCAACAAATCACACTGCCGCTGGGGAGGGAGGACGGCCCCTTTAGCTCCCTGTAACTTGGGCGCAGAGACCACGGTCCCATCTGCGCTGGTGTGGGGCTTACTGTCTCCCCTTGGTGCGCTAAGCTGCCGCTGGGGAGAGGGGGTAACAAACTCCTCTCCCTTACACACTTTCAGCCGCTGGGAGCAGGGCTGACCCTCTGTACTCCCTGTAGGCAGGGCGCAGAGACCACGGTCCCATCTGCGCTGGTGAGAGGCTTACTGTCTCCCCTTGGTGAGCTGCGCTGCCGCTGGGGAGAGGGAATAACAAACTCCTCTCCCTTACACACCTTCAGCCGCTGGGGAGAGGGGATAACAGGCTCCTCTCCCTGCACCGTAGACTGCCGCTGGGGAGCAAGAACGGCACCTTCAGCTCCCTGTAACGCACACTGCCGCTGGGGATCTGGGCCGACTGCCCAGCATCCCTGTAGGGCCGGTAGAGAGACCGCAGTCCCATCTCCACCTGCCCTCTGTGGGTCTTCCCAGGACCAATCCGTGAGGCCCCTCAACATTTGTGAGTAAGGGCCACCTGATTCCCCACCTGGCAACTCTGGCTGCTGCTGGGAATCTGGGCCGGCTGCCCAGCATCCCGGTGGGCCCGGTGGAGAGACCTTGGTCCCATCTCTACCTGCCTGTTGTGGTTCCTCACAGGACCAGTCTATGAGGACCCCCACTTCGGGTTCCTCCCGCCGCCTCAGGGAAAGACGGCTAACCTCCTCGGATGCAGCCTCTACTCGGCTGCTGTAACGCTCCTGCTGCTGAGCATACTTCCTCTCTTTTGCCAACCGGAATTCTCGGTCCAGCCTTGTGTTTCGCTCAGCCATGACCTGGTTCCAGATCACCCGGCGTGTCTCCATGGGTATATCATCCCCATACTCGGCCACTCGCTGCCTCACCTCGGCCAGCCAATCATCTCCAGAGCCAGAACCTTCCATACTTGTCTGCTCCCAGGGGCGCTGCACGACTGCTAGCGTTGCCCTCAATTTGTAAATCCAAACAGTGTCTCTGAGCTGCTTTACCTCACACTAGGACGCCATCCCACCGCTTGCCACCAATGTAACGGATCGCCTGGCACCCCGACTGAGTACCTCCGTTAATGGATGCTCCTAGCACTTCCTGAGGCCTCCAAGCACTCTAGCCGACACCACAATCACCGAATCAGAGAAGCATATGAATCCTCTCAAGCCTCTGAATGCTGTAGACCATTGAATAGGAACCATACGAATAGGCTTGTACTCCTAGCAGTCAACTGGAACAGCATACAATAAATCCTTCCCCCAATAATGAGACGACACATCACTTTGAGGGTAAAACAGGAACTCTGGACTGGCTCATCCAGCCTGGCTTTTATTTCCAACTCACACATACAAGCCACACCCAGGGGGAGGCATAAAAGAACCAATGACATAGATGTTACCTCCCATACATCCCCTCCCCTTAGTGTGACACATAATCCCATTATGCATACAGTGTAAAATATACTTTTACACAACTTTCATAACTTTAAAACCATACATCACACTCACATAAAAATACATATCCACAATCAATCCATTCAGGGGAACAACATATTAAAAATATGACATGAATCCGACCAGGGGTTCAAAAGTTACTAAAAGTATCTTTTGTTCCTTTCTGGCTGGCAGAAAAACATTCCCACAATGCACCCTGGTTTCCTCCCTTCTGCCCTGGAGTTAATTGGAGAAGTAATCCAATTACCCAGGACTAAAGGCAGACTCCATTAACCACATGGTTGCAAAACAACATAAAACACTTTAAAATACATAAAGTCACATTTACACATAACACACAGACATTTCACCTATCCCCAGATAGCTGGGATCTGCACGCACAAAACTACCGAATAGCGCGCAGATCCTACTCACACAGTACAATTGCCATGGAGCTAAAGTCTTTCCCATTGTCTTTCATTATATGAATAGGCTCCATGGTATGGCTATCTGGGGTATCACATTCCCATAAAGTCTGGTCCATAGTCCAAAGGCAAGAGGCGGGCAATCAGCCCCCTCCAAGGACACGTGGCGAGGTCGGTTTCGCCACACTCGGTAATAAGTGGAATAGGATAGGCATTTCTGACAGTTATTTTATTCAAGCCTCGGTAATCGATACAAGGTCTCAGCGTGCCATCCTTTTTCTTAACGAAAAAGAACCCAGCCCCGGCCGGGGAAGAAGACCTCCTAATGAATCCCTTTTCTAAATTCTCCCGAATATACTCCTCTAGAACCAAGTTTTCCTGAACAGACAAAGGATATACATGGCCCCTCTGAGGCATAGTCCCAGGTAGAAGCTTAATTTTACAATCAAATGGCCTGTGTGGCGGCAAAGAATCAGCATTCTTCTTGTCAAATACTGCCTTTAATTCTAGGTAAAGGTCTGGTATCTGTCTTTCTGTGGACTGAATAGGAGTCTCAGGTATGTTAACATTAGCTAATGGAGAAACCTTGCATAAACACCTATCCTGGCAACCCTGGCCCCACGAGAGTATCTCCCCTAACTCCCAATCGATAATAGGGTTATGTTTCTTCAACCATGGGTACCCCAGAACTATGGGAACGGAAGGGGATGAAATGAGCAAAAGAGATAAATTCTCCACGTGTAGGATACCAACATTTAAACTAATGGGTATGGTTTCACGAAAGATAACAGGGTCTAGTAGTGGTCTACCATCTATGGCCTCAACGGCCAAGGGTGTCTCCCTTAGCTGGGATGGGAAATTGTTCTTAATAGCAAAGGCTTGGTCGATAAAATTCTCAGCAGCACCGGAATCTATCAATGCCATAGCCCTTACTACTTCCTTCTCCCAAGTTAAGGAAACTGGTAGCAGAAGCCTGTGATCTTTATAATTAGGAGTAGAGGACAAAATAGAAACACCCAAGGCTTGTCCTCTAGAGAGACTTAGGTGCGAGCGTTTCCCGGACGGTTAGGACAGTTCGAGAGTAAATGACCCTTGGCTCCACAATACATACACAAACCCTCTCTTCTCCTGTACTGTCTTTCCTCCTCAGAGAGGCGGGTATAACCTATCTGCATAGGTTCAGGAAGCAAAGATACCGTGGAGTCAGGACTTGGAAAAGCGGGGGCTAACCTAAAAGAAGGTCTCCGGTTCCTCACTCGAGTGTTCTGTCTCTCTCTTAAACGTTCATCTATACGAGAGATGAACGAAATTAAATCTTCTAAATTCTCAGGGAGTTCTCTGGTAGCAACCTCATCAAGGATTACTTCAGATAGGCCATTCAAAAATACATCCATATACGCCTGCTCATTCCACTGGACTTCTGACGCCAGAGACCTGAACTCTAGTGCATAATCCACCAGTGTTCGGTTCTCCTGTCTCAGGCGCAACAGTAATCTGGCTGCATTAACCTTTCTACCTGGAGGATCAAATGTTCTTCTAAAAGCAGCTACAAATGCGTTATAGTTATACACTAATGGGTTATCGTTCTCCCATAGTGGGTTGGCCCATCTCAGAGCTTTCTCAATAAGTAGGGTGATAATAAATCCTACCTTTGCCCTATCTGTAGGATAAGAGCGGGGTTGCAATTCAAAGTGGATACTAATTTGGTTTAAAAAACCACGACACTTCTCAGGAGCCCCACCATAGCGTACTGGGGGGGTAATGCGAGAAGAAGCACCCACTGTGGCTACCTCTAGACCTAAACTGACAGGAGAAACAGGGGTATTACGTATCTCCTCTGGTGGGTTATTGGCATGAGATAATAGAGCCTGTAGCGCAAGCGCCATCTGATCCATTCTGTGATCCATGGCTTCAAACCTAGGATCAGGAGAAGCCAGCTGACTGTTTGTACTTGCAGGATCCATTGGCCCTGTCGTAATGTCAGGATCGGGACAGGGATCCAACACGCAGAGTACAAACAGTAGCCAGATACGTATACCGGACCTTAGAATGGCCGGACTAACGTAAGTAGTACAGTATAGAATGGTCAAAGACAAGCCGAGGTCGAGGGTAACAGAAGACAGGTAAGCGAGAGACAAGCCGAATCAAGGGTAACAGAGATAAGCAGAGTAAGGTAAACAAGCCGGGTCAAAACCAAAAGGGATAATAGAATACACAAGCACTGAGTGACTAGAACAAGCTAGAACCACGACAGGGCAATGAGCTAATGAAAGAAGCTCTGTTAAATACCCTGTTCAGAGCAGTAACCACACCTCCGAGACGTCCTGATTGGTCCTGCAGCAATTGACTGACAGGTCGATCTGGGGGAGTGTCCTGATGATGACTTCCTGCCTAGATGGTGTAAAAGGCAGTCACTCCCTCGCGGCCGGCCTTGCATGACCGGATAGACCGCGGGGAAGGGAGTCATCAGACCATCTGGATGGTGGAACAGCTAAGTCTCTACCTCTTTTGGAGGTAGAGACCACAGGTACCCTGACACTTTTATTTAGAGGGATGTGACTTCCAACCACATTCATCGAATGGTGCAGAATTGACCAGCATTATGGTATATTGCTTAGTAGCATTAAGAACTGGAAGATAAAATATGGACAAAATTTTGAATAAGAATGAATAAGAGATGAAATCTGAAAATAAAGGCAATCTGAAGCATGGGCGTAGGAACCCAAAAAAATCTGGGGGGGATAGCATTTTTACTCGCCGGTTATATTCTTATTCCGTAAACTAGGAGTTGTTTATCCCATTGTACAGCGCTACGGAATTTGCAGTCGCTATATAAATAATTAAATAATAACATTAAAGGGTCACTACAAGGAAGGGGTTTTACTTACCCGGATACAGCGCCGGGATCCTCCTGATTAGAACCACCCCTACCCTTCCCATGAATATTAGAAGCACCACTACCCCTTCCATGCACAAAAGAACCCCACCTACCCCTTCCACGCATATTAACCCCCTACCCTTTCCATGCATATTAGTACCCCCCTAACCACTTCCATGCATATTAGTACCCCCTAACCCCTTCCATGCATATTAGAACCCACCCTACCTCTTCCATTCATATTAGTACTCCCCTAACCCCTTCCAATAATTTTTCTACCTCCCCCTCCTCCCATACATATTAGTAGCCCCCCCTAAACCCTTCCAATTATTTTTCTACCTACCCCTCTCCCCCTATCCTTATTAGTAGCCCCCCAACCCTTTCCAATTATTTTTCTGCCATGTTAACTAACGCCAGTGCTGGAGTGCCGCCGTGTTTACATTAAAAGGCCCGCAGGGACAGGCTATAGACACCAGAACCACTACATTAAGCTGCAGTGCTTCTGGGGACTAGTGTTTCTTTAATGTGAGGTAAATTAGAGATTAGTGCCACGAATAATATGCTAGATTGCCTACTTACAACCAGATGAGGATGATGATGGGCTCTAGCTGCAGTCTGGCTCCACTGGTCTGGTGTAGAACAGGCTCTCTGGAGGCTGTTTGTAACTGTGGTCACAAAAATCAATGTTCTGTGAGAACGGGAAGCAGCTCAATTTTTTGGGGGCCCTTTACACAGCTCAAGGTCTGGGTTCCAGGGTCCACCTTCACGTTCCACCAATGAGTTTGTTCACAGGGGGTGGAGTAGGGGATGTCCTGATATGTGTGTAAGGAATGCATTGTGTGAATCTGTGTTTGTATGTGTAAGGGCTGCAAGGTGTGATTCTGTGTATGTACGGGATGCAGTGTGTGCGTCTGTAAGGGGTGCATTGAGTGTGTGTACGGGGTGCATTGAGTGTGTGTACGGGGTGCATTGAGTGTGTGTACGGGGTGCATTGAGTGTGTGTACGGGGTGCATTGAGTGTGTGTACGGGGTGCATTGAGTGTGTGTACGGGGTGCATTGAGTGTGTGTAAGGAATGCATTGAGTGTGTGTAAGGATTGCATGATTGTGTGTGTGTGCACGGGGTGCATTGAGTGTGTGTAAGGATGAATTGTGTGTTTCTGTGTGTGTAAGGGTGGCATGATTGTGTGATTGTGTGTGATGGATGTCAATCTCTTTCTCCCCCTCCCTCGTCACTCTCTTTCTCCCCCTCCCTCCCTCCCTTGTCACTCTCTCTCTCTCCCTCCCTTGTCACTCTTTCTCCCCCTCTCTCCCTCCGTCCCCCCTTGTCACTCACTTTCTCCCCCCCCCTCCCTCCGTCCCCCCTTGTCACTCACTTTCTCCCCCTCCCTCCCTGTTTCTTTCTCCCCCCCCTCCCTCCCTGTTTCTTTCTCCCCCCCTCCCTGTTTGTTTCTCCTCCCTCCCTGTTCCTTTCTCCCCCCCCTGTTTCTTTCTCCCCCCTATTTCTTTCTCCCCCCTCCCTATTTCTTTCTCCCCCCCTCCCTGTTTCTCTCTCCCCCTCCCTGTCTCTTTCTCCCCCCCTCCCTGTCTCTTTCTCCCCCCCCTCCCTGTCTCTTTCTCCCCCCCTCCCTCCCTGTTTCTTTCTCCCCCCCCTCCCTCCCTGTTTCTTTCTCCCCCCTCCCTCCCTGTTTCTTTCTCCCCCCTCCCTCCCTGTTTCTTTCTCCCCCCCCTCCCTCCCTGTTTCTTTCTCCCCCCTCCCTCCCTGTTTCTTTCTCCCCCCCCTCCCTGTTTCTTTATCCCCCCCCTGTTTCTTTATCCCCCTCCCTCCCTGTTTCTTTATCCCCCCTCCCTCCCTGTTTCTTTATCCCCCCTCCCTCCCTGTTTCTTTATCCCCCCTCCCTCCCTGTTTCTTTACCCCCTCCCTGTTTCTTTATCCCCCCTCCCCTCCCTCCCTGTTTCTTTCTTCCCCCCCTCCCCTCCCCTCCCCTCCCTGTTTCTTTCTTCCCCCCTCCCCTACCTGTGTTGTAGCGTGGCCGAGCTCTGTACTGTCCGCGGGTACAGGGAGCTTTTGTTTCCTGTACCCGGCGGACTAAAAGGAAGTGCACACTCAGTGTTCACTTCCTTTTAGTCCGGCCGGGTACAGGAGACAGATGCTCCCTGTACCGGCGGACTATACAGCACTCGGCCATGCTACATTGAGGGAGTGACAGGAGGGAGCGCTGAGCGCTTACCTCCTGTAAGCCCCTCTCCTCTGGCTGCGCCCAGCCCGGGCAGAGCTGCAGCCGCCTGAGGCTCTCTACAGAGCGCTCGGGCGGCTGCAGCAAAAGGGGGGCCGGCGGAGCTGGGGGGGATTTCCCCATTACCTGTCCCCCCCGCATGATTTGCTGGGGGGGATGCGTCCCCCCCATCCCCCCCGGTTCCTACGCCCATGATCTGAAGTCAGGATATGGTCAAGACAGCAGAATTGTATGGGAAAGGGGATAGGGTCATGGACTGACCAAAGAGGGGGAAGGTAGATGCAGTAAAGACTTTGGCTATCTAGGGTGTGAAAAGTTAAATGTTGTTTTATATAGAGGTAAAGATGTAGCAACAATACAGACTTAATTCAGCGAACAGTGAATGATGCAACATGAAAACTAATTTGCAAAATTCTGCTATTTTGACCCAAACTTTATAATTCGGTTTTCAATTCACTATAATTCACTTTTAATTGAATAAAACTTCATTGCTTTCTCTTCAGTGTATTATAATTGTAGTTTGAGATAGCTTTGGATTGAAGAAGTGAGTCTATATTGAAACGAAAATGGAAAATGGTAGAGGCATGTAGACAGTAATCAGGAGAAGAAAGTTAATGTTATCAAGAGAGAATTACTCCTTCTTTGTATCTCCTACAGTTATCTCGTTGCATTCTGTCTGTGGAATGCTCTGTCTCCCTACATTACAATCACCGTGAACTTTCATAGCTTAGATTGTTCACTAGTCCCTTATCAACCTCGCAATGAATAATGAAACTGGCACACTCCTCAGCAGAAAAATATATAAAAATACATTTCAGCTCTTAATACATTTTCATTAGACAAAAAGCAGGCAATAGCATTTATGTACTAGAGTTAATTTACTAGCCAGTTAACTGAAGTGAATTAAAAAAATAAAATAAAGCTAAAACAACTGGAAAAAAATGCTCAAATAAGCTAGAGTAACAGATTGGCTAGTTTGAACTGAATTCTCAAATTCAGTTTTTAATTTAATTTAATTGAATCTTGGTGAATAAATCCCATTGTGCTTTTCTATATCTGTACTGAATTCCTGGATGTATTTTTTCTGCCAGGAAAAAAAAAGAAAACAAAAAAAGGATTGCTATTTTTGGAGTGATCATCTCTCTCTCTTTACACCAGTGGATCTTAACCTTGGTGGACAGGAACTCAAATCATGTGCATGGCATTAGCTTTGAAATTAATTCTTCAGTTTTAAAATTAGCTCAGTAGCCCCACAGTTCAGACAGATTATAATGTATAACAATACATTGTGCAAAACATCTTCTTTAGCTTTTTAGATTTTTCCCAGTTTCAGAGAAGACACTGGAGAGCAATGCCATTGTATGGGGAGTTGGAGACCCAATTATTGTTCCTGACCCAACACTTAAGAACATCTGCTTTACAAACCTATGTCTCATTCCAAAACGGGCAAGGACCACTTAGACCCCGGGCACTACCGACCAATCTCCCTATTAAACACTGACTTAAACCCCAGATGACAGGCGGCGGATAACTCACAGAATGATCAACACTCAACGCAATTATCTCCCTGGATGCCGAAAAGGCATTTGTCTGTCTCCTATGGCCATATCTATTTCAGACGCTGGCCCACATAGTTATTCCCACAAACTTTACTAATGGCCTTCACTCACTCTACAACCGCCCCAGCGGACACCTCCTACTCCCCAATATCTCAGCCCCAACCTTCCATTACAAATGGGACGAGATACGGATGCCCCCTATCCCCACTGTTATTTTCCATTTCAATGGAACCTCTCCTCCAAGCCATTCGAAGCCACCCAACTATTACAGGACTACAGATAAAACAAGACAAAGACACAACGTACCAGCATACGCAGACGATATACTTCTCACATTGACTAACCCAATACAATCACTTCACGCGACTGTAACTCTCATTGATGGCTACACAGCCCTTTCCAGGTACCAAATAAATGTAGCCAAGTCCAAACTAATGCCTCTGGCCCTCGCAGGGGATCAACTCCACACAGGCCCGGACTGGCCATCGGGCACACCTGGCAAATGCCCGGTGGGCCGTGATGGCCGTGGGGCCGAGGCCGGCAAGGGAGATCACAGGATCTCCCCTGCCAGCCCCAGCAGGGCCAGCGCTACCCAAGCGCCAGCTCTGCTGTGTGCCTTCATGGGCCGGTGGGGAGATCCCTCACCAGCCCACAGGCACTGTTAAAGGCAGCCGCCGGCTGAGGAGTGAGGGAGGGAGGAGAGGACCGGCGGAGGAGAGGACCGGCCTCTCGCGGGATTCTGAGCGTTGCCGCGGTTACCGCGGCAACGCTCAGATCTCGCGAGAGTGAACTCTAGCCTGCAGGCTAGAGTTCACTCTCACCACTGGACCACCAGGGATCAGGCAGAACGGCCCTCCTCATGGCAGCACGGCTCCCCACCCCCCTCCCAGGCTAAAGGTAAGAAGGCAGGGGGGGATATAACTTTTTTTTTTAAATAATTAATAAAAAAATATTTAAATGTAAATAAAAAATCACACTAACAGTCCCCTCACACACACATCACCCATAGACACACACAACACCCCCAGACAAGCACAGCACTAAAACACACACAGCACCCAGACACACACAGCACCCCCAGGCACACACAGCACCCTCAGACACACACAGCACCCCCAGACACACACAGAACCCCCAGACACACACAACACCCAGAAACACACAGCACCCAGACACACACAGCACCCCCAGACACACACAGCACCCAGACACACACAGCACCCCCAGACACACACAGCACCCAGACACACACATCACCCAGAAACACACATCACCCAGACACACACAGCACCCAAACACACACAGCAACCAGACACACACAGCACCCCAAAACACACAGAGCACCCAGACACACAGAGCACCCAGACACACACAGCACCCTGACACACACAGCACCCCCAGACACACACAGCACCCTGACACACACAGCACCCAGACACACACAGCACCCCCAGACACACACAGCACCCCCAGACACACACAGCACCCAAACACACACAGAGCACCCAAATACACACAGCGCACCCAGACACACACAGCACCCTCAGACACACAGCACACATCACCTTCAGACACACACAGCACCCTCACTCACACACAGCACCCTCAGACAGACAGCACCCTCAGACAGACAGCACCCTCGCACACACACACACACACACACACACACACATATATATATATATATATATATATATATATATATATATACACATATATATAATATATAAAATAACCCTCAGTGAGTTAACAGACAAAGAAAATTAGAAACCTAGAATGTGACGGCAGATAAAAACACCCTCACACACAGCACCCCTCTTACAAACACACACACTGAGCCCCTCACACATACAATACGTCCAAATATATATATATATATATACACACACACACACTACAGCACCCCTCACACTGCACCACTACACACATTACGCTCCAGATACACGCTAGATTCCTTACCCTATATGCACTCTTAATCCTCTATACACACACACACAATCTCCTATACACACTCTGGGTCCTTTATACAATAGATCTCCTACACACACACACTGCACCACCTACACACACACTACATTCCTTGTCAGCAAACACATACAACATTCTCTAAACACACCCTCTCTACAACCCCTACACACACTACGTCACCTATACACACACACTACAGCCCGTATGCACACACTTGCTACATCCCCTATAACACTATGCCCCCTATACACACACTCTCTACAGCCCCTAGCCACACATATTACACCACAAACACAAATGAAATTGACCTATTTACACAATACCACACCACACTCTACACACACGCAATCCCACAACCAGGCTTCAAACACATGCGCCCAGTTACTCATGGGGGGCCCAAAGCAGCTGCCCTGTGGGCCCCGCCACCAGCATTAAAAAAAATTTACAAACATATTTCCCTACCTAATGGGCCCGCGGTGCTAGTATTGCGGCTGCACCAGGGCCCGCACACTAAGGGGGCCCACCGGGTGGCCCATACCCTTAGGGCCACCCAGTGAGCATGTTCCAGCAGGGGTCCGGTCGGCGCTGTGGCCCTTTAACAGCGCGACCGGGCCCTTGCTTAACGGCTGCATGGGAGGAAGTGACGTCCGCGAATCACTTCCTCCCACCTCAAAGACATTGGGCTGCGCAGGAGGCTGCTGAGCCAGGATCCAGTGAGGAGGGGGAGCAAGCAGAGCCAGACCCCCAACTCCCAACTACAACAGCCAGCACACTGAACCCCAGGGAAGGAAGCCTCTTGCAAAGGTAGGAAACTGAAGAGTGTCTGTCTGTGTGTGTGTGCCAGTATGTTTGTCTGTGTGTGCCAGTATGTTTGTCTTTGTGTCAGTATGTCTGTATGTGTGTCAGTATGTCTGTCTGTGTGTGTCAGTATGTCTGTCTGTGTGTGTGTCTGTATGTCTGTCTGTCTGTGTGTGTCAGTATGTCTGTGTGTGTGTCAGTATGTATGTCTGTGTGTGTGTGTGCCAGTATGTTTCTATGTGTGTCAGGTTGTCTATCTGTGTGTGTGTCAGTATGTCTGTGTGTGTGTCAGTATGTATGTCTGTGTGTGTCAGTATGTCTGTCTGTGTGTGTGTCAGTATGTCTGTCTGTGTGTGTCAGTATGTCTGTGTGTGTGTCAGTATGTATGTATGTGTGTGTGTGCCAATATGTTTGTCTGTGTGTCAGTATGTCTGTGTGTGTGTCAGTATGTCTGTCTGTGTGTCAGCATGTCTGTCTGTGTGTGTCAGTATGTATGTCTGTATGTGTCAGTATGTCTGTCTGTGTGTCAGTATGTCTGTCTGTGTGTGTGTGCCAGTATGTTTGTCTGTGTATGTGTCAGTATGTCTGTCTGTGTGTGTCAGTATGTCTGTGTGTGTGTCAGTATGTCTGTCTGTGTCAGTATGTCTGTGTGTGTGTCAGTATGTCTGTCTGTGTGTGTGTGTGTGTGTCAGTATGTCTGTCTATGTGTCAGTATGTCTGTGTGTGTGTTAGTATGTATGTCTGTGTGTGTGTGTGTGTGTCAGTATGTATGTCTGTGTGTCAGTATGTATGTCTGTCTATGTGTCAGTATGTCTGTCTGTGTCAGTATGTCTGTGTGTGTGTCAGTATGTCTGTCTCTGTGTGTGTGTGTCAGTATGTCCATCTATGTGCCAGTATGTATGTCTGTGTCAGAATGTCTATGTGTGTGTGTCAGTATGCCTGTCTGTGTGTGTGTCAGTATGTCTGTGTGTGTGTCAGTATGTCTGTGTGTGTGTGTGTGTGTGTGTGTGTGTGTGTGTCAGTATATCTGTCTATGTGCCAGTATGTCTGTGTGTGTGTCAGTATGTATGTCTATGTGTCTGTGTGTGTGTCAGTATGTCTGTCTGTGTGTGTCAGTATGTCTGTCTGTGTGTGTGCCAGTATGTTTGTCTGTGTTTGTGTCAGTATATCTGTCTGTGTGTGTCAGTATGTCTGTCTGTGTGTGTCAGTATGTCTGTCTGTGTGTGTCAGTATGTCTGTCCGTGTGTCAGTATGTATGTGTGTGTGTCAGTATGTATGTCTGTGTCAGTATGTATGTCTCTGTGTCAGTATGTATGTCTGTGTGTGTGTCAATATGTATGTGTGTGTCAGTATGTCTGTGTGTGTGTCAGTATGTATGTCTGTGTGTGTGTGTCAGTATGTATGTGTGTGTGTCAGTATGTCTGTCTGTGTGTCAGTTTGTATGTCTGTGTGTGTGTCAGTATGTATGTCTGTGTGTCAGTATGTCTGTGTGTGTTGAATGCAGCACCGCCACTGTGACCCCATACTGTCACAACTCACCGCCACTGTCACCCCAAAATGTCACTGTCACCCCACACTGCCACAGCTTCACATAAAGTAAAATATATGGGGAGTTGGAGGCTTTCCATATTAATGCATTCTTTGCTATGTTATAAATGGTTTGTTTTTCTGACAATCAGATGAGAAACATGGATTTACCAAACCAGGAAACTGGGGAAACTGAGAATAAATTGCAAAGTTTAGGCTAAAATACCCAGACCGAGTAAAAATTCTATATCTCAGTTACATAATTGAGTGTGTCAGTATGTATGTCTTTGTGTTTGTCAGTTTGTATGTCTTTGTGTGTGTCAGTATGTCTCTGTGTGTGCCAGTATGTCTGTGTGTCTGTATGCATGTCTGTGTGTGTGTCAGTATGTATGTGTCAGTCAGTATGTCTGTGTGTGTGTCAGTTTGTATGTCTGTGTGTGTCAGTATGTATGTCTGTGTGTGTGTCATATGTCTGTGTGTGTCAGTTAGTGTGTCTATGTGTATGTTAGTGTGCCAGTCAGTATGTATGTGTATGTGTTAGTATGTATGTCTGTCACAGTGTCTGTGTGTGTCAGTATATCTGTTTGTGTGTGTGTCAGTGTGTATCTGTATGTTGTCAGTATGTATGTATCTGTGTGTGTCTGCCAGTGTGTATACCTGTGCATGTATCTGTATGTAGCCAATGTGTGTATCTGCATGTGTGTCAGTGTTTGTATCTGCATTTGTCAGGTTATGTATCTGTGTGTCTGTTTGTTGTCATTGTGTGTGTCTGTGTATCTGTATGTTGTCAGTGTATCTGCGTGTGTGTCAGTGTGTGCATCTGTGTGTCTGCATGTGTGCCAGGTTGTGTGTCTGTATGTGTGTGTGTAAGTGTGTGTAAATGTGTCTGTATAGCTGCATCTGTATGATTGTGTATATATGTGTATCTGCAAGTGTTTCTGTGTGTGTATGTGTATCACTGTGTGTGTGTGTGTGTGTTTGTGACAGTGCATGTGTATTTGTGCATACATCTCAGCATTCAACACTACACGCAAATACACACCTGCATTCAAACTTCAGCACTACAAATAAACACACCTCTTTTTTTAAACAACAAAATTATATATAAACACACCAGTGTATTCATAAACCAACACTACACATAAATGCATACTTGCATTTAAATGCCATCTCCACATACAAACACACCCCTACATTCACACAAACATACTGCATACAAAAACATGCTTACACTCAAACACACAAATACTGCTCAGTGCTAAATACAACCCTGCATGCATGGGAAAATGGTAGCGCCCCAGCTGTCAAAGCATTGTTGGAGTTGCATGACAGATGGGGATCTACCTTTTGCCCCCTCTTGCCCAAAATAATTCATGCACCAGAGCCCTCTCTACTTTACGTCCGCCTCTGCGTTGGGGTGGGGGGCATGATTGCATGCCAGGGAGGGAACGACAGGGTTCAGGGGGCCCAAGCAAATGTTTGCCCAGGGTCCAATCCATATTAAAGACGGCCCTGCACACTGCACATTGGCAGACCCAGGGTCCGCAGGTCCACTATGTACACCCCAAAGACACATGGCGGCCTGGGACTCCCCAACTTCTTTCACTATTACCACGCGGCCCATCTGGCGCAACTCCAACAATGGCATGCACCAACGAGAGAAAAGTGCTAGGTGGACCTCAAACATAATATTCTTGGTTGGGAGCTCCCCAAACACTACCTCTGGGTTCCAAGGGAAAAACGACCGCTCCCATCTCTGACCTCCCCAGCTGTTACACAAACCCTTGACCTCTGGGACAAACTTAAAATTTAAATATGACCTCTCCTCTTTCCACTCCCCGCTAACCCCCATATAACGCAACAGACTATTCCCACCGAGACTGTCCCTGATACACTTATGTAGCTTCGATCAAAGAGACGCCTTGAGATTGCAACACCTATATCGCAACTCTGAAGTGATCGCCTACTCCGACCTTCCAAACCCTGACACTCTACACACATCAGACTTCTTCCGATACTTACAACTTAGAGACTTTGCT
Source organism: Pelobates fuscus (assembly GCF_036172605.1). Taxonomy (NCBI): domain Eukaryota; kingdom Metazoa; phylum Chordata; class Amphibia; order Anura; family Pelobatidae; genus Pelobates; species Pelobates fuscus. The sequence continues at coordinate 104,698,233 of NC_086327.1, read as the reverse complement.
GCTACCCACTGCATCAAACAAGCAGGCATGGCACCGCCTATAGAGTTCGAAAAACAATGCTTTGACACCCCCGTACTAACAGGGCAAGTTTCTACGATCTACCATACACTCACCACACACTCCTCGCAAATTAGCATCACATATGTAGCGGCATAGGAGCACAACCTGGGCCCACCGAATGACTCCACACACTGGCTGGATATCTGGGAAGCACTAAGCTCCCTAACTAACTGCGTCACACACAAGGAACAGGCATCCAACATTTTATTCCGGTGGCACCTCAAGCCCACTAGACACCATAATATTGGCCGACTCCCCACCAATCTCTGCTGGAAACAGTGCGGCAAACCTGGCACATACTTACCATTCTGGTGGAAAGTCCATCAACTCATCGAGCAAGCCCTCACAAAACCTCTTCCACCAGACTCCCTTACCAGAAGCAAAAATATGCTTGCCGCCAGAATTACGCTTGCTGCGCGCAGGGCACTGGGAGAACTGTGGGCCAACACACAAATCCCTACAAAATGAAAGAAACACATAAATTAGATAAACTGACCGCTCATATACACAACACCCCTAAAGCATTCCATAGACTCTGGGATCCCTGGGTCACCAATGGCCCGTAACTAACAAACAACTACACACACACTCATATACAGAAATAAGGTATACAAATTATACCAAACAAGTGGAGCGCTCTAAACAGTAGAGGGGTTTACTCACCCCTTTGGTACAGTGACAGTCTTGAAAAACTTGAATGTACATATAAAAGGAAACAAGAGAAACAAAAATATAGTGCAGATGTTCCAAAATGGATAATTGGTAGTAAGTAATGACTGAAACCACTCACATGGACAGGAGCCTATATGGTATTGGCTCCGTAAAAGGATCCTTTATGCTTTTAGGGCAGCAACACACCCCTTTATCCCAGGTAGTGTCCCTCCAGGAGTATACAACGAGAAGAAAAGCAGAAAAACAACTGTGTAGAATTGCACATACTATAATGGTATTTTGAAATATAAATAGTTGTGCTCACCTTCTGCAGAGCCCTGAAATCCCGGCTCTGAGGTTGATAAACAATGTGCTACTTTAGAGGGGGAATAGCACTCTCCCCAATGGAGTTCCTGATGGCTATAAAGGACTTTGGACTAAAGTATAAAATAGTAAATAACATTTATTGTTAATACATTAAAAACAAAATAAATGGGTACTTAGAAAGTAAAAAGATCCAATAAAAGTCCAATAAAAAGTCCAGAATAATCAGCTAAACGCGTTTCACTCTATGAGCTTCCTCAGTAGCTGCATGATAGCCTCAGGAATCCTTCTTTTTAAATGTTTGAAAGGAGGAGTGGATTTTCAGAGGAGGAAAAAGAGACAAGCGGAACCATTAGATAAGAAAGCAACGGAGATACAAGCAGGAATTTTTAATTTAACTCCACACGTTCTTAAATCCCCTCAAATCAAACTACTACAGAAGGGCCTTAAATTTGCACCAACTAAAAGCTTAAACAAATTCAACACATATGTTGATCTCAATAGATTCAAAAGAACGTTATGTTTAAAAAAATTCTTTCAAAAGAATCCCATCATGACTAATTTTGAAAATTCTCAAGACAATTACAAACATACTAATCTAAAAGAAAAATCTAAATTTTACCCTAAGAATTTGATATCAAGCGAAATGGTAACTTTTGAAAAAATGGTATTAAAGGATCTCAACAAAATTAAGAAACCCAATAAATATCAGCAGAATCTCACCAAAAAAGAATGTATGGCCTTAAACAAATTCCAGAAAGACAATTCAATAGTCATTAAACCAGCGGATAAGGGGGGGGGGGGTAGTCCTCATGACATTGGAGAACTATAACAAAGAATCTCAGAGATTATTGGACGATGATAACACATATAAACAATTAAAAGTAGACCCCACTAAAGAATTAAAAGAAAAATTCCATAAGTACCTAGAGAAGGGTTATAAAAAAGGTATTCTAAACCAAAAAGAATTTAATTATTTAAAAATAGATTTCCCAAAAATTCCGGTACTATACCATCTACCTAAGGTCCATAAAAATCCCACCCAACCCCCGGGAAGACCTATAGTTTCAGGCATTGGATCTATATCATGTAGACTTTCCGAATATATAGATCGATGCCTGCAACCTTTGGTACAACGTACACCTAGTTATTTAAAAGATACAGGTGACATTTTGAGGCATATAAATCAACTAGTGTGGAATGAAAATTGTTTCCTAGTAACCGCAGACGTTAGTTCCCTCTACACCATTATTGAACATGATAGAGGTTGCACTGCCACGAGACATTTTTTAGAGCAATCTAACGATTTCTCAATTGATCAAATTAATTTTATTATGGAAGGGATCCTTCTAATTTTGACAAGCAATTATTTTTGGTACGATGGCAACTTTTATCTCCAGGCATGTGGAACGGCGATGGGAACGAGATTCGCGCCTAGCTCTGCCAATTTATTTATGGCATACTGGGAGCTCCAGTTTGTCCATTATGGGGCCGGCTGGGCAGCGGGTCTCGTTACCTATCGCCGTTATATAGATGATCTATTCTTTATTTGGGAAGGCACGGAGGAATCTTTAACTAGTTTTATAAATTCACTTAACTCCAATAATTGGGGTATAATTTTATCCACAGATATTAGTAAACTTAAAGTAAATTTTTTGGATCTTAATATTTATGTAGAAGACAATAAGATAAAAACAAGCACCCATTTTAAACGGGTAGATGTTAATAGTTTTATTTACACCACAAGCTGTCATTTTACACCCTGGTTAAAGGGAATCCCTAAATCACAATTTATTAGAATTAAAAGAAATTGCACTGAGGAAGTAGAATTCATTAAACAGGCACAAAAATTGGAAAATAATTTCCTTGAAAAAGGTTATAAACAAGATGTTTTGTCAAATGCACTTAACGAAGTATCAATAATAAAAAGAGATAACTTATTGAAGAATACAAAAAAGAATAAGATAGAATCTAATGCCACAATACCAATTATTTGTAATTATAGCCATGGAAATGATCAATTCAGAAGAATAATTAATAAGCACTGGCCAATTCTAAGGGAAGACCCTGCTCTAACCGTCATTCTGCCAGAAAAACCTAAACTAATCTTTAGAGGAGCTCCCAATATGAAAAAATTACTAGTGAGAAATCACATTCGAAAAGATTGTAATATAAAACCAATTGACTGTAGAAAAGGTTTCTTTGGATGTGGTATATGCCTAGCATGTAAGAATACTGGAAATAAGAAAAGACACATAGAAAATTTCAATAATGCAAAAAACAATGAGGAGTTCCACATAAAAAGTTTAATTACTTGTTACTCTAAAAATGTCATTTATATGTTGGAATGTCCATGCGGCCTAAAATATGTAGGCCGCACGAAACGTAACTTACATACAAGGGTAGAGGAACATGTTAGGAACATCAAGAAAGGATATGAGGGACATAGTATTTCTAACCATTTCAAGATCTCCCATAATAGTAATCCTAAGGGACTGTCTTTTATAGGTATTTATAAAGTTTTAGGAAATTGGAGGGGGGGGGATTCAAACCAAATTTTAGGCCAACAGGAAATGAGATGGATGTTCAACCTTGGTACTCTACAACCCAATGGTTTGAACATTGATTTCGAATTATGCCATTTTCTTTAAATCTATACCAAAGTGTAATTTCACATCATTAAATTAGGTCACCATTTAAAATGGAGGATGGAGATGGTTGGCAATATCACTTAGTGATGTCACTTCCGCCAACCATTTACACCATTGGATATTTAAAATTATGTTACCATTTAAAATGGAGGATGGAGATGGTTGGCAATATTATTTAGTGATGTCACTTCCGCCAACCATTCACACCATTGGATATATAAAATCATGTTACCTTTTAAAATGGAGGATGGAGATGGTTGGAAATATCACTCAGTGATGTCACTTCCGCCAACCATTCACACCATTGGATATATAAAATCATGCTACCATTTAAAATGGAGGATGGAGATGGTTGGCAATATCACTTGGTGATGTCACTTCCGCCAACCATTCACACCATTGGATATACAAAATCATGTTACCATTTAAAATGGAGGATGGAGATGGTTGGCAATATCACTTAGTGATGTCACTTCCGCCAACCATTCACACCATTGGATATATAAAATCATGTTACCATTTAAAATGGAGGATGGAGATGGTTGGCAATATCACTTAGTGATGTCACTTCCGCCAACCATTCACACCATTGGATATTTAAAATTATGTCACTACCAATGAACATTACGTAACTAAACATCACTGATGATTGACAATTTTGTCAACAAATGGAAATTCTCTACCACAGATGTTTTCTCTTGTAACATATAATGTAGAGCGTAACCTGTTTTCCAATTTGTGATTAATTCCACACCATGTGACTTCAAGAGGAGGATCCACAAGGACTTTCAAACATTTAAAAAGAAGGATTCCTGAGGCTATCATGCAGCTACTGAGGAAGCTCATAGAGTGAAACGCGTTTAGCTGATTATTCTGGACTTTTTATTGGACTTTTATTGGATCTTTTTACTTTCTAAGTACCCATTTATTTTGTTTTTAATGTATTAACAATAAATGTTATTTACTATTTTATACTTTAGTCCAAAGTCCTTTATAGCCATCAGGAACTCCATTGGGGAGAGTGCTATTCCCCCTCTAAAGTAGCACATTGTTTATCAACCTCAGAGCCGGGATTTCAGGGCTCTGCAGAAGGTGAGCACAACTATTTATATTTCAAAATACCATTATAGTATGTGCAATTCTACACAGTTGTTTTTCTGCTTTTCTTCTCGTTGTATACTCCTGGAGGGACACTACCTGGGATAAAGGGGTGTGTTGCTGCCCTAAAAGCATAAAGGATCCTTTTACGGAGCCAATACCATATAGGCTCCTGTCCATGTGAGTGGTTTCAGTCATTACTTACTACCAATTATCCATTTTGGAACATCTGCACTATATTTTTGTTTCTCTTGTTTCCTTTTATATGTACATTCAAGTTTTTCAAGACTGTCACTGTACCAAAGGGGTGAGTAAACCCCTCTACTGTTTAGAGCGCTCCACTTGTTTGGTATAATTTGTATACCTTATTTCTGTATATTTGTTTTTTATTGTGGGTAAGGGGTATTCCACTTTTAGTGTTGAGCAGCTTTTACATTTTGGGCACTGTAAAGAAACACTTTCTATCTCTTTATTGAGGTAGTTTTCTCTATTTTGATACACACACACTCATATTGCTGCACCACTGACCACCCCTCATACCACCGAATGCAGCTCCACTAACGCCAAGACAATCCTGAACTGCTTACCACATGGGAAAACCCAACTCCCCTCATTTATTATTTTTTACTCTCCTACCTGTCCCCGTGCCGTAACCACTCTGCATAACCCCAAGCAATGACTCCACTCACTGCAAATGTTCCCTCCAAACCCACCAGATACAACCTAAGACTCACATAACCTAGGGTGAGCCACGCTAACCACGGTCCTTGTTGACTCTTGATCTTAACTCATTTTCACCCCCCTCCTTATTTAGAATTTTATTGTTACACTCCTGTTTATCCCCCACCCTCCCTGTGCACCACCAATTCCACATCACCTTGCAGAACCGTAGCTCCCACCACACAAAGCAAGACGGCCTTCACTAACACGGGCCAACTGATTCAACCATTATCAAACCTGACACTTAAACACGGCTGTATATCTGTACTGCTTGCAAATACACACACAAGACCTGTTATGCAAAACCTAAAAATGCCAGGACCAGCCTAATCTCAGTCACTGAAGCTACGGACCACCAGACCCTGCTTGTGCTGCGAGACAAAACGTTCTTTATCTATAACCCATAAATTCTTTTGCAGAACAACCTGTATACTATTGTTATCCTGTTATAAATATATATATATATATATTTTTTTTTTTAAAGAACATCTGCTTTAGACAGCAGTGCTTTCTGTTGACACCTGTAAATATTGACACCTGTAAACGCTGTTGGCGTGTTATACATAAAAGATACTAAACATATTCTAAAAGGACAGCCTTAAATGTGCACTGTAAGGTACAGTGCAGATCCAGGTAAACTAAGTAGCCCAGAGCACCGTAAATGACATGAGCTTTCACTGCTTCTGACAATTTACATACTTTGCTAAATCGAGAAAAAAAAACACCATGCACACATATAAACTTCTCAGTATAGCACACTTTAGTATATCTCCCCACTTTGATCCTCTTAGCTTCACCCATACTCAAGGAGATTTCACTGAACGTTGCCGTTGACTTGTTGGTGGGTGGTGGCCACATGTAGAAGCAAAACAGTCGATAGCTCGGTTAAAGCAGAAAGCTAGAAATTGATTTTGCCAATCTTAACTAAATCCCTGTTCTTAGTCTTGCTTCTGATCTACGTTATGCCCAGGATTATTGTACATTTTTGTTCTGTTTTTAAGCCGGTGGGTTTTATTTTGGTATTCTAACTGGCACATTTACAGATATTCTCCGTAGCTCAGCATGAACAAATGGAGCCCAAACACAAGCAGATGTGTTTCCATCTACTGAGCTCCTTAATTCTCTCACTGCTTTCAGATGCAGAGCATTATACTATGAACACATGTAGGTAATCATAAATCTCAGTAGGACATGTGCATTACAGATACTGACACCGATTATGATCTACCAGGATTTGTTCTCCTGTATCCCCTCTGAGTCCTCGATACCTGTCTGCTCTGCTTTACTTCTTTTATACTAACGGGTCTCTCCTCCCTCAAAGCAATCCCATCTTTATGAAGTTATTTTGAGGTGTAAACCTTTTTCAAACAGTTTAACACCTAAGAAGCTCTTGAGATGCCCGTCCATGCTCTCCTGTCCGTTTCCTGCTGTTGGGGTTTGACAGGAGGAGCCCAAGTAGCAGAAATAAGCCAAAGCGAGGGACCAATAGGGATAAGCGCAAGCTTGGTCAGGAAAAGCCTAATGTCAGGACAAGCGGTACATGTTCAATAATGGAAAAATATGCAAAAATGGGTCAACAGAATGCAATGGAGATGTGCACAAACTGAGAGCACAGTATAACTGAGTATAGGGGACATGGTTAGTTGTGGTTATATAGGTGAGAGGGCCACACCTCTCCCACTCTATTGGTAATCATGTCTCCACCCCCTAATGTAATCCTATCTCCTGCCCCTTTAAGAGCCTGTCCATCGGTTGCGTGCATGCCTATTGAATATGTAATATTCCCAATCGAGGGCGATGCTGCAGGCCACAGCGAGAAGGTGAGAGCCCTGGTGCCGCTTCCACTGAGGGAGAAGACAACCATCCTCCTTCCCTGGCAGCGAACATGCCGAAGGACCGAGTGTGCACTCAGGGCCGTTTGAAGGAATTTGGGGGCCCCAAGCAAAATGGACATGGAGGTCCCCCCCAACCTCCCCCCCTTCCCCCCCCCCCACGCACGCAAAGCCTACAGGAACCACAGCATAGCCATACAGTTTAAGTTCACCCACACTTTATATAAATAAAAAAGGTTTACAGTGCAAATACTGCTCTTGCATATACTGTGCATAAAATTTTAACATTTTCAACAATTGAACATTTGCAAAAAACACCACTGTACCATAAAATCAAATATACATAAAAAAGTGCACAATAACTAAATCCAACGTACATAAAACACACACGCACAGTAACAGACACACACACACACTAACAGACACACATACACTCACATTAACATTTTTCAGTTCTCGCAAACATGTGCAAATTATCTAAAACTGCTCCCCCGTGTCCTTCTTACTCCCCCCCCTCCTTGTGTCCTTCTTACTCCACTCCCCCTTTCCCCTGTCCTTTTTAATCCCCCGTGTCCTTCTTATTCCCCTCCCCGTGTCCTTCTTACTCCCCCCTCCCTGTGTCCTTCTTACTCCCCTCCCCCTCCCTATGTTCTTTTTACTCCCCCTATGTTTTTTTACTCCAACCCTCCCTATGTTTTGTTTACTCCAACCCTCCTTATGTTTTTTTTAGTCCCTCCTCCCCATGTTCTTTTTACTACCCCCCTTCATTCCTTATGTTTATTTACCCCCCCTATGTTTTTTTACTCCGCCCTCCCAATGTTCTTTTTACTCCCCCGTGTTCTTTTTACTCCCCCATGTTTTTTTACGCCCCCATGTTTTTTTACTCACCCATGTTTTTTTACTCCCCCTCCCTATGTTCTTTTTACTCCCCCTATTGTTTTCTTACTCCCCCCTATGTTTTTACTCCCCCTCCCTATGTTCTTTTTACTACCCCCATGTTTTTGTTACTCCCCCTATGTTTTTTTACTCCCCCATGTTTTTTTACTCCCCCTCCCTATGTTCTTTTTACTCCCCCTATTGTTTTCTTACTCCCCCCTATGTTTTTACTCCCCCTCCCTATGTTCTTTTTACTACCCCCATGTTTTTGTTACTCCCCCTATGTTTTTTTACTCCCCCATGTTTTTTTACTACCCCCTCCCTATGTTCTTTTTACAAACCCCTCCCTCCCCCTTCCCCATGTTCTTTTTACTCCCCCCAGACCCACCTCCCTTCCTATGTTTGTTTTACTCCCCCCCATGTTTTTTTACTCCAACCCTCGCCATGTTTTTTACTCCCCCCTTCCCATGTTCTTTTTACTCCCCCCTATGTTCTTTTTACTCCTCCATGTTCTTTGTACTCCCCCCATGTTTTTTTTATTCCCCCCTCCCCATGTTCTTTTTACTCCCTCCCTATGTTTTTTACTCCTCCTATGTTTTTTTACTCCAACCCTCCCCATGTTTGTTTACTCCCCCCTCCCCTTGTGCGTTTTACTCCCCCTCCCTATGTTCTTTTTACTCCCCATGTTCTTTTCATTCCCCCCATGTTTGTTTTACTCCCTCTCCCTATGTTCTTTTTACTCCCCTCTATGTTTTTTTACTCCCCCGTCCCCCTCCCTATGTTCTTTTTACTCCCCCTATGGTTTTTTACTCCCCCCTCGCTATGTTCTTTTTACTCTCCCCTCCCTTCCCCTTCCCCATGTTCTTTTTACTCCCCCAAGGCCCCACCTCCCTCCCTCCCTATGTTATTTTTACTCCCCCTATGTTTTTTTTACTCCAACCCTCCCCATGTTCTTTTTACTCCCCATGTTCTTTTTAATCCCCCCCCATGTTTTTTTACTCCCTCCCTGTGTTTTCTTTACTCCACCCATGTTTTTTTTACTACCCCTCCCTATGTTCTTTTTACTTCCCCCTATGTTTTTTTTACTCCCCCCATGTTTTTTACTCCCCCTCCCCATGTTTTTTACTCCCTCTCCCCCTCCCCCTCCCCCTCCCCATGTTCTTTTTACTCCCCTCTATGTATTTTTACTCCCTCCTCCCCATGTTTTTTACTCTGCCCCTCCCCATGTTTTTTTATGCCCCCTGCCCCTCCCTATGTTATTTTTACTCCCCCCTCACCATGTTCTTTTTACTCCCCCATGTTCTTTGTACTCCCCCATGTTTGTTTTATTCCCCCCTCCCCGTGTTCTTTTTACTCCCTCCCTATGTTTTTTTACTCCCCCTATGTTTTTTTACTCCAACCCTCCCCATGTTTGTTTACTCCCCCCTCCCCATGTTCTTTTTACTCCCCCCTCCCTATCTTCTTTTTACTCCCCCATGTTCTTTTTACTCCCCCCATGTTTTTTACTCCCCCTCCCCCTCCCTATGTTCTTTTTACTCCCCCCATCCTATGTTCTTTGTACTCCCCCATGTTTGTTTTATTCCCCCCTCCCCGTGTTCTTTTTACTCCCTCCCTATGTTTTTTTACTCCCCCTATGTTTTTTTACTCCAACCCTCCCCATGTTTGTTTACTCCCCCTCCCCATGTTCTTTTTACTCCCCCCTCCCTGTGTTCTTTTTACTCCCCCATGTTCTTTTTACTCCCTCCATGTTTTTTTTACTCCCCCTCCCTATGTTCTTTGTACTCCCCCCATGTTTTTTTATTCCCCCCTCCCCATGTTCTTTTTACTCCCTCCCTGTGTTTTTTTACTCCCCCTATGTTTTTTTTACTCCCCCTCCCTATGTTTTTTTACTCCACCCATGTTTTTTACTCCCCCTCCCTATGTTATTTTTACTTCCCCCTATGTTTTTTTACTCCCCCCATGTTTTTACTCCCCCCTCCCCATGTTTGTTTACTCCCCCTCCCCATGTTCTTTTTACTCCCCTCTATGTTTTTTTACTCCCCCCATGTTTTTTTACTCCCCCCATGTTTTTTTACTCCCCCTCCCTATGTTCTTTTTACTCCCTCCTCCCCATGTTTTTTTACTCCCCCCTCCCTATGTTCTTTTTACTCCCCATGTTCTTTTTACTCCCCTCATGTTTTTTTACTCCCCCCCCTCCCCCTCCCTATGTTCTTTTTACTCCCCCCTATGTTTTTACTCCCCCCCTCCCTAAAACACATGTTTGTCCCAGAGGTCAAGGGTTTGTGTAACAGCTGGGGAGGTCAGAGATGGGAGCGGTCGTTTTTCCCTTGGAACCCAGAGGTAGTGTTTGGGGAGCTCCCAACCAAGAATATTATGTTTGAGGTCCACCTAGCACTTTTCTCTCGTTGGTGCATGCCATTGTTGGAGTTGCGCCAGATGGGCCGCGTGGTAATAGTGAAAGAAGTTGGGGAGTCCCAGGCCGCCATGTGTCTTTGGGGTGTACATAGTGGACCTCCCCCTTCCCCATGTTCTTTTTACTCCCCCCAGACCCACCTCCCTTCCTATGTTTGTTTTACTCCCCCCCATGTTTTTTTACTCCAACCCTCGCCATGTTTTTTACTCCCCCCTTCCCATGTTCTTTTTACTCCCCCCTATGTTCTTTTTACTCCTCCATGTTCTTTGTACTCCCCCCATGTTTTTTTTATTCCCCCCTCCCCATGTTCTTTTTACTCCCTCCCTATGTTTTTTACTCCTCCTATGTTTTTTTACTCCAACCCTCCCCATGTTTGTTTACTCCCCCCTCCCCTTGTGCGTTTTACTCCCCCTCCCTATGTTCTTTTTACTCCCCATGTTCTTTTCATTCCCCCCATGTTTGTTTTACTCCCCCTCCCTATGTTCTTTTTACTCCCCTCTATGTTTTTTTACTCCCCCGTCCCCCTCCCTATGTTTTTTTTACTCCCCCGTCCCCCTCCCTATGTTTTTTTTTTTTACTCCCCCGTCCCCCTCCCTATGTTTTTTTTTTACTCCCCCTATGGTTTTTTACTCCCCCCTCGCTATGTTCTTTTTACTCTCCCCTCCCTTCCCCTTCCCCATGTTCTTTTTACTCCCCCAAGGCCCCACCTCCCTCCCTCCCTATGTTATTTTTACTCCCCCTATGTTTTTTTTACTCCAACCCTCCCCATGTTCTTTTTACTCCCCATGTTCTTTTTAATCCCCCCCCATGGTTTTTTACTCCCTCCCTGTGTTTTTTTACTCCACCCGTGTTTTTTTCTACCCCTCCCTATGTTCTTTTTACTTCCCCCTATGTTTTTTTTACTCCCCCCATGTTTTTTACTCCCCCTCCCCATGTTTTTTACTCCCTCTCCCCCTCCCCCTCCCCCTCCCCATGTTCTTTTTACTCCCCTCTATGTTTTTTTACTCCCTCCTCCCCATGTTTTTTACTCTGCCCCTCCCCATGTTTTTTTATGCCCCCTGCCCCTCCCTATGTTATTTTTACTCCCCCCTCACCATGTTCTTTTTACTCCCCCATGTTCTTTGTACTCCCCCATGTTTGTTTTATTCCCCCCTCCCCGTGTTCTTTTTACTCCCTCCCTATGTTTTTTTACTCCCCCTATGTTTTTTTACTCCAACCCTCCCCATGTTTGTTTACTCCCCCCTCCCCATGTTCTTTTTACTCCCCCCTCCCTATGTTCTTTTTACTCCCCCATGTTCTTTTTACTCCCCCCCATCCTATGTTCTTTGTACTCCCCCATGTTTGTTTTATTCCCCCCTCCCCATGTTCTTTTTACTCCCTCTCTATGTTTTTTTACTCCCCCTATGTTTTTTTACTCCAACCCTCCCCATGTTTGTTTACTCCCCCTCCCCATGTTCTTTTTACTCCCCCCTCCCTGTGTTCTTTTTACTCCCCCATGTTCTTTTTACTCCCTCCATGTTTTTTTACTCCCCCCTCCCCCTCCCTATGTTCTTTGTACTCCCCCCATGTTTTTTTATTCCCCCCTCCCCATTTTCTTTTTACTCCCTCCCTGTGTTTTTTTACTCCCCCTATGTTTTTTTTACTCCCCTCCCTATGTTTTTTTACTCCACCCATGTTTTTTACTCCCCCTCCCTATGTTATTTTTACTTCCCCCTATGTTTTTTTACTCCCCCCATGTTTTTACTCCCCCCCTCCCCATGTTTGTTTACTCCCCCTCCCCCTCCCCATGTTCTTTTTACTCCCCTCTATGTTTTTTTACTCCCCCCATGTTTTTTTACTCCCCCTCCCTATGTTCTTTTTACTCCCTCCTCCCCATGTTTTTTTACTCCCCCCTCCCTATGTTCTTTTTACTCCCCGTGTTCTTTTTACTCCCCTCATGATTTTTTACTCCCCCCCTCCCCCTCCCTATGTTCTTTTTACTCCCCCCTATGTTTTTACTCCCCCCCTCCCTATGTTCTTTGTACTCCCCCCATGTTTTTTTACCACCCCTCCCTATGTTTTTTTACTCCCTCCTCCCCATGTTTTTTTACTCCCCCCTCCCTATGTTCTTTTTACTCCCCATGTTATTTTTACATGTTTTTACTCCCCCTCCCCCTCCCTATGTTCTTTTTACTCCCCCCTATGTTTTTACTCCCCCTCCCTATGTTCTTTTTACTCCCCCATGTTCTTTTTACTCCCCCATGTTTTTTTACTCCCCCCTCCCCCTCCCTATGTTCTTTTTACTCCCCCTATGTTTTTTTTACTCCCCCCTCCCCCTCCCTATGTTCTATGTACTCCCCCCATGTTTTTTATTCCCCCCTCCCCATGTTCTTTTTACTCCCTCCCTATTTTTTTTACTCCCCCTCCCTATGTTTTTTTACTCCACCCATGTTTTTTTACTCCCCCCTCCCTATGTTCTTTTTACTCCCCCATGTTATTTTTACATGTTTTTACTCCCCCTGCCCCTCCCTATGTTCTTTTTAATCCCCCTATGTTTTTTACTCCCCCTCCCCCTCCCTATGTTCTTTTTACTCCCCCATGTCCTTTTTACTCCCCCATGTTTTTTTACTCCTCCCTCCCCCTCCCTATGTTCTTTTTACTCCCCCTATGTTTTTTTACTCCCCCTCCCTATGTTCTATGTACTCCCCCATGTTTTTTATTCCCCCCTCCCCATGTTCTTTTTACTCCCTCCCTATGTTTTTTACTCCCCCTATGTTTTTTTACTCCCCCTCCCTATGTTTTTTTACTCCACCCATGTTTTTTTACTCCCCCCCCTATGTTCTTTTTACTTCCCCCTATGTTTTTTTTACTCCCCCTCCCCATGTTTTTTATTCCCCCTCCCCCTCCCCATGTTCTTTTTACTCCCCTCTATGTTTTTTTACTCCCCCCATGTTTTTTTACTCCCCCTCCCTATGTTCTTTTTACTCCCTCCTCCCCATGTTTTTTTACTCTCCCCCTCCCCATGTTCTTTTTATTCCCCCCCTCCCTATGTTTTTTTACTCCCCCTACCCATGTTCATTTTACTCTCCCATGTTTAACCCCATGTTTATTTTACTCCCCCTCCCCCTCCCTATGTTCTTTTTACTCCCCCTATGTTTTTTTACTCCCCCTATGTTTTTACTCCCTCCTCCCCCTCCCTATATTCTTTTTACTCCCCCCATGTTTTTGTTACTCCCCTATGTTTTTTTTTACTCCCCCCATGTTTTTTACTTGCCCCTCCCTATGTTCTTTTTACTCCCCCTCCCTCCCCCTTCCCCATGTTCTTTTTACTCCCCTCAGACCCCCTCCCTCCCTATGTTTTTTTTTACTCCCCCATGTGTTTTTACTCCAACCCTCCCCATGTTTTTTTATTCCCCCTCCCCATGTTCTTTTTACTCCCCCATGTTCTTTTTACTCCCCCCATGTTTTTTACTCCCCCATGTTTTTTACTCCCCCTCCCTATGTTCTTTTTACTCCCCCTATGTTTTTTACTCCCCCATGTTTTTTTACTCCCCCTATGTTTTTTACTCCCTCCTCCCCCTCCCTATATTCTTTTTACTCCCCCCATGTTTTTGTTACTCCCCTATGTTTTTTTTTACCCCCCCCATGTTTTTTACTTGCCCCTCCCTATGTTCTTTTTACTCCCCCTCCCTCCCCCTTCCCCATGTTCTTTTTACTCCCCTCAGACCCCCTCCCTCCCTATGTTTTTTTTACTCCCCCTATGTGTTTTTACTCCAACCCTCCCCATGTTTTTTTATTCCCCCTCCCCATGTTCTTTTTACTCCCCCATGTTCTTTTTACTCCCCCCATGTTTTTTTTACTCCCCCATGTTTTTTACTCCCCCTCCCTATGTTCTTTTTACTCCCCCTATGTTTTTTACTCCCCCATGTTTTTTTACTCCCCCTCCCCATGTTTTTTACTCCCTCCTCCCCCTCTCTATGTTCTTTTTACTCCCCCTATGTTTTTTTTTACTCCCCATGTTTTTTTACTCCCCCTCCCTATGTTCTTTTTTACCCCCCTATGTTTTTTTTACTCCCCCTCCCCATGTTTTTTACTCCCTCCTCCCCCTCTCTATGTTCTTTTTATTCCCCCTATGTTTTTTTTACTCCCCATGTTTTTTACTCCCCCTCCCTATGTTCTTTTTTACCCCACTATGTTTTTTTACTCCCCCATGTTTTTTACTCCCCCTCCCCATGTTTCTTACTCCCCCATCCCCCTCCCTATGTTTTTTTACTCCCCCTATGTTTTTTTTACTCCCCCATGTGTTTTTTCACTCCCCCTTCCCCTTCCTATGTTCTTTTTTTACTCCCCTCTATGTTTTTTACTCCCCCATGTTTTTTTACTCCCCCAATGTTTTTTTACTCCCCCTCCCCATGTTCTTTTTACTCCCCCATGTTTTTTTACTCCCCCTCCCCCTCCCAATGTTCTTTTTACCCCCTATGTTTTTTTAACTCCCCCCATGTTTTTTAACTCCCCCTCCCTATGTGCTTTTTACTCCCTCCTCCCCATGTTTTTTTACTCTCCCCCTCCCCATGTTTTTTTTACTCCCCCTCCCTATGTTCTTTTTACTCCCCACCCCTATGTTCTTCTCACCGGGGTAACAGGAGATTCAGTTTCCTGTTCCCGGTCAGACTGAAAGGAAGTGAGCACTCAGTGTGCACTTCCTGTCAGTCCGTCCGGGAACAGGAAACTGAATCTTCTGTACCATGCAGTACCCGGCCGTACTGACAGCCAGGAGGAAGAAGAGCTCGGCCACGCTACAGGGAAGGGGAGGTGATGAGAGAGGAGTGCTGCAGCCGCCTGAGGCTCTCTATAGAGCGCTCAGGCGGCTGCAGCCTTATAGGAAGCACCGGCTCTGCTTGGGGCCCCAGGCAATTGCTTGGTTTGCCTGCCCGGTAGCAACGGGCCTGCGTGCACTGAAGAGGAGCTGCGTTGGACGATGAGGGAGGGGTGGCAAGGGAGTCACAGGTGAGTAAGTTGGAGGCCTGACACCTGCATAGCCAGCATACAGAGCAGAAAAGGGTAATCATTGATAAGCATCGGGTGCCGATCACTGGTCTCCCATTCCGAGTAACAGTACATTCTATACACGTAATGGGCAGCCAAAGATAGGATGAAGGAGAGATAGAGAAAGTAATTTTAGTTTGACTAACCACCCATTTTCTATGATAATAATTCCAGTGCTCCTTTCTGTTCCTTGCTAGAACAATATCACTTGAGTAAAGAAGTCATTTCTAGTGGATATAAATCAAATATATTGTGTGTAGCAAAAATGTATTAGTAATACTAGTTTTAAGGACAAGTCCAAAGGGGTTTTAGAAATTGTTTAATGTGGTGAGCGGAGCTAGCAAACAAACTACTCAGACGACATTTTTAGCAGCTCCTCAAGATCGCCCTAAAATCGCCCTTATTCGAACCCATCCAGCTCCCTAGACCTGATATTCCTCCCCACCGCATCAACTCGCATCGACAGATGCCGTTTTTCCAGCGGCTCAAACAATCTAAGCCAGTCCGGGGCCTTCCTTACTCTGACGATCACAGACCTGGCCACGCTCCTTGGCGGCTCAGTACTAAAGGAATCGGCGTAAACATCCTTCCCGTCGCCACCCATGCCTGACCGTATGCCAGCCATGGGACACTGCTCAAAAAAGCCAAATGCCACGATGGACATCAGGGGTATCGGGGCTATGCTGCAAAGACCCGCACAGCCTAAGCCGACTCCTGTGGAACTCCTGCGCACCGCCACATCACCAGAGAGCATGGAGCCAGAGACAGCACCAGAACCTCAACTCATACCACAGCACCCTCCCGACCCCTTTGACGGCTCGCACCAACCAATAAAAGCGACCTGAGAAATCTGCTGGTAGACATCCAGGAAGTCTGGGCAGCTGCCCTGACACTTATTATATCCGACTTGCAAGCAGTCAAAGTACGCATAACCTCAGAGGAGGAAACCCTCAAGGACACTCAGAATGACCTTATAGTCGTCAAAACTTCCATGCAGCAACTCTAATCACAGCAAATGGCCCTGGCCATCAAATGACGGCCATGGAAGATCGACAGTGCCGAAATTACGTCACAGTTCGCGGCATCCCGGCCGAAATAGCAGCTGACAAACTCCCACACTACATCAGGAGACTGCTAGCAACTAGTATACCACATCATGTGGCCAAGAAAGTGGCTGTAGATGGAGCATACCACATAGCTGGTCTGGCCACATCCTCACCCTCTCTAAGCAGAGATGTCATCCTCCGGTGCCAATCCTACCCAGATAAAAGCCTAATCATGCAAGCCCTGAGAGGCAAAGCACCACTGGCTCTCAAGGGCACATCTCTCTCCTTCTATCTAGGTTAGGTTACCATTGTCATGGAGTAACACTTCCGGGTTCGGCACTCAGCTGTGAGGAGCCGGACCCCGCCTCACTCTGACACAGCTCTGACGGTATTTAGGGAGACTGGGCCAGAGGGAGGGTGCTTGGTGATTGATTGTGTGAGCTAACGTGTGAGCTGCCTCCGCGAGACCCGGGCTCCACAGGCTCAGCTACTGGGAGCTACTTCCACCAGACTTACCTCTCCACAAGCTCAGACAAGCCGTTCCAGCCTTTGAGCAAATGCAAGGATTGCTGCATGCCATAAAGGATTACTGGAGAATGGATACTTTGCTACTTTACAAGTGGACATATCTCTGAACTATTGGAGGACTACCCATATTAACCTTAAGTATATCTTTCAGCTACTTGTCTACAAAATCATTTATTAATGAACTAATGCTTGCCTTACTCAAACCTCCATTGCTACAAGTTACTAATCTCAGGAAGGACAACTCCCCATCATGCTTATTAACTATGAACTGTTTCTTGCTTTGCAAATACATTTAGTGCTTCAATCTACTAATTACATGAAGGACAACTCCCATAATGCATATTCACTATGAAATGTTTTTGCTTTGCAAATATTCTTAGCTACTTGATTATTGTTCCTATTGAAGATTATTCTCATGAACTAATGTTACTTAATGGATCTCTGAAGAAATACTTAATAATGAACTTTGTGTTGTTGATTACTTGCACTTCTTCTTATTGGATTATTGCCTAAATGCAATTCATTTAAGTTTAACACTTATTAAAACTTCGGTTGAATCAAGTTACCAGTGATTCTCTCTTTTCTTAAAGCTACAGTATTGATACTTAAGGATTCTCCATTTCATCACTATTGTAATTAGGGAGTTTACAAGCTGCAGTTGAGTTCCAATCCAAAGCACCCCTAGTAGCGTAACAACCATGTTGACTCTCCCAACCCCACCCCTTCATTCTTCACATAGGGATGGTAAATGGGGACAAGCAAATTAATGGTTCTGGGGCCTCTGTTTAACTCTTGGGTCCAAAGGGGCCACCTAGGGTTGCCTTATGGTTATTCCGGGTCTGGCCATTAATCCAAACAGTAAATCGGTCTTACATGGAGGAGATAACTCAGAAAAGTGAAGAGAAAGACTGAGTTTCAGGAAAGGGGAAGCGAGCTGACACTTGTTCTATGCAGAGGCATTTATAACCACAAATAGGCATTTTCCCTGCAATACCGCATAAGTCTGTTCACGTTATATTCATTTTTATCCTCGATACTGATGTTGGGTTCCTCAAAGAACTGCAGTCTTATTCCCCCATAAACTCCCAAAATGTGAACAGTAAATTTCAACACTCAAAACTGTCCAATTTAATTCAAATATCTAAAAACAAATAACTGTGAACAGGGGATGTGAATTACAGGAAACTTCTACTGAACCTTATCATCTCCATCTAAAAAAATAATCAACGTAACAAAATGAAAAATATAATGCTGTAGCATATGATATTTACTTTAGTCATTAGGACTTTGATTTTTATCATCAACATGTTCAAGTAAATAGTTTCACATGCAAAACCATGTATAATAAAATCTGTATTTAAAATAGGTATGATTTTTCTTTGAAAAAAATTATAGCACTTCTATCGCTACAAACAACAAAAGAACACTGTAAACAACATACCCACTACACTTCATTCTACCATGCAGGTATGGTTCTTTGAGACTACAGACACATTGTTGACACAGTGATTTTCCTACACTCTAATCAAGCACAACCTTTTATCTCCTTTATCCTTATCTTATTTATCCTTTTATCTAAGTCACTGAAAACAAAGATCAACAGCCTTGATAATTTGTAAATATATAAATCCAATACATTAATAAAATATAATATAAGTATTAGATTGTTTTCTACAGGGGCCTGAATATTAGGCAACTTTTATGAGCTTAATGAGATACCATAAGTGCTAGGAATAGAAAGCAGTATTCCTTGCACTATAGCTCCCCCCTTCCCCTCTGGTAAATAAAGGGTTAAAAACTCTTTATTTACTTACCTTTTCCCAGCACAGTTGTCCCTCGGCACAGGGTCGATGCACCACCCCCTCCAACGGCCCGCATCGAGCGGGTGCTAATGCTCATGCGTGGCAAATGCCACGCGTGCATTAGATCTCTCCATAGAAAAGCATTGAATCAATGCTTTCCTATGGGGAAAAATCTGACGCTGAATGTCCTTATGCAGAGCGTGAAGACGTACAGCGAACAAAGATCTGTTTAGAGTCAGGAAGCCCTCTAGTGGCTGCATAGGCGCGCGCAGCCTATTGCATTAGGGTGTGCACCCTAAAGCACAAGCACACGCGGTGTTTATATATATATATATATATATATATATATATATATATATATATATATATATATGTATATGTATATGTATGTATGTATATATGTATATATATATATACACACACACACACACACAAAGCTGTGTGTGTGCTGTGTGAGGGTGCTGTTAGTGTGATGTGTGTGTGAGGGTGCTGGTAGTGTACTATGTGGGTGAGGGTGTTTGTGTGTGCGTGCTTGTGAGGGTGCTGTGAATGTACTGTGTGTCAGGGTGCTGTTTGTGTGTGTGCACTTGTGAGGGTGCTGTAAATGTACTGTGTGTGAGGGTGCTGTTTGTGTGTGAGGGTACTGGTAGTGTGCTGTGTGTGTGTTTGTTAGGGTCCTGTTTGTGTTTGTGAGGGTACTGTTAGTGTGCTGTGTGAGTGTGAGGGTGCTGTTTGTGTAATGTGTGTGAGGGTGCTGTGTGTTTGTGAGGGTGCTGTGTGTGTGGGTGCTGTATGTGTGTGTGGGTGCTGTATGTGTGTTGGTGCTGTATGTGTGTTGGTGCTGTGTGTGTGTGGGTGCTGTATGTGTGTTGGTGCTGTGTATGTGTGTGGGTGCTGTATGTGTGTTGGTGCTGTATGTGTGTTGGTGCTGTGTATGTGTATAGGTGCTGTGTATGTCTGTGGGTGCTGTGTATGTGTGTTGGTGCTGTGTATGTCTGTGGGTGCTGTGTATTTGTGTGGGTGCTGTGTATGTCTGTGGGTGCTGTGTATGTCTGTGGGTGCTATGTATGTGTGTGGGTGCTGTGTATGTCTGTGGGTGCTGTGTATGTCTGTGGGTGCTGTGTATGTCTGTGGGTGCTGTGTATGTGTGTGGGTGATTGTGGGGGGGTGGAGGTGGGGGTACATTACTTAATATCCCCCCTCCCTTCTTACTTTATGTAGGGAGGGGGGATCCTTCCTTGCTGCCTTCCCTGGTGGTCCAGGGCAGGTGGGGGCAGATCAGTTATCCCCCCTCCCTTCTTACCTTATGCCTGGGAGGGGGGATCCTGCTGCTGCTGCCATCCATCCCTGGTGGTCCAGTGGAGAGTGAACTCTAGCCCCGCAGGGCTAGAGTTTACTCACGCGAGATCTGAGCGTTGCCGCGGCAACGCTCAGATCTCGCGAGAGGAACCCGGTGGAGCTGCTGGCAATAGCTCCCCGGCTCCTCTCCTGCCTCCCTCCCTGCATGTGGGTCGGTGAGGGGAGGCTGAGCGGTCTCAATACATAGGCGTGCCGCAGGGATTAGGGTGCGCCCTAACACCTGGACTGTGGCATGCCGGAGGGGGATCCATGGCAAAACTCCCATGGAAAATTACAGTTGATGCAGAGTCTGGTTTTAATCCATAAAGGGCATAAATCACCTAACAATCCTGATGTTGTATCGATCAGGTAGTGTAAGGGTTACGCCCGCTTCACAGTGACAGACCAAACTCCCCGTTTAACGCACCGCAAACAACCGCAAACAGTCCATTTGCACAACCGCAAACTCCCCATTTGCACAAGGTTGGATACCAAGCTAGCCATGTCCCGTTCCTTGTCCTCACTGATGTCATTGAAGGTCTCTTCCTCCACCCAGCCACGTACAACACCAAGGGTCCCCGAAAGGTGACAACAAGCCCCTTGTATTTTTTTTTTTTTAAATGTACACTACTGTTACACCAGATATGAGTTGCACTGGTGTGACACTGTGCCCTGGCAGGCCCTGAAACGCACACGTGTGAAGGAAACTGACTGCTATTATTTCACAGTCAAATTTCTAGTTTTTTTTTTTAATGTACACTACTGTTACACCAGATATGAGTTGCACTGGTGTGACACTGTGCCCTGGCAGGCCCTGAAACGCACATGTGTGAAGGAAACTGGCTGCTATTATATTACAGTCAAAAAAGTTTTGGTTTTTTTTAAATGCAAGCTATTGTGACACCAGATATGAGTGGTGGCACTGGGACCACCTTAAAAATATTGGATATAGCTAAAAACCATGATCACTATATACTTTCTCTACAAACCTCTAAAACAAACCAAACTACTCATCCATCCGCTATACCACTTTATCCCACCTAGAACTAGTGCCCAGTTAAAATACTTGACTCTTACTTACCCACACTCAGTCATGCCGCACACATTTCACCACTACTCTCACTGAATCCCTCTGACTACGGCTAAATTCATCTTCTACATCAGAACACTACTCCTAAGATCGGGTTATATCCATGTCTCGGGTCTTTCATTTAGAATAGGGGCAGCTTCGGTCTCCTTCAACACTGACACTCCAGTGCATATTATTAAAAGATTGGGCAGATGGAAATCTTCAGTCTACAACCGATATATTCCTCATCCCGAGAAACAAATGAGGAAAGCTTTTAAAAGTTTGGATTTGTAAATTTGATGCAATACGTGTGTTTTTCTTTATTACCTTTTCACCCTCTTTGCATGAACCCGATTTACATATATTACTAATATGTTTCTGAACATATATATTATATTATTCACCCACTCACTCTCTGGGCGGGCCTAAGACATCATGCTGCCTAGGTCCAACGATAAATGACTATGGGGGATAATGTATAATAAACACAGGTTACTGGCTATGGAGGGGATAATGTATAATAAACACAGGTTACTGGCTATGGGAGGGATAATGTATAATAAACACAGGTTACTGGCTATGGGAGGATAATGTATAATAAACACAGGTTACTGGCTATGGGGGGATAATGTATAATAAACACAGGTTACTGGCTATGGGGAGATAATGTATAATAAACACAGGTTACTGGCTATGGGAGGGATAATGTATAATAAACACAGGTTACTGGCTATGGGGAGGATAATGTATAATAAACACAGGTTACTGGCTATGGGAGGATAATGTATAATAAACACAGGTTACTGGCTATGGGGGGATAATGTATAATAAACACAGGTTACTGGCTATGGGGGGATAATGTATAATAAACACAGGTTACTGGCTATGGGAGGGATAATGTATAATAAACACAGGTTACTGGCTATGGGAGGATAATGTATAATAAACACAGTTTACTGGCTATGGGGGGGGTAATGTATAATAAACACAGGTTACTGGCTATGGGAGGGATAATGTATAATAAACACAGGTTACTGGCTATGGGGAGGATAATATATTATAAAAACAGGTTACTGGTTGTGGGGGGATAATGTATAATAAACACAGGTTACTGGCTATGGGGGAGATAATGTATAATAAACACAGGTTACTGGCTATGGGAGGATAATGTATAATAAACACAGGTTACTGGCTATTGGGGGGATAATGTATTATAGACACAGGTTACTGGCTATGGGAGGATAATGTATAATAAACACAGGTTACTGGCTATGGGGGGATAATGTATAATTAACACAGGTTACTGGCTATGGGGGGGATAATGTATAATAAACACAGGTTACTGGCTATGGGGGGGATAATGTATAATAAACACAGGTTACTGGCTATCGGGGGATAATGTATAATAAACACAGGTTACTGGCTATGGCGGGATAATGTATAATAAACACAGGTTACTGGCTATGGGGGGATAATGTATAATAAAAACAGGTTACTGGCTATGGGGGGATAATGTATAATAAATACAGGTTACTGGCTATGGGGGAATAATGTATAATAAACACAGGTTATTGGCTATGGGAGGATAATGTATAATAAACACAGGTTACTGGCTATGGGGGGATAATGTATTATAAACACAGGTTACTGGCTATGGGAGGGATAATGTATAATAAACACAGGTTACTGGCTATGGCGGGATAATGTATAATAAACACAGGTTACTGGCTATGGGGGGATAATGTATAATAAAAACAGGTTACTGGCTATGGGGGGATAATGTATAATAAATACAGGTTACTGGCTATGGGGGAATAATGTATAATAAACACAGGTTATTGGCTATGGGAGGATAATGTATAATAAACACAGGTTACTGGCTATGGGGGGATAATGTATTATAAACACAGGTTACTGGCTATGGGAGGGATAATGTATAATAAACACAGGTTACTGGCTATGGGGGGATAATGTATAATAAACACAGGTTACTGGCTATGGGAGGGATAATGTATAATAAACACAGGTTACTGGCTATGGGAGGGATAATGTATAATAAACACAGGTTACTGGCTATGGGGGATAATGTATAATACACACAGGTTACTGGCTATGGAGGATAATGTATAATAAACACAAACACAAAAAAAAAAAAATAATAAAAAAAAAATGAATGCAGCTTCAGAATTAATCTAAATTGTATGCTGTCCAGGAGGTGGGAGGGTCTGGGAGGAAGGGTTTGCTGCTGATTGGCTGGAATTTGTCTGTTGACTGTGAGGTACAGGGTCAAAGTTTACTCAATGATGACGAATAGGGGGCGGACCGAACATTGCATATGTTCACCGTCCGTGGCGAACGCGAACACACTATGTTCGCCAGGATCTATTCGCCGGCGAACCGTTCGGGACATCACTACTTAAGAAATAATTACAGTTTTTCTAACCTTTTTTCATATGTATTGTTTTCCATTCCCCTTATTAATTTTGTAGCTCGTCTCTACACTTTTTCTAGTTCTGCAACAACTCTGTTTAAAACTGGAGCACAAAATTGCACCGTATATTCAAGGTGGGTTCTTACCATTGATTTTCAAAAAGGCAAAATGATTTTTTAATCCCGTCAATCATTAATCCTTTTTGTACCTGAGAGCATCTTACTAACCCTTGAAATAGCCGACCGGAATATAAAAAATTTGTTATCTATAATTGTTTCTAAGTCTTGTTCTTTTAATGTTTTCCCTAACTTAAGCCCATTTAAGCTGTTTTTGAACAAAAATTATTCTAGGGTTATTCACTAAACTGAATGATAGTGAATTTATGAGTTGGAGAATCTTTCCAGATCACTAATTTTAGCCTAAATTATACTATTTGGAATTCAATTTGCTATCATTCAGATTTTAGTTTATAACCTTATTGAAATTATTTTGAGAGAAAATACAGTTATAACGTTTTCTTTCCAAGTATCCGGTTTCGGGACCAATAGCTGTTTTGCTGTTTGTTTTAAATGGTTTTTATTTTGATTGCAAAGTAATATTGAACATCTCACAAATTAAGACAATAAACATGTTCGCCTACGTAGACGCATAGCTGGTCTGTATGTAAATAGTATATACGTAAACAAATCAGACCCGTGTGTGTTCGGAACAAAATATTTCAGTACGTCAAGTCAAACATGTGGGTCAAAAGATGTCATATAATGATGTAACCAAATGTCGACAATTATAGACAAAAGTAACATATATCAAAATAATGCTGACATGGCAATATTTGTTTTGCTGTGTTGACACATGCAACAACTGTTTATAGGTATAGTGTTAGTGTTAATAGGGAAAGGGTTAAACGTGTATTCTCTTATAACTCCCATCAATCAAAGCCATGTCAACATGGCCAGACCCTTGCAGAATATGATGAACAATGATGGCTTCACAACTAGACAGCCACGCATGGCTATGAATTCTAGGTCCCCTTACCTCCTAATGAGAGACTGGAAATGTTTATACACAAGACTGACATATCTGAATTTAAAGTAAGAGTCACACATAGCAGATTGACATGCAATATTCTGGAAAAACTAAACATTGTGATTAAATTGCATGTACTCTAACAGAAATAGATTCTTACGTGTCTTTTCGCACATCTTCCTCCTAGAAGCAGAACAAAAACACAATTATACAAGGAAAGTGAAGGCATCATTATTTTTCAGTCCTTATAAGCAAAGTCCTCATTTATTGTGGTACCTGTAAGTAAATGTATTTGTTTATATTTATTGGTGGATTTTGCAGTAGTAAAAGTTAGTGAACAAATGTCATAACATTACATTTAGTATTACACGTATGAGGTCTGTTAGGAAAAAAATCCAGCCAATTTTAATATAATGAGTTTGAACGGTTTGCGTGATAACGATGTAACCTGGCAGCCAAGGAGAGTGGACTGGAATGTGCATGCGTGAACAATGACGACTTCACTGTACAAGACAGTGGGGGCGCTAGACGCTGTTGAGTGAGCATTTTTACTGTGTGGCCTTTGCATTCAAAATGGCTGAGCGAGTAGAGCAACGAATATGCATCAAACATTTTGTTTAAGATTGAAGACTCCTCCACGGATGATTCAGAAGGCTTTCGGGAACAATGCAATGAGTACAGCGCAAATAAAAGTGTGGTCTAAACGAATCAAAGATGGTCAAGAATCTGTTGAAATATTTGGCACCCTGCGACTTCTGGGTTTTCCAAAAACTAAAATCACCTTTGAAAGGGAAGAGATTACAGACTGTCAATGAGATTTAGATAAATACGACGAGGCAGCTGATGGTGATTCCAACAAAGGAGTTTGCAGAGTGTTTTGAACAGTGGAAGAGACACAGGGAGAACTGTGTGAGGTCCCAATGTGCCTACTTTGGGGCTGAGGCATCCTTGTCCTATGTACAATGTTTTTTGTATCTTGTATCTTCTTCAATAAATGTCTCTATTTTTCATATTAAATGGCTGGATACTTTCTGGACAGACCTCGTACACTGATGTTATAAATTATTAGAGAGAAGGAAAGAGTCTAAAATTACTTTAGGTAACCTAAGAAGTATTTTATAAAGTTAGTTTTCCATTAAGGAGAACACGGTTATTTGCAGGGTCGAAAAGTATTATCTTCTTATAAATTATAAAAGTGATGCAAAGGTGACAGTATTGTTGTTTAGGTGAGCGGGTAATAACTGCACGCATTCAGGATAAGCCGTTGTGTCGTATCATTGTTCAGATAGATTGACTGTTGCAACAAATATCTTAGTAGCCAACTAGCCATGTAGTAATGGTCAAAATGCATGAGATGAAAGCACAGGGACGGACTAGTCATGTACCGAGGGGTTGTAGTCCTAAGACCCTTGATAGTATCACAAGGGTCTTAGGACTACTTAGTAAGGGTTTACACTGCTAAGTGGATATCAATTTCCAATAGTCTTCAATGGCGGAAAAGCTATTCAATAAGTGTAGTAAACCGTTACTCTGCTACAAGAACACAGCCCATGCTTTTTTTATGCGTTTTCTTTTTATGTGGAACCATCAGAACAGTTTTTTTTTGTTTTTTTTAAATGTGTGTAGATTATTCTCTAAGCAGTGATCTGCAGTGAGATGACAATCAAGTTAAAAAAAAAATGATTGAAAAAATGCCAAGTGAGAAAAAAAACTTCAACTTGGCACCTGTGTTGGGTTTAAAGTTTCCATCCAGTCGTCAGATGACCAGAACGCACTATTCGGTGAAATAACCCATATATTAACTAGTTTTGAATCCTATTCCCAAGTGATTAACCCAAGGAGCCCTAGGGGGTTAAAACGACTGGTTACAAATTGAATGGCATCATCTAAGCCCTATATTTGTTCAGGAAGACTAGAATGATGTCATAGATGAGAAAAAGATGTCCCCAGCCCAATTGATTATTTTAATGAGCACATAGCTGAAATTTCCTAGCACAAACACACTTACAAACAGAGGTTTATTTCTCCACATAACCCCCCCAGCCTTGCCTAGCTTGTGACTGTGTTTGTAAGATTTGCTGTAAACAAAATTCTACCTTTCACAAAGATGTCACTTATTGCACTGGCCTTAGGTCTTTCTAGAATTAGTGTTTACAGCTACATTACCTAACCCATTGCTAAGCACTAGAGAACACTGGGGGGTCTGTTTGCTAAACAGTGGGCTATGGTGATTGGACAGACAATTTAGACCAAAATAGAACACTTAGGGAAAAATAAACTCCATCTTGGCTGAGATGAGAATATTTTATAACTCTGGAAGGTTGGCCTAAATTTTCCAAGTTTGTGTGCAGTCCATAACCCACTATTCAGTAATGGAACTTTGAAGATTCTTCCCCACAGAGTGTAAAACAAAGGTTGCTGATTTAATACAATCTACCTGGACCAGACACGTTATTTACTAGGAGAATTCGCAAAATTAATTGCTTGCCCTTAAAAGTCAATTATTTAATTACAAGGACAAATGGGATACACATGGAAAAAAATACAGGTTATCAAATTTCAAAGTCTACAAAAGAAAAATGGTAGTAGGTGACCTAATTAGTTCGTACCTACACGTTTTCACTGATCACAGTTTAAAAAATAGATTTAGTGTGTCATCAAGGGCTTTCTTTTCAACAGGGCAGCCACATAGAGAAATGGCTTTTCACTCAGTGAGTGAATGTAAAAATTAATTGAGAGGAAAAACAAGAGAAATACAATCGTATCTTAGATTAAGAAAGTTGAACCATCTCTTTTTTGGAAAACACACCATTGATAACCACATTGAAAAATTCACTTGAGTGAACCTTTTTTTTTTTTATTATTTTTTTTTTTTAAATGTGATGTTCTGTTTTCTGTAAAATGCTGGCCTCCAACCATCTCGATATCAGCAGGACAGTTTAAGATTTTGGGGTTCTGTCCCACCGTCCCAACTTCCCACTTTTGGTGACATCACGGATCTGTCATCAACAAGCATAGTCCAAGTGCAGCATTAGATGCCCTTGTGCAATGCACATGGTACTATGACCGTGCAAAGAGCAGTGAAACAGTGCAAAGTCTGCCCTCAGTGGGCTGGCCTTAGATGATAGATGCTAGTAATTCAGGCTTACCGGACCCCTTTTCCGGACATGTCCGTCCCTTTGAACAGGGCCAATTACCTCTCCCGACTGGCCTATCCCCTTTATCCCCTACCATCTGTGTCCCAATTCTCTGTTTGGACATATGGAAAAGTATTTTAGTAAATTGCATTCCACCGGCTTGTCCCCTTTACTCCCCTCCCAACGGGGTCCTGTTTTTTTAAATTGGGAGGTATATTACATTTTTATTACCAAAACCGCAATTGCCATCACAATCCAGTTCAGCCCTGGCACAGTGATGTCATGCATTTCATTATAAACAGAAGTACTGATTCTAATGTCAGTAATTTGCATTTCAGTTCATTATGTTCCATCACTTTACACTTTGTAAAGATGTGATATGAGCCAGGGACAGGCATAGACAGAATGTTGATGTATAGCAGGCTTTTCAATGCACTAATACCCCTACATTGTCAAAATAAGTTCATTTTATGTAGGGCTTAAGATAGGTGACATAAATTCATTGTCATTGAAGCATTCTATATAAATATTTACAAAGGTTCATACAGATATAGCGCAGTAAGGTTTAACTGGCACACACAGCGACTGTAACATAAATTCTTTAAAGAGCAACTGTCATATTTTTGTCCATTAATTTGCTCCAAAAAACCCTGGACACATTTACATCGATGTTTAATTCATGTAAGTACATTTTCTGTAACAACACATTATTTATGTATAAAATATTTTACCAGGAAGGATACACTGAGATTTCTCTCGTTTTTAAGTATGTCCTGGGTCCACAAAACATTGCATTGATACAATAGGGTACAATAAAATACAAAAACAATATTAATACACATGTACTAAATTTAGCATAGAACAGGTAAGAAATATATAATCAATCATGACAGGTGCATTCTATGAATTCTGTTTTGAGATATGTAGAGAGGGATCTTTTAAAGTATTTTAGGCCTGGAGAAGATTTGAAAGTGTGCGGGAGGTCGTTCCATAATTGCGGTGCTCTGTAGGAAAAGGAGGATCGAGACGCTTTCTTTTTGTATTGAGGTAGACTAAATAAAGTGCTGGTACTGGATCGGAGGTTATAGGAGGTGGGAACAGCCCGGGAGAGCTTTCTGCTCAGGTAGGGTGGGAGCTTCCCAGAAAAGCTCTCAAACACAAGGCTGGAAAGATGAAGGGTGCGTCTGGATTCCAGCGACAGCCCGTTTACTTCTTTTAGCATGTCACAATGATGGGTCATGTAATTACATTGTAGCACAAATCGACAGAACAAGTTATACAATGTATTAAGTTTATTAAGATGGGTTTGCAGTGCAGGTGCATATACTACATCCCCATAATCAATGATTGGCATCAGCTTTTGCTGTACAATCTTTTCCTTCAAAACAACAATAATAATGAATAATAATGCATTGTAAGGGTACCTAATAAGTGGGTTGCAGGGGTGAGACAGTGAGTGTTGCAGGGGTTACTTGAGATCAGAGTCAGAGATTACCTAATAAGTGGGGTGCAGGGGTGAGACAGTCAGTGTTGCAGGTGTTACTTGAGATCATAGCCAGAGATTACCTGTGGGTGAGAGTAGAGAGATGCCAGATTAGTTTACATTTGTCCACGTGTGTGGAAGAATTGAAGATGCTGAGTTAGTTCCCTTGGTAAACTCCTAGGATTCAGGGCACTTATTGGAAGTTGGCACTTGATGGATAGTGGCACACAGATGAAATGTGGCCTGTACTCCCTACGGTCCCTATAGTCACATGCATTAACCTTGTGCTCAAACTCCCAATACTCTTGGACCATAATGGCTCTAGTATTCAACCCCATATATGTAACTCCCCCTGCCCTCCTAAATATGTCCGCCGTCATTTGCGGCTACTCTATCCTCCTATCAATCTTATTGACCTCCTTAACATGGCCGCCTCCATTTTCAGCCACTTTATGATTTTCCTAATATGGCCGCCGCCATTTGCCCTCCACAAAATGGCCACTAATACTCACAGCCAACTCTTACATAGCAACTCTTGCTATATTACACTTCAGACCTCCACAATATGGTCGACGATACTCGCGGCTAATCTATCCTTTTTCCTGCCAATCACCGGCATAAAGTGAGTAAATACACGCCCTTCCTGTTATCATTCGCACTGACTACATATCCCATGTAGCATTGCAACCTATGATGCTTTTGCGTCACGTGACTAATTTTCCACTGCGATTTTCACTTTATTTAACCCTCGTTTTTATTATAATTTATGATATTTAGCATTTATACTATGTAAAAAATGTAATGTAATACCTTTTATGTACTTTTAATATGTTTATAATATGTTGAATTCCAATTGGAAATGATGATTTCGGCGCCAATTTTAAACACAGTTATCTCTATATATACCACTATAGCCAGGTTGAATGTTTTTTATTCCTTTTGAAAAAACCTGCAAAGGTGAGACACGATATGGACATTTAATATTGTGTATTTTAACTTATTAAAGATGTTAATGTTACCTTTTTGTGCCAAACATCTTTGTTATATGCACTTTTCCTGGCATTTTAAAGTTTTATACTTCAAGTAATCCCAAGGTGGGGATAATACCACCAACGCTGAGTTCATAGAGCAGTTAGCCTGCTCTATCCTTGTAAGTATAATTTTACTTCCTTTTATTGGAGATTATTCCATTTTATTGAGAGCACTATCTGTTGCCTTTTTTATTCCTTCCTGATTGTGTGGACATGGTGGACAGTTGCTGCATATCCTTTAAAGCGGGGATTATACCGCTGTACGCCCGTACTGCTAGAGCTGGCTATAGCTCTTTTAAATGTAAGTGTTCTATCGTTATTTTATACTTTGATCTGATTGTATCCAACAATCTGCACTATCATGCGCCCCTGTCTCCTGTCTTTTATATCATCTTGGTGTGGACGTAGTTGACAATTGCCGTTGCCGTCTATCCTTTAAAGCGGGGATTATACCGCTGTACGTCTATACTGCTAGAGCTGGCCATAGCTCTTTTAAATGTGAGTGTTCCATCGCTAGTTTTTTACTTATAAAAGATTCTACTTAACAGGCTTCACTATCACTTATACCGGTCTCTTGTCTTCCATATTATCTATGTTCAAGTCGAACTGAGCACAGTACATCCTATCACGTTCTGACTTTCATCTTTGGATAATAAGAACTTACACTGTGAGACTGCTTTGCACTAGCCCTATCCTTGCTTTTGTGCTAGATACTGTTGTATCACTAGATTTTTTTACTTGTGGCGCAGCCCTTTCCTTTTCTCTTGTCTTTACAGGAAGTGTTTAAGAAGTATATGCAAGTCACATGCAGGGAGATGTTACTAGGTGTATAAACAGTGATTAAACTCCTAAATGGCAGAGAATTGAGCAGTGAGACTGCACGGGCATGATCTCTACAGCATAACTGCTTCATTAAGCTAAAGTTGTTTTGGTGACTTTAGTGTCCCTTTAAATGTGAAATTCCCTTTGAATTCAAATTTTAGTAAAGAAACCCGATTAAGCTAATACCTTTCTTTCTTTGACAATGATCAACTTTCATACTCCTTGGGTACTGTGCAAATAAGTGAAAAGTATACCCTTTGCCTCTAGAAAAATGCACAAATAAAACGTCAATAAAATTACTCATGTAATAAATGCAACAGACTAAATAATAAAGTCCAATAATAGTCTGTGTAGGTCCCTTTGTTCCCGATGTTTTCTGGTGTTACTCCATGATCAAATAAAATATGAAAATGCAAAGAAAAAAAAGGGGTAAATTAGTGATACACTATTTCACTACAAAAAGGGAATCCTTTGTACAAATAAGAATATTAATAAATTGACTTTATTTGAATCTTAGCTGGAAGCTAAGTATCAGTGTAAAAAAATTCACATAAATTAAAATTGGAATTAAAACAAACTCCAGATATCTTTAAATGAATAATAGTAGGGCTTCGTTACGGTATGCCTACTAGTTAGTACAGAAAGTGCTGGGTGCAGACCTTATGCTGTTCTCGGCGTCCCGAAATCAGCAGTTCAGATGTTGGTTTGCTGGTAACAGTGAAGGTGAATGCTCCCCAGGCGCTGGCTTTCTGTGATGTGAGTTGTGTCCCTCCAAACGCGTTTCTCCGTTCCAACGGCTTTATCAATGGATCCTTGGGTACTGTACCTGGAATCCTTTGCTAAAAGGTTGGGGTAGCGTTTGCATCTTAATAGTAACACATATTTTGGCACCAGGGTTTTTACCAGAGCAAATGTATACAAATTAACAAAAATATATTTATAAGTTTAGCATTTGTAATCAGTTTATTTGCATTTTTCTAAAATACCTATAAGTTTAAGTATGCTTTGTAAGTACATTTCCAATAGCTCTTCATCTTTTATTTAAAATAATAATAATAATAATAATAATAATAATAATAATACAAATGAATAACTGGGTTGATATAAGCTTTATTTGCAGTTGTTTTGGCATGTATACATGTTTCTTTTCTTTCTTGTTCATAATTGTTGTATTGAAAACCTTTACTAAATGCTTTAATTGCACAAAAGAAATCAAATAAAACTGAGGTGCAGGGCCTATCCAAATGTCTGACAGAAAAGTTATTGAATTCACAACCTCGGGAATTACATTGTAACAATTTTTCTTGGTTCAATTAAATTCATTACACCTCCTACATGAGGTCAGATTGTATGATCAGTCATAATGTTATCTCTTTTCAATAAAAAGTGGTAAACTTGTGTGGTCGGTTTCAAACGAACTGTGATTCATCTGAATTTTGGGCGACAGGCAGGACGTCCGAAAATGATAACCTCGAAGAGCCACATGGATCTACCACAAACAAATGTACTGGACAATGGCCGAGCATGTCTGCCACTTATGTCCAAACTCCTGCAGTTTAATGACGCAGTTAGGAGGGTGATTAAGTGAGTGGGCACATGACGTGATTGCCACCACGCCAGGATGCCTTCCAAGCTGGCCCACTGACAGCACACCCTGCAGGAACCACTCTTTCAGTGCTCTCTGCACGGTCCTGGTACCCTGAACTTAGCATGAGTACATCTAACGACGTACTTGCACTAAGCTGATTGGGGACAGTTCCCCTATGTCCCCAAAAGCAGGAAACCGGAAAACAAAATTGGGACGGCAGGACAGGGCCCAAATATCGGGACAGTTTTGAGGCATGGATGTCCCTAGCATTCCCCCCTGGGTTGCTCCTCTTTGGGGAGATCTTGAAATCCAGGTCTGTTGAAGGTCTGAAGAACACTCATCAAGAACACAAACAATTTACCATTCTAATAATAGGGCTTATAATGGCACCTGAAAATCATTGTTCAGTGTTTACTCGTAACATCTCACGCTTCTCTCTAACTCTCATGTATCTGTCTGTCTTTACAAGTATATCTTTTTTCAATCTGCCTTCTCGCCTTTAGGACTCCAGCTCTCGCTTTCTCTCATTTCAGTCTTGTTTACACAGTTTTATGTTAATCCCGGCTCCCTTCTCATGTCTCAGACACGAGGCAGAGATTAATGAGGGAGGCGTAGAAATATCAAACAATATCTACCCTCAGACTTCAGGACTCTTGGTGTGTGTTTGGAATGGGGAAAGGAGTCACACTCTTGTGTTCACAGCCTTGTTCTATCTCTTGCTGATTAATGTATATACATATATCTCTGGCTTGGCAGCTCTAAGTTAACCCAATAAGATCCGACTTGTGTAGTTAGACCACAAAGAAAATAAAAACGTGGCCAAAAAATCAATCTGGAATTGCATTCATTTTAAGTGGATTATAATAAATTTTTACCAATTAGAAAATAATAATACGGTAACTGAAAAAGGATATATTTTGACACATTGATTGCTATGGCCTATACCAGGGGTAGGCAACCTACGGCACTAGTGCCATGCACGGCACTCGAGGTGCCTTTGCACGGCACTCAAGGCTGCTAGAGCCAAACAGGCTCTGGCCTATCAGGAGTCCCAGTAAAACAGGCTCTGGCCTATCAGGAGTCCCAGTAAAACTTCAGATATCTGCTAATCCGAAAAGGTGGTGAAGGACAATCCTCAATTTATGCATTGCAGCACGTAGAGGAAGTGATCTCAGATCACTTCCTCCCAGCTCTTGTGAATGGGAATCCACACAGTAGTAGAGCAGCACGCAGTTGCAGGTCCTGTCTTTGACATGTACCTGGCCGGCCTGGTCCCCACTGGAACCCAGGGAAGTCGCCCACACTGCTAGATATACACAGAAATGCAGAATAACCCTTCCCACCATACAAATAATATGGACAGCCCACACACAAACATACACACAATCCGGACAAACGCAACACCACTAACAATCCACATACATGAACACAACCCCACATGCAGCCTCTCACATGCAATACCCCAAACAGCCCCCACACACCACCAAACACACAATGTGACATATCCATCCACACACACAATTTCACAAGCAGCCACCATACACAGCTTACATTCATATGTATTATACACAATACCATAAACTACTCATGAACATATACAATATAATAGCTCATATACGTAGGGCTGTCTTTAACACGGGGCAAACGGGGCAGCTGCACCGTGAGCCCCGCTGGCATGAACTATTTCTCACCCCCCCGGCCAGTAATCCGCACACTAAGGAGGCCCACCGGCTGGCCCATGCACAAAGGGCCACCCGGTGGGCTTCTGTCAGCAGGGGTCTGGTCGCGTGCTGAGGCGCTTTAACAGCGCGAGTGGGCCCCTTGCTTTTCGGCAGCAGGCTGGGAGGAAGGGACGGCCGTGCATCACTTCCTCCCACAAAAAGAGGAGCGCGCGAGAAAGAAGAGTAGGCAGAGTGGAGGGGGGCTTGACGAGAGAGCCAGACCCCAACTCCCAACACCTTCAGCCACCAGCAGGAAAGGTAGGAAACTGGAGGGTGGGTTTTTAAAGTGTAAATTTTGTGTGTGTTAGTATGCTTGTGTGTGTGTGTGTGTCAGTATTTTTGTGTCAGTATGTCTGTGTGTCTGTCTGTCAGTGTGTGTGTCAGTATATCTGTGTGTGTGTGTGTCAGCATGTCTGTGTGTGTCAGCGTTGGGGTGGAGGAGGTGATTGCACGCCTGGGGAGGGGGGACAAGGTCCAGGGGGCCCCAAGCAAATGCTATGCCCAGGTCCAGTCAATATTAAAGACGGCCCTGCATATACGCACATATACAAAGATACAAAGCAATTACAGTAAAAATAACACAAGCAGAATACGGCAGCACACGCACCTCAATTAAAAAAAAAATAGGACCGCACGCTTCGGGACATCACAATCCTATATCGGCACAGTGCTGCTAAAAGGTTGCCTACCCCTGGCCTATACCATGCATTCAGATTTATTTTGCCACACATATTTGCTTTATGGAACACTTAATGCTTGCATTTTAAATGGAAACCGTCAGTTTTCTGAGATTACACCAATTTTTTTTTAAAAAAAAACTCTTTGAAAATTAAATAAAACTTGTTAACTTTTTTTTTTCAATGCTCTTTTTTTCTTTTAAATGTATATTAAAGATTTAAAGGAACACTTTAGTCACCTAAATTACTTTAGCTAAATAAAGCAGTTTTAGTGTATAGATCATTCCCCTGCAATTTCACTGCTCAATTCACTGCCATTTAGGAGTTAAATCACTTTGTTTCTGTTTATGCAGCCCTAGCCACACCTCCCCTGGCTATGATTGACAGAGCCTGCATGAAAAAAAAACTGGTTTCACTTTCAAACAGATGTAATTTATCTTAAATAATTGTATCTCAATCTCTAAATTGAACTTTAATCGCATACAGGAGGCTCTTGCGGGGTCTAGCAAGCTATTAACATAGCAGGGGATAAGAAAATCTTAATTAAACAGAACTTGCAATAAAGAAAGCCTAAATAGGGTTCTCTTAACAGGAAGTGTTTATGGAAGGCTGTGCAAGTCACATGCAGGGAGGTGTGACTAGGGTTAATAAACAAAGGCATTTAACTCCTAAATGGCAGAGGATTGAGCAGTGAGGCTGCAGGGGCATGTTCTATACACCAAAACTGCTTCATTAAGCTAAAGTTGTTCAGGTGACTATAGTGTCCCTTTAATAATTCACATAACAATCCAGTTCAGGGGGCGGGGCCGGGCCGCCGAGCTGAGCCGCAGCAAGCCATGCCAGCTCCAGCTCTAAGAAGCTTACAAACACCAAAATAATGCACCAAAGCCCACCCGGAGAAGGGGCAAAAACAAGCTTTAAACGGGGAGAGGCACAGGAGCAAATCACGGAGATACCTGCTAAGCCACCGCAGTGCAACCCGCACAACTGGAGCAACATGAGCCCATGAGGCTTACTCACACACCGGGACGGCAGGAGCCACGAGATCAGGTGGCTGAGGGAGAGAAGGGGGCCCAGACCCGGCCCCGCTCCCCCCCCCCCCTTGGGCCGGCGGGGGTGATCCCGGCCCACGAGTCAAATCTTCGGAGACTGGAGGCGGAAGGCCTGCACATTGGGGAGCCCTTTCCCACGTGGAGCTAAGATGGCTGCCATCCGCACGCACTACTGGGAGTCACGAGGGGTCACCCTGGCCCTCCGGTAGGACTGATCCCACAGATGGACCCCTCCGGGCGGCTGAATGGTTGGCGCGGAGCCGGCTCTAACCCCTGGATTTGGTGGTGGTCCAGGGAGGCATGCCCCCAACTCTGTGAGTCCAGTGGAGCCGGGGTGAGCTGGACCCCCGGCGGACCGATGGCCGGGGAGGCGAACACCGGCGACAAGTATGAGACCGGAGAGGGGTGAGGCACAACGGAGCTGGAACTCCAACGGGGAACTATAGGTGATGGGGAGGTGCAGGGGACGAGGGGCCCGGGGGACTTTTCAGGGGTGGGAGTCTGCCGGACTGCTGATGTCCTTGAGTGCCCACAGCACTGCTGATCCCCAGGCCGACCGACCAGAGCAGACCTGGAGTGGAACACAGAGGGGGTTGGTCACAACGGGGGAGCTGGAGGAACCCTACACTGAATAACCAGCTAGGCAAAATACGCACCCCGGGCACAAGCCTGCAAGAAGCCACGGCACAGATATACCAGAGGGGGCCAGGGACCCCCACGCTGGGCAATGCTCCCCAACAGGCATTACAACGCCACCCCCAGTGGAGAGACTCACCAATTATCGTTAACTAGATCAGGAAACACCATATAGATCTAGCAACAGGACATTACACTATCATCAGCTGCTTAAAGGAGGAGAAACGAAAAAGAGAATACTATATATCTCTATTTAATCTTTATTTCATTTTTCTGGGGTGTTTTTTTTTTCTTTTTTTTACTTCAACGACAACGTATAAGCTTTGTCTACGCTCATACCCTTCATGTTCATACCATATACTATTGCTCAACGTTATACTGCTCCTTAGTTAATACATACTCAGCTTTAAGGCGCTGTACAGGGCAGCAAATTAAGCAATTGCTAGGCTAACATGTTGGGATCCGTTATACCTAAAAAGTTAAAGGTTCCCTGGTAATACGTCTCAGAAACACTCTTTATGCATGTTAAGTTTTTACTTATTTCGAACATTTGATGTTGGTTCCCTATTGCCATGTTAGGTACAATGCCAAAGGAATATACAGTCCGTGCTATAATGCCCCTAGGGGCCAAAGATTGCTACTACTCATTGCTGCTTACATAATAATTGATTGCTGCATGATAGGCTGTAAAGTCGTTCATAACCGCATACTTAATAGCCAGATTGCTACATCACATAGTACTTTACCACAGCTTAAAAACGAATAATGTCAAACGTTAGACAGTTTTTTTTGTTTTTTTTTTCACATTTACAGAGTCTTTAGTAACGGTGTACGCCTGATATCCACTTTGGTAGCTTAATTAAATGACGCTGCCTCTATATGCCTCCTTACTGCGACATTGCATTTTCATAAGGGCCCATTCAGAACCATCCTACACTAGTTTTAGCATAGGCTTATGTTATTTTCTGTTATGTAGTCAAAAACTACGCTATACTATGAAACTGTAAAGCTACATATTATTCTTGGTGCACATAATTGCCTTCACTGACTATGTTATGCTATACAAGCTATGACAAATCCGCTTCTGCGTAAGCGACAAACTGTTTGCACCTTTATTTACTAATGTTTATGCCCCTGCGCGGGCGACTACTTGCTTTACCACAAATCAGTTTGATATATGCGTTTACATTGTGAAAACAATAAAGATATATTCAAAACAGTTCAGTTCAGGCACAGCCAAGGCACACATTGCATTGGAGGATATGAAAAAATAAACATTGTTTATGTTTCTGCTCTTCCCTCTATGCTTCCTCTGCTCTGATTGACAGGTACAAAAGGTAGAGCTTGTAACAATGATTGAAAGTGAGCTAAAATAGAAGTCTGATAGCATTCTATACAGGGGTTTTAATGATCTTACTTTAAACTTTGTTAGGGGGCACTGAGGCTTTAAATGCAAGGTACAAGTTCATAATATCAAACATTTTTAAAGATTATAATTCTCAGTTTATCACAGTTTATCATGGCCATTTATTTTGAGTAACAGTAAAAAAAATTTAAATGTTAATGAGGGGGCGGAGCCTGACTGCCAAGCCGAGCAGACATGTTCAGCTTGAGCTCCTGCATGAAATCAAGAAAACTGCAATTTTGAGCCTAAATGCGGGGCTCAAAAGCAAAATCTTAGCAGAAGTTACACACAGGGGACTCCGGGCACACGATCCTATACTTACCCTGAAACTATCATCGACAACAGCCCGAGAGCCCGAAGGCAACCTGCAGGGGCCTAGACGAGGGAGAGGCGGCCGATCTCCCAGAGCTCGGGCCCTGCTTACGGACCCGCTATACGCCGAACCCCCCCCCCCCCCCCGGACCGGTGGGGGTCATCCCGGTCCACCAACTAGACACGGAAGGGGACACAAGCACGGAGAACAGGAGGGCAGAGTTACTATACAGCACGGACCTCGTGGCGAGACCAAGATGGCCGCCACGCGGGAAGCCTGGCAAAGTAACCCACACAATCAATGGAGGGCCCTATTTGAAGCCAGGTTTGAAGCCATCTGCCACAAATTCTGGCAACGCATTAACCGAAGGGCAGCCACGACAACCTGCCTACCTGCCAAACTGGGGGCCCGCCCTGAGAAGCATCAGGCAGTCAAAACTCCCACCCGGAGGGAACTCTGGAGGGGGGAGAAATCTAGGTCCCACGCCTATGCTGAGGTGAAAGTGAGGTGGAATCAGAAGGGGACGCACTCAGGCACACCATACGGAACCGCAACTACCCCGCACTCTACAAGCCATCCTAGGCCGAGGGCCAACCGGAAAATATTTCCAAGGCACCGTCCACACTGTCCGAGACCCGACCGCCGCTGCCTATCAGGGATACAATTTCTAATTAGTGGGCAAATAACTGCTTGATCCAAGGAGACATCTGACTGCTATTTTGGGGTCAAGAAGGAATTTTTTCCTAGTTTGTTGCAAAATTGGAAGCGCTACAGACTAGGTTTTTTGCCTTCTTTTGGATCAACAGCAAAAGCATATGTGAGGAAGGCTGAACTTGATGGACGCAAGTCTCTTTTCAGCTATGTAACTATGTAAAAATGTAACAACCGGGCACATCTGGGCACCCGAAAAGGGGAAGACCCAGCCTTAAGTAGTTCCCGAGTCTGTGGGCCGCAGGTGCTGGCCCTCTTCACGGCCTGGGGCATGAGGGCAACCCTCCAACATCCGCAACTCACTATCCTCCGGGGGACACCCCAAATGCACGGTACCCCCACACCCAGCTTGGGCATCGGCTGATCGAGGACTCAAGGGTCGGGGGGACCTACACATAGCCGCTTCCAGCTGTGGTCCTCAATGCTCATCAGGAACCCCACTTAGACTGTACACACTGCCAGTCACAAGCCCAGCATAATGAAAGAAAAGAAAAAAAAACAAAAGGAAAAAGACTGTGTGATTCACCATAAAGTGATAATAAAAATTGAAACAAACTGGATATCTTAGATGTATTCAATATGAATATCTATAGAAAGAATATAAAAAATATATAGTGTAATATGGTTAACACATATGAAAGGTGGGGGTGGTAGAGAACTCACAAAATCAAGATGAATTCAGGCATATCTCCCCTAATAGGGAATAATAGCGATGGAATGGACTTCCAGCGATGTAACTCCTGATGTAGAATGATCAATATTCTTTGCTCACTCAAAGTAAAGGAAGAGAAATGATGGTGCAGATTGTATAAAAAGTATTACAATTGGGGGGGCGGGGCCTGACAGCCAAGATGGCCAGACGTGTTTGCTACTAGCTCCTGGTAAACTACGCTCAAACAACTAAAAACTGTGGCAAAACCTGAGAAACTCGGCCCTAGGCAACCAAGGGAGCACCCTCACTACACTCAACTACTCCCTAAGCTTGAATTTGGGTGACCCGATGGAAGCACATGGAGCCTCAGCTTGCGGCCTACTACGGTCGACGGTCAGGGTGCTGGGGGAGACGGCCGATCTCTCGACCCCGGACTCCAGGCGGCCAAAAAAGTCTGCACAGTCCTGTCCCCCCCCCCCCTTGGACCGGCGGGGGATATCCCGGTCCCCTCTGAGTGCCACCTCACCTCAGCAGGGTCAACAAGACGGAGTAAAGACCCTAGAACCGCATGGTCACCAAAGATGGCGGATGGTCTAAGGGGCAATCGAGAAAATGAGCCCTTCGAGTCTGCCTTTGAAAAGTTCTGGCAGGCATTCTGGCTCCGCATGAAACCCCAGGCACACCGACTAACCTCTCATGCAAAACGTGAAAGCCTAACGACAACGGAGGCTAAGGTACCTCCATCCACAAAGAGCACCTCTGCCGACCCAGCCAACATAGCGGACGCCACGAGGAACCCAGAACCCACAGCCATGTGGGCGGACATAGAGGTCAGACTGACCAGAGCCTTCACAACGTTCTGGAGTAAACTAGAAGAGAGGCATGCAGCTCCAGGCCCAACAGCACCTGAGCAAGCACTCACCTTCACCGGTGCCACCAAACAAGCGACTACAAAGAAGACGGACACCAGCAATCCTGGCACGGATGAAGAGCCCAAAATGGCCGCGAGGCGGGAAATACCCTGCACACCGGCTGAGAGCAGCCCGCAAGGCACAGCCACTCAAACACAAGCCACGAACCAGTGGAACACAAGCACGGTGGGTACTCACCCCTCCAGGGCCCACTGCTCTATAGCCCACAGTCCTACCAGCCTCCCACCTCTATCCTGGTCCGAGGGAGTGCCCGGTCCGCTCCAAGCAGAGACGCACCCATGAATCGGGCTGGAGGACCCAGGGCACAGCACCAGCATGGCCTGACCACACACCCACATTGGCACCCAGATGCTTGATACCCTCCGGGGCAACGGCTTTGCCGCTGACAGGGGTTGGCTGAACTTTCCCTAGAGACTGCAATCTGACCAAACACCCTCTCCGACAACAAGATGAACATTCGATATGCCTTAAGTACCACGCACTGACTTTTCTTCTATGATTTATCGTATGATTTTCCTTTTTGTTGCATTCTCTCTAACGACCATTAACCCTTGGCTATGTGATCCACAAGCACTATTATAAGCGCTAGCTAAATCAATCTAATGTGGCATCCTAGGCATGTTTGCAAGTCACTAGGTGGCTGTTGGACTACCTGCATGTTAACATGTTAGAAAACACAAATCTATAAATGTATCACCCATTTTTGCTTTATGTGCAGTTTACGTTAAGCGAATCACAAATTTACCTTAAAAATCGTGCCAAGATCAGACTGTCATGTTCAAATGCTAGATAGGTATACAGCGAGAGTCTTTAACATGCTCTTATGTTATGTTATAATGTTTTACTTTAATTCCTATGGAGCTTTTGCCTTTGTTATTGTTTTCTTTCTAGGTGATAACCTAGCATGGCATTAAGACGCCCGCCAACATAACTTACGGCTGAAATCCAAACCTGCATATAATTGGCACTACACTGAGGGATTACTTTTTGATGGCCATAACTCATAGCATAGATCGACAGTTGTTGTATGGCACTCTGTCCTATTTAAGCGTGTACCACTCTTGTCCTGATAAAAGGGAGAAGGGGCCTGAACAGCAATATCAAAGCAAATGCAATGGGTGCAGCACTATTTAAAACATACCGAACGCGAGGCCCTGCTAGACTAATGGCTCACCCAAGCAATGTTAATACTATACGCCTGCGCGGACAAACTCTAATCTCCAGACCTACTCTTACGTTATTTCGTTTTATGTTGCCCTATCTTTATTGTTGCTTTCTCAGATTAACGCATCATTCTATAACATATTAAAAAATGTGCATTGTTTAACCATTCCCTACTGTATCTATTGTTGAAATAAGCATGTGGATTGCCGTTGGGGTACCGCATGTACGTCTGTTCCAACTATATGCACTACAAAAATAAAGAATTAAAAAAAAAAAAAAAAGTATTACAATTTATTACAAATATTGCACTTACAATGTTGCAAATAAAAGACAGCTTGTCTCCACACCAAGGTGGTCTCCATGCAAATCAGCCAATCGGATCACAGCAGGAAATAGCAGACAGTTGCAGCAGTCAAAATTAAAATAAAGTAAATAAATTAAAACAAAAGTTCATATGAACTAGCATATACTGGCTCTACCTTGTTGGTCCAGGGGCCTCCATAAGTTACTTAAAGGCCCATTACTGTCTACTGCTATGTAGGTTTTTCATAATGTAAAATAAGCTTGATGTTATTAGCCTGCAATTACATAGCCATTGTGTCCGCTAAGACTGAACTGTATTACCTGTACCGTAGTAACTGACCTCAGTTCAGCCTTACTATATTGTATACCTTGATAAGCTTATATCCCAGCCTGTTAGCAGAATATCTAAAGGGATACATCCCTAGGTTCAAGCGAGCTAACAAGACTGGATAGAGCCATAACAATTGTTGCAAGAGAACCCCTAGCACTGTACCTAGCAAAGGAACAGCCACACGGTGTGATATGCCAATATAGAAAAGCTTTTTTCTCAGCTAGACATGGGCTCCTGCCCTACCTCCGGTGCTCACTAACAACAACTATATATAGCATACCCTCCATTGCGATAAGCCTGTACAATTAACTATGCCATAAGTACTAAGCGAAACAGTTCAGCATGTTCAAGTTTTAATAACCCATAAAAATGAGGCACCGTTATCTAGGAAATGTTATTTACAGCTGTGATTTCCCTAACATGTACCTAAAATTGCACATTTCCCTTCTCTTTTTTTCTGTATCCCAACTCAATTGCCTCAATAAAAGAAAGATTGACAAAAGTGTTAATGATATGCCAGTGACAGGCTAGAATTCAAGTCAATCATTCCTGAAATGTGCGGTGGACATGAAGAGGAGCCAGTGCAGATGGGCCAGGGAATATGACTTTGGGGACACAGTAGGCACTATAACCATTTAATTTAATATCATTGGTTATAATGCCTAGATTCCTCTTGCACTGTCCCTCCATTGAATGTTAAATCATTTTTGAGCAATTTAATGCTGAATTAGGGTTTCTGGCAGCCCACAGTTTGTCTCCTACTGGGTGGTGGCTAAGGCAGAAATTATACACTTCTTTCTACTCATATTAAAATATACTTGAAATGGGCATTGTGATAAGCTGAAAGAGGTCACCACAAAGGGAGATCGGGAGTGGAACAAACACACACAAAAGGAACTGGGGCAAAAAAGAGATACACAGAGGGGCTGAGGGTAAAAGAGACACACAGAGGGGCTGAGGGTAAAAGAGACACACAGAGGGGCTGAGGGTAAAAGAGACACA
The DNA here is from genome assembly GCF_036172605.1 of Pelobates fuscus. Taxonomy (NCBI): domain Eukaryota; kingdom Metazoa; phylum Chordata; class Amphibia; order Anura; family Pelobatidae; genus Pelobates; species Pelobates fuscus. Next base: position 104,654,383 of record NC_086327.1, on the reverse strand, counting down.
CAGAGGGGCTGAGGGTAAAAGAGACACACAGAGGGGCTGAGGGTAAAAGAGACACACAGAGGGGCTGAGGGTAAAAGAGACACACAGAGGGGCTGAGGGTAAAAGAGACACACAGAGGGGCTGAGGGTAAAAGAGACACACAGAGGGGTTGAGGGAACTAAAATACACATTGGGCTGGGGGGAGAAGAGACACAAAGAGGGTCTGAGGAAGAGTTACAAGAGACACACAAATGGACTGGGGGATAGAGATACACAAAGGGGCTGGGAGAAAGTAAGTGATACACAAAGGAGGGGAGTAAGAGACACACAAGAGGCTTGTAAGACACACACAAGCGGATGTAAACCAAACAATAGGTAAAAATGTGGGATAAGATACCCTAAAGTGTGTAATACAATGAAAAGAGGGGCAAGAAACACAAAGGGGGGTAAGAAGTGATAGTTAAATGATTTCTAAAATAAAACATGGGACAATGACCCTGAAATTTAAGCAGACCACCGCAATGTTCTTTCAAGTTAAATGACAAGTCTTTATTTTTATTACATCATAATTAATAAAATACAAATTTAGGTTAATGAAACCATTAAATTCAACATTAAAAAACATTTTTTATGTAGGGTAATACACAAAAAACGTTGCATTAATAGCACAATTATAAAAAAAAACAATAACATATGCCACGATTTATACCCCAAATTTATATATTATTGCAACATGAGAAGTCAAACTATTAGATACAGAATAATGATTACAAGAAAATAGGGGGCTATGTGGGTAAAATAATGACTGCAGCGACAGGTAAGCTTCAGCTCCACTAATAGACCACGGGGGCAGCTGTGATGCAGAGAGGGGGTAGGTGGTGTGGGGGGAGGGGGGGTAGAGTGAGACTATGTCACCAAAACTGGAGATAAGAGCAGAACTGATGATACATACATAGGATGAGTGCCCTGCAATATAAAATATAACTTTTAATAGTAAATAGTAAAAAATAAGGTGAAAAACCACCAATAAGTGAAGGACAAATAAAATCTGTACAATTCCGATAGAATACAGTATCCCACACACCAGATAGGTGCTAAGTATATGGGTCTATACGGATAATATGCCAGATGTTCCAACATGTGAGGGATAGGAACCCAATATTGTAGACCCCCACCCTGTTGGAAATAAAACACTGCTGAAAATAACAAAAAGGAGAAAAAGGGAGGACAAACACTAATAGCAGATATAATATTAGCAAAAATTGGCAAATAGTGCCATGGGAACAAAAACCTCAATCAAAGGATCCCTAAAGCCATAAATAAGGTGACAGATTGGTAATTAGCAATCATGGGTTAATACCCTAATACATAATAGCCCTAGAGAGAGGTCCTGTTCAGAAGTTTTCAGTGTCCTCTCTTAGATACCTATGTGCAAAAGAGCAGTAATTTTGCACGTAATAAGTGAATAAGAACAGCTGAGACCTCTAGAGTATGAGGTATCAGACAGGTCACATGAACATACCGTGTTCAGGATAAGGGTTGTAAGCGGTATGCCTAGATAATAAGAGCAGCCCTAATAGAAAATAAAAAATATAATAAACACCCCTCAATTATAAGGGAACCCTAAATGCCTGACACATATATGGACGGGTAGCACACTCAATAATGTGCCCTAAGTGACAAACTCCTGATAAGTTACAGAGAGACTTCAGCAAATACCCGGGAGACACTGGGTGCAGCCAAATCAACACAAACGTTAGTAATAACGAGGTAAATGGGCTGCTGCAGTATCCCAGTAAACCTTAAGTAGCTCTCCGGGTTTCGCCTGATGGGAGTTGAAGTCCACTCCACACTGTTGCAAATAACAAAAAGGAGAAAAAGGGAGGACAAACACTAATAGCAGATATAATATTAGCAAAAATTGGCAAATAATGCCATGGGAACAAAAACCTCAATCAAAGGATCCCTAAAGCCATAAATAAGGTGACAGATTGTTAATTAGCAATCATGGGTTAATACCCTGATACATAATAGCCCTAGAGAGAGGTCCTGTTCAGAAGTTTTCAGTGTCCTCTCTTAGATACCTATGTGCAAAAGAGCAGTAATTTTGCACGTAATAAGTGAATAAGAACAGCTGAGACCTCTAGTGTATGAGGTATCAGACAGGTCACATGAACATACCGTGTTCAGGATAAGGGTTGTAAGCGGTATGCCTAGATAATAAGAGCAGCCCTAATAGCAAATAAAAAATATAATAAACACCCCTCAATTATAAGGGAACCCTAAATGCCTGACACATATATGAACGGGTAGCACACTCAATAATGTGCCCTAAGTGACACACTCCTGATAAGTTACAGAGAGACTTCAGCATATACCTGGGAGACACTGGGTGCAGCCAAATCAACACAAACGTTAGTAATAACGAGGTAAATGGGCTGCTGCAGTATCCCAGTAAACCTTAAGCAGCTCTCCGGGTTTCGCCTGATGGGAGTTGAAGTCCACTCTGGATCCATTGTATCCCTGTTGCCATGATGTGCTAAGAGAGTAGGAGATACAGCTGGATCAACGGCCCCTGACGTGCACGTTTCGCCCGCAGCTCATCAGAGGGGAGCTGATTTGCGGGAACTGAGCCGGTATTTAAAGGTAAGTGGAACAATTTCATTGGAGGAAAGTAGAAGCCTGTCAGCCTATGGTAGCCAATCCACATCAGGTAAGGGGTTGGAATCGTCACGTGATGATTACATCATCTAAATTAACCCCATAGGGGGTCCGACAGGAAAAAAGACACGGGAGAAAGGGGGGGAGAGAGAAAAAGAACCAAACAAAGGGCTAGAGTCCCTGCGTCCATACTATCAGGTGAGTATGTGGAACGACCCTACCTAAGAAATAAAACTAGTCCAAACAGCACTTATCATAACTGTCATAAAGGCTGCCGAGTGCCTATTCATTAAACAGACATGGCAGATAGAAAATCAAGGTCCTTGCAACTGGATAACTCCTGTCAGTGCCGTGTAGGGGGTAAATTAACCCCTTCAGGGGGCACCAATATAAACCCAGGACATTTGTATCCTCCAGCCGGAGGATTGCAACCTGTTAGTATAACAAAGTATATTCTTGTAGCCTGAAAATGTTACCAAAATCTGACGTTTCGGGAATGTAGCAATAAATGTTAACACAACCTGAGCGTTGTATATGACATAGAGATAGAGGCTCAGGGTGCACTGTGCACAGTCCCTATGTCTTCATATTTCAGGGTAATGTGTCATTTTAAACCGAAGTGATGTGTGTATACTGGGGTATAATAATAAATGTTAGTAAAATTGATTCCCCTATTCATAGTGGAAGGAACAAAAGCTGATTGGTCATATTAACGAGATGGTGAATATGACTATAAATGAATAGGCAGATAACCATGATGATAACCATTAACAGACCGATGTAATTAAATTGGTAAATATATCAACAATAACTATGGAGAAGAATGGTTGACCAATGTGGAGCCCCCTGGAGCTGCAGGTCCTGACTGGTTAAAGGACATTTCCCACATCAAAGGCTTAGATACAATAAGTCAAGAGAACTGTGACCCCAGGCCTCAGGGTCCCTTATGTGGGGACTCCCTGTGTTTAAACCAATAGTACCGAGAAAGGATGATCAGGTGATATACAAAAGTCCACACTGACAGGCACCAACAGCGTGATAACTCCCCTCAATCACTAGACCTATAGTGTGGAAACAGAACTCGTCATCAAACGGTGTTCAGATGAGAACAGGTGGATTAATGGATAAAGGGGGTAAAATTGAATTCTTCATTCATCCCCCCTGGGGTCAGGGTCTTAAACTCATAAATCCACCTGGACTCTTTTCGAAGAAGAGTTAAGTTGAAGTTACCCTTCCTAGAGTTTAATGGATAAAGGGGGTAAAATTGAACTCAAGCATTAGAAAAGGTGACCCTAAACTCTAGGAAGGGTAACTTCAACTTAACTCTTCTTCGAAAAGAGTCCAGGTGGATTTATGAGTTTAAGACCCTGACCCCAGGGGGGATGAATGAAGAATTCAATTTTACCCCCTTTATCCATTAATCCACCTGTTCTCATCTGAACACCGTTTGATGACGAGTTCTGTTTCCACACTATAGGTCTAGTGATTGAGGGGAGTTATCACGCTGTTGGTGCCTGTCAGTGTGGACTTTTGTATATCACCTGATCATCCTTTCTCGGTACTATTGGTTTAAACACAGGGAGTCCCCACATAAGGGACCCTGAGGCCTGGGGTCACAGTTCTCTTGACTTATTGTATCTAAGCCTTTGATGTGGGAAATGTCCTTTAACCAGTCAGGACCTGCAGCTCCAGGGGGCTCCACATTGGTCAACCATTCTTCTCCATAGTTATTGTTGATATATTTACCAATTTAATTACATCGGTCTGTTAATGGTTATCATCATGGTTATCTGCCTATTCATTTATAGTCATATTCACCATCTCGTTAATATGACCAATCAGCTTTTGTTCCTTCCACTATGAATAGGGGAATCAATTTTACTAACATTTATTATTATACCCCAGTATACACACATCACTTCGGTTTAAAATGACACATTACCCTGAAATATGAAGACATAGGGACTGTGCACAGTGCACCCTGAGCCTCTATCTCTATGTCATATACAACGCTCAGGTTGTGTTAACATTTATTGCTACATTCCCGAAACGTCAGATTTTGGTAACATTTTCAGGCTACAAGAATATACTTTGTTATACTAACAGGTTGCAATCCTCCGGCTGGAGGATACAAATGTCCTGGGTTTATATTGGTGCCCCCTGAAGGGGTTAATTTACCCCCTACACGGCACTGACAGGAGTTATCCAGTTGCAAGGACCTTGATTTTCTATCTGCCATGTCTGTTTAATGAAAAGGCACTCAGCAGCCTTTATGACAGTTATGATAAGTGCTGTTTGGACTAGTTTTATTTCTTAGGTAGGGTCGTTCCACATACTCACCTGATAGTATGGACGCAGGGACTCTAGCCCTTTGTTTGGTTCTTTTTCTCTCTCCCCCCCTTTCTCCCGTGTCTTTTTTCCTGTCGGACCCCCTATGGGGTTAATTTAGATGATGTAATCATCACGTGACGATTCCAACCCCTTACCTGATGTGGATTGGCTACCATAGGCTGACAGGCTTCTACTTTCCTCCAATGAAATTGTTCCACTTACCTTTAAATACCGGCTCAGTTCCCGCAAATCAGCTCCCCTCTGATGAGCTGCGGGCGAAACGTGCACGTCAGGGGCCGTTGATCCAGCTGTATCTCCTACTCTCTTAGCACATCATGGCAACAGGGATACAATGGATCCAGAGTGGACTTCAACTCCCATCAGGCGAAACCCGGAGAGCTGCTTAAGGTTTACTGGGATACTGCAGCAGCCCATTTACCTCGTTATTACTAACGTTTGTGTTGATTTGGCTGCACCCAGTGTCTCCCGGGTATATGCTGAAGTCTCTCTGTAACTTATCAGGAGTGTGTCACTTAGGGCACATTATTGAGTGTGCTACCCGTTCATATATGTGTCAGGCATTTAGGGTTCCCTTATAATTGAGGGGTGTTTATTATATTTTTTATTTGCTATTAGGGCTGCTCTTATTATCTAGGCATACCGCTTACAACCCTTATCCTGAACACGGTATGTTCATGTGACCTGTCTAATACCTCATACACTAGAGGTCTCAGCTGTTCTTATTCACTTATTACGTGCAAAATTACTGCTCTTTTGCACATAGGTATCTAAGAGAGGACACTGAAAACTTCTGAACAGGACCTCTCTCTAGGGCTATTATGTATCAGGGTATTAACCCATGATTGCTAATTAACAATCTGTCACCTTATTTATGGCTTTAGGGATCCTTTGATTGAGGTTTTTGTTCCCATGGCATTATTTGCCAATTTTTGCTAATATTATATCTGCTATTAGTGTTTGTCCTCCCTTTTTCTCCTTTTTGTTATTTGCAACAGTGTGGAGTGGACTTCAACTCCCATCAGGCGAAACCCGGAGAGCTACTTAAGGTATACTGGGATACTGCAGCAGCCCATTTACCTCGTTATTACTAACGTTTGTGTTGATTTGGCTGCACCCAGTGTCTCCCGGGTATTTGCTGAAGTCTCTCTGTAACTTATCAGGAGTTTGTCACTTAGGGCACATTATTGAGTGTGCTACCCGTCCATATATGTGTCAGGCATTTAGGGTTCCCTTATAATTGAGGGGTGTTTATTATATTTTTTATTTTCTATTAGGGCTGCTCTTATTATCTAGGCATACCGCTTACAACCCTTATCCTGAACACGGTATGTTCATGTGACCTGTCTGATACCTCATACTCTAGAGGTCTCAGCTGTTCTTATTCACTTATTACGTGCAAAATTACTGCTCTTTTGCACATAGGTATCTAAGAGAGGACACTGAAAACTTCTGAACAGGACCTCTCTCTAGGGCTATTATGTATTAGGGTATTAACCCATGATTGCTAATTACCAATCTGTCACCTTATTTATGGCTTTAGGGATCCTTTGATTGAGGTTTTTGTTCCCATGGCACTATTTGCCAATTTTTGCTAATATTATATCTGCTATTAGTGTTTGTCCTCCCTTTTTCTCCTTTTTGTTATTTGCAGCAGTGTTTTATTTCCAACAGGGTGGGGGTCTACAATATTGGGTTCCTATCCCTCACATGTTGGAACATCTGGCATATTATCCGTATAGACCCATATACTTAGCACCTATCTGGTGTGTGGGATACTGTATTCTATCGGAATTGTACAGATTTTATTTGTCCTTCACTTATTGGTGGTTTTTCACCTTATTTTTTACTATTTACTATTAAAAGTTATATTTTATATTGCAGGGCACTCATCCTATGTATGTTTTTTCTATAACTACCTTGGTAGTTTTTTTAGGGTTACCCCCTACTGTCAGAGTGCCCGTCCAAGTCTTCCCTGTCCTCCCCCTTTTTTTGCCAGAACTGATGATAGCTCCACAGTGCAAGAGAATAAACCCATCTCAGATCGTACAAAAATAGTTGCTGATAAAACATAACTTGAACAAGAAAATAAACATACAGTGCTCATCCTGGAACAATTGGTTTCCTGAGTGAGCATTTTCTGGTCTAGTCCCAGACTCGGGGAGTAGGGAGGTATGTAGGCAGGGGCGTACCTAGAGCATTTGGCACCCGGGGCGGACCCTGAGTGTGGCACCCCCCCCCCCTCCCCATAATAAAAATGTAAGAAAACACCCACATTTTTTTCAATGTTTTCAATAATATTTATTGCACAAATTTGTAAACTGCTTGTAGCATTTGTAAAATGCGCCAGTTTTGTAGAAGGGGGAAGACCAGTGCTTTTGTAGAAAGGGGCTGGTGAGAACTGCCCTGCTCCTTTCTACAAAGCCCCTTGTCTCGCCCTTCATATAAAAACCCTGCACCCCGATCACATAAATTTCATACACTCCCTACACATAAAAACCCTGCACCCCGATCACATAAATTTCATTCACTCCCTACACATAAAAATCCTGCACACCCCTTAATAAAAAACCCTGCACACCCCCTTAATAAAAAACAAAAACGTGCACAACCCCTCTTAATAACAAAAAACCTGCACACCCCCCTTATAAAAACCCTGCACACCCCCTTAACAAAAAAACAAAAATCTGCAGTGCACATCCTCCCTTAATAAATAGAATACTGCAACCCCCTTAATAAAAAAAAACCTGCACCCCCATTATTTAAACCTCCCCCTTTAATTCTTTAATCCACAGCCCCCTTTAATTAATCCACACCCCCCTTAATTAATACACCCCCCTTAATTAATCCACAACCCCCTTAATTAATACACCCCCATTAATTAATCCACAACCCCCTTAATTAATCCACAACCCCCATTAATTAATCCACACACCCCTTAATACACCCCCCTTAATTAATACACCCCCCTTAATAAATCCTCACTGCCCCTTAATTAATACACCCCCTTTAATTAATCCACACACCCCTTAATTAATACAGCCCCCTTAATTAATCCACACCCCCTTAAAACATCCCCTTAATTAATCCTCACTGCCTTAAATACACCCCCCTTAATTAATCCTCACTCCCCCTTAATTAATACAGCCCCCTTAATTAATCCACACACCCCTTAATTAATACACCCCCTTAATTAATCCTCACTCCCCCCTTAATTAATACACCCTCCTTAATTAATCCACACCCCCCTTAATTAATACAACCCCCTTAATTAATCCACCACCCTTAAAACACCCCCTTAATTAATCTTCACCCCCTTAATTAATACACCCCCCATAATTAATCCTCACTCCCCCTTAATTAATACACCCCCTTAATTAATCCTCACTCCCCCCTTAATTAATACACCCCCCTTAATTAATCCACACCCCCCTTAATTAATACACCCCCCTTAATTAATCCTCACTCCCCCCTTAATTAATACAGCCCCCTTAATTAATCCACACCGCCCTTAATTAATCCACCCCCTTAATTAATCCTCACTCCCCCCTTAATTAATCCACACCCCCTTAAAACACCCCCTTAATTAATCCTCACTGCCTTAAATACACCCCCCTTAATTAATCCTCACTCCCCCTTAATTAATACAGCCCCCTTAATTAATCCACACACCCCTTAATTAATACACCCCCTTAATTAATCCTCACTCCCCCCTTAATTAATACACCCTCCTTAATTAATCCACACCCCCCTTAATTAATACAACCCCCTTAATTAATCCACCACCCTTAAAACACCCCCTTAATTAATCTTCACCCCTTAATTAATACACCCCCCATAATTAATCCTCACTCCCCCTTAATTAATACAGCCCCCTTAATTAATCCACACCCCCCTTAATTAATACACCCCCTTAATTAATCCTCACTCCCCCCTTAATTAATACACCCCCCTTAATTAATCCACACCCCCCTTAATTAATACACCCCCCTTAATTAATCCTCACTCCCCCCTTAATTAATACAGCCCCCTTAATTAATCCACACCGCCCTTAATTAATCCACCCCCTTAATTAATCCACACCCCCCTTAATTAATACACCCCCTTAATTAATCCTCACTCCCCCCTTAATTAATACACCCCCCTTAATTAATCCACACCCCCCTTAATTAATACACCCCCCTTAATTAATCCTCACTCCCCCCTTAATTAATACAGCCCCCTTAATTAATCCACACCGCCCTTAATTAATCCACCCCCTTAATTAATCCTCACTCCCCCCTTAATTAATACGCCCCCCTTAATTAATCCACACCCCCTTTAATTTATACACCCCCCCTTAATTAATACACCCCTTTAATTAATCCACACCCCCTTAATTAATACACCCCCTTAATTAATACACCCCCCTAAATTAATACAGCCCCCTTAATTAATCCTCACTCCCCCCTTAATTAATACACCCCCCTTAATTAATCCTCACTCCCCCCTTAATTAATACAGCCCCCTTAATTAACCCACACTCCCTTAATTAATACACCCCCTTAATTAATCCATACCCCTCATAATACCCCCTTAATTAATCCTCACTCCCCCTTAATTAATACAGCCCCCTTAATTAATTCACACCCCCCTTAATACACCCCCTTAATTAATCCTCACTCCTTTAATTAAACCTCCCTCCCCTTTAATTCTTTAATGGCCATTATCCACCCCCCCCCCCCCCCCCTTTAATTAATTTAGCCACATCACAAAAAATGACTACTTACATTTTGATGATGCCTTGACCGACTGGGTGCCTCACCGCCCGGATATTGGATCCTTCCGCTGGATAGTTCCGTGAAGGCGGGCTGACGGCGCTGCGCACGACGTCATCACGTTGCGCGACGCCGCGGCCCACAACACTCCTCCCCCTTCTCATCCTGGAAGTAAGTCCTGCCGGGCCGCAAAGGTGCTGCGGCTGTGCGCAGCCGCCGCAGCGTAATGATGGGGGGTGACACATGACACTGGGCGTCATGGCACCCCCCTAGTCAGTGGCACCCGGGGCGGGCCGCCCCCCCCGCCCCCCCCGCCCCCCCCTTAGTACGCCACTGTATGTAGGTTCCATCGCCAATACCAAGAGTACCAGAGTCGTGCAAGGAAGATAGGAGCCTCTTAGAGAGATACAAGTTTGAGAATAGTCCCCTTATAGGTCTTGCAAGTGAATGAAGTGCTGAAATGCAACAAACTGTTTAACCCCTTAAGGACCAAACTTCTGGAATAAAAGGGAATCATGACATGTCACACATGTCATGTGTCCTTAAGGGGTTAAAAGTCATATTTCAAACACAGCATGTCCACACGTAGTCTGGTATTTCTACACCACACTCCCAGAATGTTGTACAGTGATATACAATATATACATTTTGCCACACAAGTATCTCCAGGTATTTTTACATTTTCCTTACACTTGGGGACTATCTCTTCTCGAAACGCTGCTGAATGTGGCAAAGTGGAAATTCGAGGGTTTGAACTAGAATTACATTATTTTCCTTAAACCTTTCTAAAGGTCCCCACTCCAGTTTATATGAAATGCATTAGAACTCCATGTAAAAAGTCAGCGTCTCTATTTTGTGTTGCAATGGGAACCGTATCTTGCAAGTTTTTTTTTTTTTAATTTTTAAGGAAACTGTAAATTACAGAGCCAGAAAGACTGGGTAGAAGGTCTCCAATAAACCACATCCTCACCACTACTGATAGGGAAAAGAAAATGGACCATGCTAAAAAGACGTCTGTCTGTGTTTTTGGAATGTCATTATATGCATTTCATTGTGTTTTCTTTGGAGGGCTCCCCTGAAAGGAACGGCCAGAAGATTCTGGTTTTACTGGTGAAATTAATTCAGTTTTATTTTATTTGTAACAAGATGCTGATGTCCTGGGGAGAGAGTAAAGACAGTATATTCATTTATTATCTTATTGATTTCCTAAATGCAGCAACCATAGGTTAATTGTTAATTGGAGTTGTCACTTGTGAGGTTTTATGCACAACTCCTGCCTCTCCAATTTACATTGAATTGACTCAGACAAACAACTATTTGGGTTTCTGGCTCTTACAAGTCCAGTCGATTATTTTTTAAATTCAGTTGAGTGAACATAGCTTCAAAAGACAGTCTAACGTATTCATCATGTAACCTCTAATGCAGCAAGTAATTACACACTTTGTGTGATTCATTGTATCAGTCTTCCTGTCTTTAAAATAAATTGGGGAAATTTATCAGAGTGTTCTATTGTGAAAGTAGTACAAAAAAAATTAAAATCAGTCAGTAATGGAATGTGTCTTCTGGGTTCACTAGTTTCCATGGGGATTGCCTTTGGACCAGTTTTTAGAAAATAACAAATTGATAAATAACCCTGAAAGTCTGATTTTTATTTTTTTTTTAGCACTTGGGATATCACTGTATATGATTTTGTATATAGAAAAGGCTGTTTGACCACGATATCCATGCCATTAAACGACCACTCCATGCATCGTAACCACTACAGCCCACTCGGTAATAATCCGGCCTTGCACGACACGACAGGACCACAGAAGGCAGCCACAGGTAAGCTGTCAAACCACTGGCAGACAGTTTGACTACTTACCCTGGGGGGGGGGGGGGGGGGTGGAGGGGAGGGGCATTGTTTGATGAGGTAACTGTTACACCACTCATGCACAGTGTTAACCCTTTTTTTTGTGAAGCTGGACATTTGGTAAGGTTATAGAAGTATTTTATTTGTATTGATTGGAATGCCACAGACAAACTTGCTTTTGTAACAGATATTGTCATTATCATATTCTGCATTATATTTGTTCTAATAGAAACATGTTATTATACCAATGGTCGAAACTTTCCACCTCTTTCCAAGTTATTTTGCTTTATTTATGGCCTGTAGCATATTGCACAAAATGTGCCTCTTTGCGGCTATGCTTGAGGGTACAACACTGAGGTCTATTTAGGGTCATGTGGGATAAATTATTAATGACTATAAGGCGCACCCGAGATTTGAGACACTCTCAGATAAGTACTTTTCCAATGCAAAACAGTCGAATTTTTTTTTTTTTTTAAATAAAGTCTGTGGGGAAGTGCAATGGTTAATCCATGACATTGCTAACAAAAGGGACAGTGACATGGTGATCGTAGACATGACACACTTGTTCCCTGCTCCCATACCCTGGGAGAGAACTGCAGCAAATCGAATAAGGGAGGGAGACAGGTTGGGAGGGGACAGATTGCATATAGTCTCCAAAACTCATAACATTGCATGTTCCTTATTCCTGTCTCAGGATCCAGACAGAGACAAGAACCTGTTTTGTTTACGAGGCACTTTATTAAAGTAATTAACGTGCAGTCCCCCGCCCCCTCCTTATTTAATGAACTCTAATTAAAATAACATAATTACATTTTTGGTTTATGATGTAAGCAGCTACTTTGATAGCTTTCACTCATATATCACACATTTACAGAATGTCTAGAATAACTATATTAAAGTATAAATTCATTGAATATAGTGCCCCTTTATCTGGGAAATAGCAGTTTCTTACACAAGGTGGGATTTACATGAAGAAAGTCTTTTTGTACACGTCTGTAAAATAATATTGTTACACAGCTGCATAACTCACCCATATTACCCATTACATAATCATCGTAGACCGCAAACATCAGAGGAAAAAACAAAACTGTAAAAATGTACATACCCCATATAGTATTTGAAAACTATATAATAATGAGTACAAATAAACCAGAAGTACATAGACAAATATCTACAGAGAACATGTACAATGTAATGTAAAACTGCCCAGGCATATACCACTAAAGCACGCATATAGAAAATAGGGTGGAATGCATACAAAATGTGACCACACTTGCATAGGTGTTTTGTTATTTTGTTAATCTTTAAATTACAATTGTCTGGACCAACGAAACACTGTTTCACTTTACAAATAATAAAAACAAAATGTATACATTGTAATTTTTTTGTACATGTAGCTACTCTTACAACTGTAATTTCTAAACACAAAGTTTAAGGGACACTCTGCTTCACTAAAAGCACCCAGACCTCTTTACCTCAATGAAGTGATCTGGGTGCAGAGGTCCTTTTATTTGAACCCTGCGTAAATTGCAGTTTTGTAGAAAGTGTAGTGTTTCCATTGCATGGATAAACACACCTCTAGTGGCTAACTTCCAGACAGCCTCTATAGCTGTTTCCCTGTGAGAATAGCATTTGATTAGTGCAGTGCAACATTTTACGCACTAGCCTCTCAATGTTTACCCATGAGGAAGCATTGGATTGGCTGAGATTATTAAAACTGATGATCTCAGCCAAGGAGACTGGACCTAGGAAAGGGCTACAATATACGTAAATATGACACAGTGGCCAGACACCTACGCAGTTAGTAAGAAACTACAGCAATAGGAATGTATAACACACAGATGATAAAACTATATATTCCCAGACCCATGCAAAAGTATACATGATATATATTCACTAATCCCTCTCTAGACTGTCATGTAATCTCCCTCCACAGAATGCCGCCTTATCTCTTTTGCCACCTAATTTATTCCTAGACTGCCATCTTACCTCCCCAATACTTCTCCAGACTAATCTCTCTAACACCTCTCCACACTGCCACCTTATCTCCCCTATATCTCTACAGACTACCACCTAATCTCCCTAATTCTTTCCGAGCCTTCTCTACTGTCCGACAGCCACTTCCCCACCTCATTCCTGATCTCAGCCAATCAAATTCTTCTCCATTTGGAATAAATGGGAGGGAAATGTCCATACTCAGCAAATTGACACATTGCTCCAATTAGCATCTCATTATAGAGATTTATTGAGGTAAATGCATCTCTATAGACAGCGTTCAACATCTTCATGCAAAGCGACCCAGGAAGAGTAACAGTCACTAGAGAAGGCTTTAGGCAGCGATGTAAACTGCTGAGGCTGCAAGGACATGCTATGTAGCCCAGAACCACTACGTTAAGCTGTATTGGTTCTGGTGTCTATTGGGTCCCTTTAAGGCACCATAGGCACTAAACTTTAGCTTAATGAAGCAGTTTTGGTGTATGAATGATCCCTAATTCATACAGGATATTTTCATACTGTATATGAACATAGAATAATACAATGTCTTACCTTTTCACTGTATAAACACTGTATCTATTTATTTCGCTCCATTTTTAAATAGCAATTATTGTAATTTCTGAGTGCCTTTTAAATAATACTGGCTGTTTATAACTCAATTTAAACCTGCTAAGCGAGAATAAATCACGTTTGCTATAAATATTTGTGACAATTGTGACCTCTGCTAAGGTGAATTGGTGAAGCTAAGGGGCCTGTGTGAATGGCATTCTCAGACTGCATAAGATTTATTTTACAATGAGTGTACGATAACGTTTACAGTAGTAGAAAACCTCCATCTTCTACACTGACCGGGCAACTTGGACTAAGGATCGATGCAACCTTTGGCACTCCAGATGTTTTGAACTGCACCTCCCATGATGCTTTGCCAGCATTATGGGTATAAGAGCATTATGGGGGATGTAGTCCAGAACATCTGGAGTACCGAAGGTTGCTTATCCCTGAATGGTCAGGTCGCCAAAATCTGACCTACAATGAAACTATGAATTTTACAAAAATAATGGATAACATTGAGACAATCTTTAAAGGAGAAGTGTAGTTTCCCAGGATTTGTAATATTGTGATTACGTTTGACCTATTTTTTACAGAAATATGTTTACATCTTCTAAAATTCTATAAAATTAATGTTGAAATCTACAGCACTGTGTTTAGCTCTTCCCTGAAACTGATCGCCTCCATCTTTGCTTCCTGTCGATCACTGTTATAAACCAGGGGTGTTACTAAGTAGGAGCTGACTGGGGCTGGAGTCCCAAATGGGGTCTTGAGGAGCCACGGATCTAATTTTGGCACTATTTTATTGTTATCCCCGAGTTACATGTAAAACTAAGAAACAATTTGTGTAATTTGTGTCAGTGCTGCTTTAATGTACCATACTTGGTGTTAATAATACGTCTTGGTGTGGGGGTATTGCTGTGGGTGGAGGGCTTTAATGAAGCAGTGAAGGTTTAAACACAGCATGGTTAGAAGTTATTACAGCTGGTCTGGAGTTTAGAAATATCGGTCCATGTAATACGTTTCGGATTATTTGCTAAAGTGATAATTCAAAGTGAATTTCAAATTTACCGCCAAAGTAGCCAAACTGGAAGTATAACTGACTTAGAGAATGTTTCCAGTTTAGGTATTTTACCTTAACCCCTTAAGGACCAAACTTCTGGAATAAAAGGGAATCATGACGTGTCAGACATGTCATGTGTCCTTAAGGGGTTAAATTTGAAATTCACTTTTAATTCACTTTGAATTATCCCTTTATTAAATAAACCTGTCCAACTTTTAGGGCATGGTATAAGGCTGTTTTTAAGAGGGGCTTAATTCAATATATGAGAGGGAGGCCATAAAATTTACCCTTGGGCTGATGCCCCTGAACTTTTTGCTACGTAGAGCAGGGGTACCCAAATTACAGACCCCCAGCTGTAGAACTACAACTCCCATGATGCTATGCATGCCTTCAGAGTGGCAAAGCATCGTGGAAGGTGTGGTTTGAAAACATCGGGGGAACCACTGATCTTGAGGCAGCCATTTTACCTACACTGACCTTCTATGTCATTGAACAAGCACGTTGAGGAAGAGCAGGCACAATGCAACAAGGCAATGTCTGCCCTGGGGAACCACTGATCTTGAGGCAGCCATTTTACCTACACTGCCCTTCTATGTCATTGAACAAGCACGTTGAGGAAGAGCAGGCACAATGCAACAAGGCAATGTCTGCCCTGGTTGGCCCAGGACTAAACTGGATTGCGATGTCATTTGGAGTAGGTTAAGATACATTTAAAAGAGAATGGAGCATTGTATTCAAAAGTATTATACAAGTTATAGATGGTGTTCAGTGTATTTTTTTACGTTATAATTGATAAATACTGAATATTTAAGAATTGACCGTTCCTTTTTAAATTAGTAAAACATAGCCAAATATTTTGTAATCTTGATGGTAGTTCCAGTCCAGAGCAGCTTTTGCATCAATGAATGGCTAGGTCCAAATATCTGTGATGGTATTAATGAACAAAAACATCTATACTGGTTCAAACAAGTGAAACAAAACACAAGATTCTATCTCTTTCCACATCAGTGTATTTGCATGTGCTTCCTAAATGGCGCCTCTGCTGTACTTAAATGATCTCATGTATGTATATATGTACACACAGATGTTTTTCATTCAATCTTGTTTCTGCTCACGTGGTTGCACTGCAGATGCAACATGCCTCTTTTGCAAAAAAAATCTCCAAGGCCTTAGCTTGCAAATCCACATAAACAGTATGGAAAGTTACATATAGAACTGAAGTCTAGTCATTTTTTGTTAATTCAGCACATGCCGTATTGGAACTGTCACTTATGAGATTTTTGCACAACCCAATAGCTAAATTAGCTGTGGGACGTTTTTTAGCTTGACTAAAATTCGTTGTTGTTTTAACTTGTAAATTCCATTAACCCCCGAAGTGCAATATGCATGGGTGCAGACACAAGGGGGTGTATCGCACATTTAAGGAATGGCTCAGCACTTCACAGATTCGAATTCTCAGCAGCATCATGGGTAAGTCATTGTTTCCCAGAACGCAGAACTACTCGTCTTAATATCCAGCAGAGGGGACTGCGCTCCAAAGACATGGTTAACTTCCAATGCAATGGGTTCAAGATAACAGAAGGAAGCATTTTGCCCCAGACCATAAACACGGCCTCAGCTTCCTGTATACATAGGGTTAGAGGTCTAGGCAAGCGGTCTGAATCTCAACAATCTTTATTGGAACATATCCCACTGGCAATGTCAGTCATTTACTGTGACTTTTCCTCAAGGCTTGAGATAGATCACAATAGGTGACCAAAACATTGACAGTGTGATCTGTTCCAATAAACTCTGTTGAGATTGAGAACGCTTACACCTCTTCTTTGGTATTCTAAAACACAGAAGTACAGCAGAGAAAATTGTGTTTTTTTGACTTGACTCTGCAACACACTATCCACTCCAGCAAACGTAAATAGTTATAGTTCCATTTAGAGTTTTAATGCTAAGTGAGAGTCCCCAGCAGTCAATCACCTCTGTGCTTCTTGGGCTAATGAGGAAGCATTAGCTGAGAGCACCAACTGACCCTGTTCAGTCTATTACAGTGCTCATTGTTGGTATGAATTCGTATGGCTATAAGAAAGTATATAGTCACTGCCTTAGCCAGTACTGCTCAAACATGGTTTAAAACTGGGTGCAAGGACAACGCCAGGGGACTTCACGCACTGTAACCAATTCAGTCACAACCAATAACAATTCAGTAACAACCAATGACAATTCAGTGTTAACCAATGCTTGCCTGTCTCAACCATTCTAAAATGTTTAGTGCTTTTAGTCTTTGGCTGAGATCATCAATCCTGATGATCTCAACAAATCCAATGCTTCCCCATAAGAAAGTATTGAGAGCTCAGCATGGGCGTCCGCAGGAATTTTTCCGGGGGGGGGGGGGGGGCGGGGGGGCATAATTGTAATGACATCTATGCTTGGCCCCTTTTTGACAGTGTCATGAAGGGGAGGAGCATAGTCATTATCACATAAAGCCAGGGTGAATAGCGTTTTCACAACAATGGTGTCAGGAATACATGTTTGTATTCCTGACACTAGAGTGTTCCTTTAAGCAAATTAAAGGAACATTCTGGTCACCATAACAACTTCATCTAAATGAAAATGCTATGATGCCAGGAAGCCCCTGGGTGCTCTCTTTCCTTTAAGGGGTTAAACTGCTCTAAGCCAATCGCTAGTTCCCGGTTCATAACAGTTTTTTTACTTTTTTTATGAATGGGGAGCTAGTGATTGGCTTAGAGTGCCAGCTGACCACTCTAGCCAATCAGCGACACCCCTACCCAGCGGCACTCTGTGCTTCCTGACACTCAGTAAATAAAAGTGAACACATTAACACTGATATTTTTTTTACCTGGGGAGATGAGAAGGTCCAAAGTTTCCCTGCCAGGCCCAGGTACCAAAGCCTTATGATGTGGTGTCCAGAATAAAGTGGAGGGTTCACTTCATTTGTCCTTCCTGCTCCAATCTCCTTTTCTTCTCCTTCATTTGACAGTCTTCTTTTTCTTCTGACACTGTCTTCTATATTTGGCTCCTTCTGCTCCTTTACCTTTCTGCTCCTTTCTGCTTATTTTGCGCCCTTCTGATTCCTTTCTGCTCCTTGCAGACCCTTTCTGCTCCTTCTCCTACTTTAGCTTTGTGCTCCTTGCTGTCCCTTTCTGCTCCTTCACCTTTGTGCTCCTTCTGTCCCTTTCTGCTCCTTGCAGACTCTTCATTTAGGCTGCACCCACACCCCCCATGCCTCATTTCCCTAATCTATAAGCTGCCCCCCCCATGCCTCACCTATAAGCTGTCCCTCCATGCCTCACCTATAAGCTGCCCCACATGACTCACTTATAAGCTGCCCCCCCATGCATCACTTGCCTCACCTATAGGCTGCCCCCCCATGCATCACTTGCCTCACCTATAGGCTGCCCCCCCACATGCCTCACCTATAGGCTGCCCCCCCCACATGCCTCACCTATAGGCTGCCCCCCCCACATGCCTCACCTATAGGCTGCCCCCCCACATGCCTCACCTATAGGCTGCCCCCCCACATGCCTCACCTATAGGCTGCCCCCCCACATGCCTCACCTATAGGCTGCCCCCCCACATGCCTCACCTATAGGCTGCCCCCCCACATGCCTCACCTATAGGCTGCCCCCCCCACATGCCTCACCTATAGGCTGCCCCCCCACATGCCTCACCTATAGGCTGCCCCCCCACATGCCTCACCTATAGGCTGCCCCCCCACATGCCTCACCTATAGGCTGCCCCCCCACATGCCTCACCTATAGGCTGCCCCCCCCACATGCCTCACCTATAGGCTATCTCCCCCCCCATCCCTCACTCCCCTAATCTATAGGCTATTTTAAACCCCCCATTCCATCCCTCACTTACCTGATGTGTAGGCTGTCTCTGGCTGCATGTGTTGCTCCCCTGCGGTTTCAATCAGCAGAGAGAAGCAGGGATAGATGCAGCTTCCTATCCCTGTCTCTCTCCATACCGGCCGGCGCCGGTATTGCAGTTCATTTTAAATCTCACGAAAAATAGCAGCACAAGCTGAAAAATGAACCCCCTGCGGACGCCCATGGAGCCCAGTGTGCATGCGTGGTAAAACACCGTGTTGCACCAAACAGATGGTCTTGACTTTCTGATAAAGCTGAGTTTCACTCGTATGACAGCCAATAAAGGCTGTAATGTAAACATTGCCTTTTCTACAGTACAGCAATATTTTCTGTTGCAAGGTTAAAAAACTATAGGGACATGGCACCCAGATCACTTATTTAAGATGAAGGAGTCTGGGTGCCTATAGTGTCCCTTTAAGATGTAAAATAAATAGATGTAACATGGGTGGGTGGATGTATATAACGTAGTTTGGTCATGCATTAAAATAGTTAAGATGAATTGCTAAATGATGCAGTTTTACAGGAAATTGCCTGTGCACATCAAAAGGTGGAATTTGGGCTCTTGCATTATCAGAAAGAGTGCCAGACTGGGCAGTTGTCTGATCTGTCTTGTGGGATACCAGGCTGTAATTGAACTATTGAAAATACCCATTTTGCCACCTGGAAAACACTTGAAGACGAGTTAAAGATCATCCTTAGCCACAATATGAATTCATTATTATAACCATTTTTATTTGTATAATAATATAATTTCACTGACGTTATATGTGCCTATAGTGTCCCTTTAAAAGCACATTTCAAGCAGAATTAACAGAGTTTCCTCTAAGTTTTACCAATAATTTGGATTTGTCTTGCGAATTCTCCACAATCCCTGGTTTAAGGAATTAACCTCACAGGGACGGAACGTTAGCCCATGAGGGAAGGTGTTGTACAGAGATACATTATTTACATAACCGATGGTTTTCATGCCTGAAGCCCTTAATTATAGGAATAATGAACATATGGCACAAGACATTTATCGGAATATACAGGAACAAAGAAATGGAAAAATATACAAAATAATATTAGACTTCATGTGACTCCCTATTTTCTCACACTTTTCGTAAGAGGAGCCGTTTAACCTATTTCCTTCCACAAGCAGTCAGCAAGAGCACAACAGAGACATGAGGGTTGACCTGAGGGTAGGGAACATTTTGCTCTAACCACCAACAAGTGCTTCCGCCCAGTGTCTACCCTGCAGGCAGAGTACGCAAGACTCATTGTCGCCTCGGAGCGGCTCGGTTCTCTTTAGATTAATGCCAATAGGAAGATTTCTCATGTTAGCAACAAAGGATATAGAGATTGTTTATGTATTTTCATTTTACGATCACAAAACGAGAAACAAGAACTGATTGTGCCAATTTTTTAATTTTCTTATTTTAGACTTCTTTTAATTCTTGCATACAATGCAAGGTACACACGAATGTCTATAGTAAATTGATGCATTGTTTATACATACAATGGAACAGATTTAATTAAAGCTGTTGCATGGAACACTGTGGAAAAGAAAACCTTTCCATGAAATCCCTATGTGTCAGTAGGACATTCTGTATTATTCTACGTTACTCAGTACTGGCTGTGAGCCCTTTAAAGTTATACGTATTTTTTTCAAAAATCTATAAGTCAGTATTGGTCTACCTGTCTGTATATCTATCTTAATATATTAGAGCGAGAGAGAGAGATAGATAGATAAATGGATAATTGGACAGATAGGTATATGATAGATAGATAGGTAGGTAGATAGATAAAGTGGCATACCTACAACTGTCATAGGGGTTGCAGCTGGGACCAGGTTCATCACTCCAGGGGGCCCGGCCACAGCTGCAACCCCGGCAACTCATGCGACCGTGACTGACAGCATACCTTCACGGTTAGTGCACTGCAGCACCGACCAGGGCCCGCAGGTTGCCGGGTTAATGGCAGGAGGGGAACACTGTGCTGTGCTGCTTCCCTCCTGCCGCTGTGTGAACCGATTGGAACGCATCTGACAGGAAGTGTTCATTGAGAGAGCTCTTCCTGTCAATCCTGATACCGCCCTCCCTGTGAAAGTTACAGAAGGGGAGGGGAAGAGGAAATGGAGACGCATGTTGGGGTTGGGGGGCAGAGGGAATGGAGACACATGTTGGGGCGGGGGGAAAGAGGGAATGGAGACACGTGTTGGGGCTGGGGGTGGAAATGGGACACATGGAGGGACTGGGGGGAGAGGGAATGAGACACATGGAAGGACTGGGAGAGAGGGAATGGGTCACATGGAGGGGGTGGGGGAAAGGGAATGGGATATATGGAGGGGCTGGAGTGGGAGAAAATAGAGACACATGTTGGGGCGGGGGGAAAGAGGGAATGGAGAAACATGTTGGGGCTGAGGGTGGAAATGGGACACATGGAGGGACTGGGGGAGAGGGAATGAGTCACATGAAGGGGTGGGGGGAGGGAATGGGGGTATATGGATGGCTGGGGGGGAGGGAATATAGACACATGTTGGGGTTGGGGGGTAGGAATGAGACACATGGAGGGACTGGGGGAGAGAGGGAATTAGACACAGAGAAGGACTAGGGGGAGAGGGTATGAGTCACATGGAGCGGTTAGTGTAGGGAATGGGATACATCAAGCATGTCAAACATGCGGCCCACAATGCATATATTTGCGGCCCACCTGCCCTGGGGCCACTTTGTGTTGTGGCTGCAACCCAGGGCTGGCGCGTCCATAAGGCGGCACAGGCGGCCGCCTTAGGGCGCACGGGCTCTGGGGGCACAAGATTTCAGTGACCGGCAGGAGGGAAGCTCTCCCTCCTGCCGGGCCACCATCTCGGCCCCCGGTGCTGCGTGCGGCTGTGCCGTAATCAGACGCGGCGAGGGAGCTCTAACCTCTCTGCTCTGCTCCCTCGCGCGCTGTCTGCTGATACCGCGGGAGCCGGAATATGACGTCATATTCCGGCTCCCGTGGTATCAGCAGACAGCGCGCGAGGGAGCTGGAGCAGCGAGGTTAGAGCTCCCTCACCGCGTCTGATCTCAGCACAGCCGCACGCCGCCCAACAGCCCCACTGGACCCCAGGGAAGGATTCATCATCCACACCAGCTCTCCAGGTAGGGAGGCTGGGTGGAAAATATTTATTTATAAAATAATTAGTGAGTGTATGTGTGTATGTGTGTGTGTGAGTGTATGTGAGTGTGTGTGTGTGTGTATGTGTCTGTGTGTGAGTGTATGTGTGAGTGTATGTGTCTGTGAGTGACAGAGTGTGTGTCTGTGAGTGACAGTGTGTGTCTGTGAGTGGCAGCGTGTGCGTCTGTGAGTGGCAGCGTGTGCGTCTGTGAGTGGCAGCGTGTGCGTCTGTGAGTGGCAGCGTGTGCGTCTGTGAGTGACAGTGTGTGTCTGTGAGTGACAGAGTGTGTGCGTCTGTGAGTGGCAGCGTGTGCGTCTGTGAGTGGCAGCGTGTGCGTCTGTGAGTGACAGTGTGTGCGTCTGTGAGTGACAGTGTGTGCGTCTGTGAGTGGAAGCGTGTGCGTCTGTGAGTGACAGAATGTGTGCGTCTGTGAGTGACAGAGTGTGTGCATCTGTGAGTGACAGAGTGTGTGCATCTGTGAGTGACAGAGTGTGTGCGTCTGTGAGTGACAGAGTGTGTGCGTCTGTGAGTGACAGAGTGTGTGCGTCTGTGAGTGACAGAGTGTGTGCGTCTGTGAGTGACAGAGTGTGTGCGTCTGTGAGTGACAGAGTGTGTGCGTCTGTGAGTGACAGAGTGTGTGCGTCTGTGAGTGACAGAGGGTGCGTCTGTGAGTGACAGAGTGTGTGCGTCTGTGAGTGACAGTGTGTGCGTCTGTGAGTGACAGAGTGTGTGCGTCTGTGAGTGACAGTGTGTGCGTCTGTGAGTGACAGTGTGTGCGTCTGTGAGTGACAGTGTGTGCGTCTGTGAGTGGAAGCGTGTGCGTCTGTGAGTGACAGTATGTGTCTGTGAGTGACAGAGTGTGTGCGTCTGAGAGTGACAGTATGTGTCTGTGAGTGACAGAGTGTGTGCATCTGAGTGACAGCGTGTGTCTGTGAGTGACAGCGTGTGTGTGTGAGTAAGTGCGTCTGTGTGTGTGCATGTGAGTGTATGAGTGTGTCTGTCAGTGTATGATGAGTGTGTTTGTCAGTGTATGAGTGTGTGTCTGTCAAATCAGTGAGAGTATGTTTGTCATTGAGTCTGTGTGTGACTATCAGTGTGTCTGTCAATGAGTCTGTGTCTGTCAGTGACGTATGTGTGTTTGTCATTGAGTGTGTGACTGTCAGTGTGTACAGAGTGTAGCGGAGCGCGGTACAGGAGCTTCTGTTTCCTGTACCTGGCCAGACTGACAGGAGGTGCTCACAGAGAGAGCACTCCCTGTCAGTTCGGCCGGGTACAGAAAACTGAAGCTCCTGTACCGCGCTCCGCTCCGCTACACTCTGTACACACTGACACACCAGGAAGGGGAGTGTGACCACTAAAGGGGTGTGGGGTGCACCAAGGGACAGGGAGGGAATGGGAGAGAAACACCAAGAGACAGGGAAAAGAGGGGGTAGGGGAAAAGAACACTAAGGGACAGGGAAGGGACCATTAATGGTCAGGGAGGGGAGAGGGGCTGGTTAAGAGGCACATAGGTGAAGATGGTTTTTTTTTTTTGGGGGGGGGCGGAAAAATGCATCTTCGCCTATGTACCTAAAAATCCAAGCACCGGCCCTGCTGCAACCACAAAATATATTTCCTGTCTGATTCTTGTCTTCCCTCCCACAGCCGATTGCCTGCTCCAACCAACCACTCACCCTTCCCTCCTGCTCTGAGTGCCAGAGGAGCGACTGGCCTGCTTGAGCAGAGAAGAGCAGGACTGGAGGAGGGACCTGTGTAGTGTGTCAAATTTGGGAGGGGGGGGGGCATTGTATTAATTTGAGGGAGGGAGGGTACTGTGTACTAAATTGGGCAGGGGGCAGTGTATTAATTTGAGGGAGGGAGGGGGCAGTGTATTAAATTGGGGGAAGGAGTGGGCAGTGTATTAGAGTAGTGGTTGGGGGAGGCAGTGTATTAGAGTGGGGCAGTGCATTAAATTGGGGGAGGGAGGAGGTCAGTGTTTTAAAGTGGTGGGAGGGGGCAGTATGTTTAATTGGGGGGAGGGCAGTGTATTAAATTGGGGGAGGAATGGGGGCAGTGTATTAAATTAGAGTGCTGGGAGGAGGGGAAGTGTATTCAATTAGAGTGGAGGGAGGAGGGTCAGGATATTAGATTAAGGGGTAGTGTATTCGATTGGTTGGAGGGGGCAGTGTATTAGAGTGGTGGGAGGGGGCACTGTGTTACATTTGGGGTAGAGCAGTGTATTAATTTGGGGGAGGAAGGGAGTAGTGTATTAGCATTGTTGGAGGCAGGCAGTGTTTTAAATTGGGGGAGGGCAGTGTATTAAATAGAGGGAGGGAGAGGGCACAGTATTAATTTGGGGGAGGGAGGGCAGTGCATTGAATTTGGGGGCAATGTATTGGATTTGTGGGCAGTGTATTAGAATGGGGGGAGGGGCAGTGTATTAGGTTGGGTCTGCATGGAGGCACTGAACGCTCCCCATGGAGATGCTAATTGGCCACACAGGATTTTACCACACATGCACAATAGCCTTCCAATGCTTTCCTGTGGAAAAGCATTGCATTGGCTGAGATCATCATGTTTGATGATCTCAGCCAAAGTGAAGAACACACTCATAGGACTTCAAAATAAACAAGATAACGTAATTTGTTTTTTACAACTATGCAACGGCATACATTCACCATTTCAGTCCCATTACCAAACTTTTCTTAATATGTCAAGGTAGTTGGACTGAAATATTGGTTATATGCAAATACATATCTCCTTAAAATATATTTGCTCTTTTGTTTACTTTGAAGCACTACGAGGACATCCAGTGTCAGTTACTTTTTTAAATAAACCTATGTTTCTATGAAAACTGAAGTTTTTGTTTTTTTGCGGCCCACATAAACTTAAACCTTGTTAGAGTTTGAGTTTGAAACGCTTGGGATACATGGAGGGGCTGGGGGGACAAGGGAATGGAGACCATGGAGAGGCTGAAGTGGGAGGGAATGGGACACATGGAAGGACTGGCAGGATGGAATGAGAAACATGGAGGGACTGAGGGACTGAGGGACTGGAGGGAGGGAATGAGACACAAGGAAGGAGTGGGGGAGAGGGAATTGGAAAAATGGAGGGACTGGGGGTGGGGGGGAATTAGAGTAAAATAGTGTCATTGAGGAGTTTTGAGTAAATCATAATAAACCATAAGACCTATGAACACATGCAGGGTTATTTACTAAAATAATGCATTCTTCACCATTATTTGCCCTTAATATAACATGATTTTTTAGGGTTCAGGCTAGGGTTCTTGTTAAAGTTGAGGTTATAGTTATGGCTAGGAGTCTGGTTAGGGTTAGAGTTACTTGAATCTCAGGATTGCTTCAGTATTTACGCTCCCAGGGCAGCAGCTCTTATTTGCAGCTGCCATCATTCATACAGATCCTATCTCAATAGTAATAGACTGGCAGAGGAGCTGGTATGACAAAATTGCACTGTTTCTGTGTCCCGAGATTCTCTCTAGAATATTTAATAGAAGAGAATAGAATAAAAAAAACAGTGCAGCTAAAATAGCAACAGTTGCCTGCGAGTGTAACTCGCACTAAATGCAGGTAGATCAGGGCATCCATGTCCTAAAATTAGGGACCCCATACTGCAGAGTGTCAGTCAAACTGTTTATTACGGAAAATAATATGTGGATCATGTCATCCACTGTGTGGCAAAGGGCTTTAAAACATGTTTGCTCATTAAAATAAAACAGACCAACTACTTTAAGTAGATGGTTGAATGAATGGATTGCCCGACAATGTGACGAACATTATGACAGACAGACAGACAAACAAACAAACAAACAAACAATACGTGTTCCAAGATGATTTTGTTTTCCTGTTGAGACTTTCTTGTTTCAATAACCTTTGGTTCTCCTAAAGCAGTAAGGGTAAGAATATTAAAGTTTAATGGTGCTTGTTTCTGAACAGTGTTCAAATATATATAAAGGTGGAATGGATGATGTTTTATTTCTGCATTTTATTATAGAACTATCATATGCAGCGACATAAAATAAATAAAGTAACTTCGATATATTCTTTTAATAAAAATATTATTTAGGGGAATATTGCCATTCATAGAGAGAAATAAAATGCTTAGTAATCAGCTAACAGGATTATAATTTCATCACAAACAACATATTTATAAAGGGTGTTGAACTAAAGTGATTCCGATTTCAAGAGATTCACATTTTCCAGAATATGAACCTGATGTAAGACTGCCCTCTAAAGGTCATCTTCCAAATGGCAACAAGAAAGAAATATAAAAAAAGGAAAGCTGGATTTTATCAATACATCCAGAGCAATATTATAACTATTATTATCTCCATTTATATAGAACCAACATATTACGAGGTGCTTTATAATATCAAAAAGGGGGGAATTTTACAATACAAATGTTACAGGAACAATAGGTTGATGAGGATCCTGTTCAAACGAGCTTACAATCTAGAAGAGGTGGGGTATAAAAACACAATAGGAAGAGCTTACAATCTAGAAGGGATGGGATATAAAAACACAATAGGAAGAGCTTACAATTTAGAAGAGGAGGATATAAAAACACAATAGGAAGAGCTTACAATCTAGAAGAGGTGGGCTATTAAAACACAATAGGAAGAGTTTACAATCTAGAAGAGGTGGGGTATAAAACCACAATAGGAAGAGCTTACAATCTAGAAGAAGTGAGATATAAAAACACAATAGGAAGAGCTTACAATCTAGAAGAGATGGGATATTAAAACACAATAGGAAGAGCTTGCAATCTAGAAGAGGTGGGATATTAAAACACAATAGGAAGAGTTTACAATCTAGAAGAGGTGGGATATTAAAACACAATAGGAAGAGTTTACAATCTAGACGAGGTGGGGTATAAAAACACAATAGGAAGAGCTTACAATCTAGAAGAAGTGAGATATAAAAAGACAATAGGAAGAGCTTCCAATCTAGAAGAGATGGGATATAAAAACACAATAGGAAGAACTTCCAATCTAAAAGAGGTGGGATATTAAAACACAATAGGAAGAGCTTACAATCTAGAAGAGGTGGGATATTAAAACACAATAGGAAGAGCTTGCAATCTAGACGAGGTGGGGTATAAAAACACAATAGGAAGAGCTTACAATCTAGAAGAAGTGAGATATAAAAACACAATAGGAAGAGCTTCCAATCTAGAAGAGATGGGATATAAAAACACAATAGGAAGAGCTTCCAATCTAAAAGAGGTGGGATATTAAAACACAATAGGAAGAGCTTACAATCTAGAAGAGGTGGGATATTAAAACACAATAGGAAGAGCTTGCAATCTAGAAGAGGTGGGATATTAAAACACAATAGGAAGAGCTTGCAATCTAGAAGAGGTGGGATATTAAAACACAATAGGAAGAGCTTCCAATCTAGAAGAGGTGGGATATTAAAACACAATAGGAAGAGCTTGCAATCTAGAAGAGGAGGGTATAAAAACACAATAGGAAGAGCTTACAATCTAGAAGAGGTGGGATATTAAAACACAATAGGAAGAGCTTACAATCTAGAAGAGGAGGGTATAAAAACACAATAGGAAGAGCTTACAATCTAGAAGAGGTGGGGTATAAAACCACAATAGGAAGAGCTTACAATCCAGAAGAAGTGAGATATAAAAACACAATAGGAAGAGCTTACAATCTAGAAGAGGTGGGATATTAAAACACAATAGGAAGAGCTTACAATCTAAAAGAGGTGGGGTATAAAAACACAATAGGAAGAGCTTACAATCTAGAAGAGATGGGATATTAAAACACAATAGGAAGAGCTTGCAATCTAGAAGAGGAGGGTATAAAACCACAATAGGAAGAGCTTACAATCTAGAAGAGGTGGGGTATAAAAACACAATAGGAAGAGCTTACAATCCAGAAGAAGTGAGATATAAAACCACAATAGGAAGAGCTTACAATCTAGAAGAGGTGGGATATTAAAACACAATAGGAAGAGCTTACAATCTAAAAGAGGTGGGGTATAAAACACAATAGGAAGAGCTTACAATCTAGAAGAGGAGGGTATAAAACCACAATAGGAAGAGCTTACAATCTAGAAGAGGTGGGATATAAAAACACAATAGGAAGAGCTTACAATCTAGAAGAGGCGGGTTATTAAAACACAATAGGAAGAGCTTACAATCTAGAAGAGGCGGGTTATTAAAACACAATAGGAAGAGCTTACAATCTAGAAGAGGCGGGATAATAAAACACAATAGGAAGAGCTTACAATCTAGAAGAGGCGGGATATTAAAACACAATAGGAAGAGCTTACTGTCACGACACTCCTTAGCTGATTTGCCTTCGAGCAGTACTCATACTCACCACTGTTTCTGTTTGGCACTGTTCCTGATTTCTTTTCATTAAGCACTTCACCTGGTCCTTGTTTAGCACCTATTTAGTTTGGGTTCTCCCCTCACTCCTGGCCAGATCATTGCCTTTTGTTTCCTGTTTCCTGTGTTCTTGGCTCCTGGCTCCTGCATACTGTGAATTGGTCCTGTTTCCTGTGTCCTCCTGACCCTGCGTTATTGTGTCCTCCGATCCTGTGTTCTGGTTCCGTGGTTCCGGCTTTACTACCAGTGATCCTGTCCCTGCAGACTTGTTCATTGATTTTCCGTTGGATCTTGATGTCACTATATTTGTCTTGTGACTCTGGACCTGTGCCCTACCTGATAATCGTGGTAGCTGCACAATCCTACCCTTATACCATGGGTAGGCAACATTCGGCTCTACAGATGTTGTGGACTACATCTCCCTTGATGCTTTGCCAGCAATATGGCTGTAAAAGCATTATGGGAGATGTAGTCCAAAACATCTGTAGAGCCGAAGGTTGCCTACCCCTGCCTTATACCAAAGGACTGTTTCAATATTTGTTGCCTGCACGATTAGTGCTAATTTTGATTTATGGTATATATTTTGTGGCCTTGTCTGTGTGTGTGTGTATATATATATATATATATATATATATATATATATATATATATATATATATATATATATATATTGTTTTGCGTTTTCCTTTGGTTTCCTGTAAATATATTTATCTCTTGATTTATCCTATTTATTTGTGTCTTGGCATTTATTTCTCTGCTGAATGGGTTCCCACATTTAAAGTGACAGTGCTGTTCCAGGGCAGCACCCCTTCATGTCATTACAGAATGATCTGGCCATTTGGAACCAGCAGAGAATAATGTCCATGATCACGATGGATAAAACTGTTGGTA
Organism: Pelobates fuscus; assembly: GCF_036172605.1. Lineage (NCBI taxonomy): Eukaryota > Metazoa > Chordata > Amphibia > Anura > Pelobatidae > Pelobates > Pelobates fuscus. Next base: position 104,624,922 of record NC_086327.1, on the reverse strand, counting down.
TTAACGCTGATTCACAGCAAGAGTATGCTCTCATTAAGACTGGTTATGATCAGTTAAAACATATCCAGCGGCAGATAGAAAAGGCCTCTGCCTTATGCTTGTCTACTATAACTGTTTCTTTCCAAGTTCAGAAATCTGTATTATGTGGACTTATCACTGAACTGCAAATTTATCACAAACAAATATGTGACCCTTTGTTTTCTCTGCTACCTAACTGCAAAAAATGGTTGAGAAAGCCCCCTGTGATTAATAGGGTGAATGAACTTCTTTGTGTGTCTCTTAAAGAAACCTCACGTAACAAATCATCATTTATGCAGAAACAGTTAAGATGTATGCACAATAATTACATTGCCCTGATTCCCGAAATTAATTTTCTTATCGATCTAGTACAGGAAAGGATGAGTGTCGTTATGTCTGATAATGATGTTTACATTCCCTTTCCTAATTTGCATAGCATCCCTAATCCTCCTGACTCTGACTTGGACAAATGGCTTGTTGATCCTCCCGACTGCAAAACCGAAGTTCCTTGTGAATTTAAAGCTGAATGCTTTCCAGCCCAAACTGAAGACGAAGATGTTGAGGGGTTATATAGCACTGGCGATACCCTCATGGGCCAGGTCTTTGATGAACTGGGTGCTCGTTGCATAGCAGCTTTGGAGGATGAGCAGTCTGAATGTGAAGGTAGTACCCTTATACCACCGTCTCTTTTCTGCAAAATCCACTCGCCTATTCCCCAAGTGAGAATACCGACTACCAAGATGAACGATCTTAACACCGTTCAGGAGGGTACAAGTCTGGTCAGAGAGTGTCTCAAGCAAAGTATGCCCAGCCACGAAGCAGAAACAGACTCCCCTGAGTCTGCAACCAGAGATACTGTAAGTGTCAACCCAAATACTGACTCTATGGAATCAGAGGTTCCAATTTCTCCACCTCTTCCCAAGTCATCCTACAAATTTGACTCAGATCAAATAGACATGGCTGAGTCATCTAATACTGGAGACTCGAAACTAGAAGAGTCACCTATAAAATTTGCTGCGGGTGATGCAAGTGACGACAAGGCTGGACCATTGAAATTGGAGACCAATCTCGTGGAAGGTGATCCTCCTGCCAAAAAGCCACCACGTAGGAAACGTGGTAAATGACCTACTTCTTTCAAAACACTGCCTGAGAATGCTGAAAAACCTAAGGTGAAAGCTTCAGAGCAACCAGTGGAAGAAGAGGTTAGTGTGCCAAAGGCAGCTCATGACTTTGATGTAGAGAGGCTTGATGATTCCAATTTTAACCCTTCTACCTCTGGGGGTTCGAAGATTGGCACCTCTCTCACAACCGCAACTGTGAAAAATGAGTTGTCGCCAGGTAAAGAAGACTGTTATCCTCAAATAGAAGACAAAGAGTCAGACCTGGTGCAACGTGAAAAACCCGTGATGGATCAAGCCCAAGAAAAGGATCTAAATGAGACCAGGCTTGTTCTGAACCCACAGTCTGAAGAAGACTCTAGAATTCTATGCAAGTCTAATACCGTTCTTCAAGTTACATGCTCTGGTAGAACAATTTCTCTGCTGCAAGAGGAAACACCAACTACCACACTTGTACCTGAACTAAGCGGCGAAGATTACTCAAATCAGCCGCTTAACCGAACTCCAAGAGAAGTGAGTGAAACCGAACAAGAAGGTAGCATTCACACATCCGGTACCTGTTCTCATGATGAAGGAAGCTCCTTCTATGACTCATCAGTTGCCATGATGTCTGTCACTCCACCTAAACTCCAGCAAGTATTAGAAGAAGACTTGCCTTCAGTTGAGAGTACTTCTACGACAAGTAAACAACTACCTCAAGCTGAGCTCACAAGTGAAGAAGAGAATGATTTCTGTAACCAGGTATCTCTAGCCGTTACAGAATTATATCAATTTGAGAGAGAGTCGTCCCTGCTTCGGCTGGCCCCATGCTCGGAGATATTGGGGGAACCGTTCCTTGATGCATTTCTGCGGTCTGAGGAGGAGGGCTCGCAGAGGGCTCCTGATCCTGTACTCGTTAATTTAGGGGATTCTCCTCGTTTGATTCCAGTGGTACCTACCCAAGATTACGCAGAGACTGTTCTCCCTTCTACTGAAGTTGCATCGCAGTCTTTGTTCCGAGGATCTTACAAGCCAGAAACTAAGTCAGACCCAGGACTTCTGAGTGATGCACCTGTTACCAGCAATAGTCCCAGATCTAGTGGGTTAGCACATTTGTCGGTCACTGGTAAGGAGTGTTTCTTAGCATATGTGCCTTAATTTCTGTTTATGTGTCTGCCCTTCTAATGCTAAATGTTACTCTACAGTCCTTGCTTTCGTATGTTTCTATTCTGCCTCGTTGGTTTCTCCCGTGGGATTCTCCACCTCTCATTCCTCCTGAACCTCCTCCTTGTTATCCTCTACTGATTGGGTGACCCTGTTTTTCTTCTGTCACCCGTGGGGGATCTTGGGGTTTTGGAGCGCCGGGAGTCGCTCCTTAAAGGACCACTCTAGTGCCAGGAAAGCATACTCGTTTTCCTGGCACTAGAGTGCCCTGAGGGTGCCCCCACCCTCAGGGACCCCCTCCCGCCCGGCTCTGGAAAGGGGAAAAGGGTTAAAACTTACCTTTTTCCAGCGCTGGGCGGGGAGCTCTCCTCCTCCTCTCCGCCTCCGTTCCTCCCCGTCGGCTGAATGCGCACGCGCGGCAAGAGCTGCGCGCGCATTCAGCAGGTCGCATAGGAAAGCATTTACAATGCTTTCCTATGGACGCTTGCGTGCTCTCACTGTGATTTTCACAGTGAGAATCACGCAAGCGCCTCTAGCGGCTGTCAGTGAGACAGCCACTAGAGGAAATAGGGGAAGGCTTAACTAATTGATAAACATAGCAGTTTCTCTGAAACTGCTATGTTTATAAAAAAATTAGTTAACCCTAGCTGGACCTGGCACCCAGACCACTTCATTAAGCTGAAGTGGTCTGGGTGCCTAGAGTGGTCCTTTAAGGGGGGGGTACTGTCACGACACTCCTTAGCTGATTTGCCTTCGAGCAGTACTCATACTCACCACTGTTTCTGTTTGGCACTGTTCCTGATTTCTTTTCATTAAGCACTTCACCTGGTCCTTGTTTAGCACCTATTTAGTTTGGGTTCTCCCCTCACTCCTGGCCAGATCATTGCCTTTTGTTTCCTGTTTCCCTGGTTTCCTGTGTTCTTGGCTCCTGCATACTGTGAATTGGTCCTGTTTCCTGTGTCCTCCTGATCCTGTGTTATTGTGTCCTCCGATCCTGTGTTCTGGTTCCGTGGTTCCGGCTTTACTACCAGTGATCCTGTCCCTGCAGACTTGTTCATTGATTTTCCGTTGGATCTTGATGTCACTATATTTGTCTTGTGACTCTGGACCTGTGCCCTACCTGATAATTGTGGTAGCTGCACAATCCTACCCTTATACCAAAGGACTGTTTCAATATTTGTTGCCTGCACGATTAGTGTTAATTTTGATTTATTGTATATATTTTGAGCCTTGTCTGTGTGTGTGTGTGTGTGTGTGTGTGTGTGTATGTATGTGTGTATATATATATATATATATATATATATTGTTTTGCATTTTCCTTTGGTTTCCTGTAAATATATTTATCTCTTGATTTATCCTATTTAATTGTGTCTTGGCATTTATTTCTCTGCTGAATGGGTTCCCACATTTAAAGTGACAGTGCTGTTCCAGGGCAGCACCCCTTCATGTCATTACACTTACAATCTAGAAGAGGTGGGATATAAAACCACAGTAGGAAGAGCTTACAATCTAGAAGAGGTGGGATATTAAAACACAATAGGAAGAGCTTACAATCTAGAAGAGGCGGGATATTAAAACACAATAGGAAGAGCTTAAAATCCAGAAGAGATGGGGAATAAAAACACAATAGGAAGAGCTTACAATCTAGAAGAGGCGGGTTATTAAAACACAATAGGAAGAGCTTACAATCTAGAAGAGGCGGGATATTAAAACACAATAGGAAGAGCTTAAAATCCAGAAGAGATGGGGAATAAAAACACAATAGAAAGGGCAGTGTGGGGCAGCATCCAAATGAGAGGATGAGAAGTAGCTGAATGATAAGGTGAGATGGTGGTGGAGCCCTTTTAGGTGAGAGCGAGAGACAGGTTTGTGAAATATAAGTTACTACGGGAGACCATAGGCTATCATGAAGAGGTGAGTTTTGAGGGACTTATTAAATGATTGAAGACTAGGGGTAAGACTAGTCTGGTGGGGTAGGCAAGTTGTTCCAAAAGGGAAAAAAGCCGCATGCGAGAGGTAAGGGTGCGAGCAGCGGACAGGAGAAAATCAACGGCAGAGCGGAGAGACCGGGAAGGGCGTACCTACGAATTGTAAAAGGGGTAGAGTTGTCTAGAGCTTTAAAGGTAAGGGCTAGTATTGCATGGAAATGAATCCTAAAGGTTACACGGAGCCATTGAAAGGATTGACACTGGGGCCGACGGGAGAGAAAGATCCACCTGGCAGCAGCATTCATTACGGACTGTAGCAAGGCAGTACAGATTCTGGGAAGACCAATTAGGAGAGAATTACAGTAATCAATTAGATAAATTACTAGAGCATTAACAAGCCGTTTCGTAGAATATTGCATGAGGAAGGGGGGAATGCGGGCAATGTTTTTCAGGTGGAATTGGCAGGTTTTAGCAACAGACTGAAAGGTGCAAAGGTGATGCTCGAATCATAGATAAAACCAAGACCGCGAGCTTGCAAGGTTCAAATAAGAAAGAGGCATGCCTAGAGAGAGAGAGGCTTACTACTAGTAAAACTAGCAATGTCTCTGTGCATTGTTAGTTCATAAAATATAAATCATAGGGATATACAAAAGGAAACAGAATATTTTTGCAATCAAATGCAGAGACTTGCTTCATACCCTACAAAAATATATTTAACAACATGTCTCTTTTAAATGAATACTCCAAGAATCATAACCACAACAGAATGTTGTAGTGCTTATGGTTCTAGGAATGCCCTGGTGCCCCACGCTCCCATCGTCACTTTAAGGACTCAAACTGTGTTAGAACCTGCCGTCACCCGGGTGCCACTCCCTGCCTCCACTTCACCTCAGTGAGAGTCGGTAACTGTTGCTTAGGAGTTTCCATTTGCTCTCCTGAGCTAAACCGTGCAGTGACGGACAAGCACATTGGCTGAGAGTGTAAGCTGATCGCTATCAACCAACAATCTAAACTCATTCCCTCAGCCTAACGTAGCTTAGTGACGGGTGCTTTCTGCTCTCTAAACTGTAGTTGAGGCAGGGAGCAGAGCCTGACAGACAACAGGCAAGAAGTTCTAAACCATTCTAAAATAGTTTGACACCTTACAACGGGAGGGAACCCACGGCACCTTAATCACAACAGCGCACTATACTGTTTCTGTAACTACATTACTACCTGAGCCGATGTGTGTTTCTTCCTGCAGCATATTTGAACAAGCTGTTCATTTTATATTAGAAAGTCCATAATTTGCCAATGATTCAGTATATTTTTGCACCCCTACTGCAGTAGGTTATATTACCACCCTCTCATTTATTAATTTCCCTCAACTATCCGGATAAATAAAGCAGGCCATCTTAATGCTCTATTCTTCCCAAACTCCTGTGTTGTATAATCTTTTAGTAAGTTCATATCTTAACCCCCCAATGTATCATTCAAAATAAGAAGAATCATGATAGATTGATTATTCCTTAGTGAATCCATTGGAAAATTTACAAGCTGTATTTAGAATCTAGATGTAGCTCTCCCAAAAACTTTTGTTTATTCTTGAAATTATCAAACCATTTATTAATCATGGTCAGCATCAGAAATGTTTTAATCTTTCAATTTTCATTAGAATCTGGCAGTAGCCCTATGTTGTTAGGAAACCTAAGCCTATGATTTTATTTTAATGGATTTTTTTTCTCGCTGCTGCTGTAGTAACGAGTGTTTAGCAGGCCTACAAACCACGGAAAGAAAGCAGAGCCAGCGGAATATTCCCAAATCCATATCATTTTGTTCTGGCTAAGTCCATCTGGAGCCATGATACTGGGGAGCTCCTGGCTCTCTGCCTTCAGTCTGATTGACACACGTGTCCAACATCCAAGACAGTATAACCACACATTTTCTTCTCACTTCCTTTGGCTTATGACTGCAGTTCCTTTTCATATGAGATTGTCCACCTTCTTCTTCTTCTCCCCCGGAGGTGCCACCATGTAAGAAGACCTTTGTAAAAGATGCAGAGATCCGAAAAACAACAGTTGACAATTTAAATTGTGAAATAAAATATCACAGTTGCAATCTAAAATAAAATAAACTAGCATTTCTGCGAAATACCTAAGTTCACAAGGGTTATGATTGGCATAAAGTCAACCAAAGTGTTGCTTTACTTCCAGTGAATTAACTCATCAAGACTTTTCATCAAGAATTCTTACGTACGCTCTAATTATACATGTTTCACTATGTAATTTGTAATTTAATTATGGGTGGGGGGTAGTTACTAATCAGGGCAGAAACAAATGAGAATTGGAAAGTACTTAAAATAATAAAACATAAGCTATTTACTTTAGGCAAATAAAACATTGCAAAAATTACCACTACATGCTTGTATCACGTTAAGAAACATTTTAGGCATCATAAGGCACCATAACAACTTCATATAAATGAAGTTGTTATGGTGCCAGGAGGCCTCCGGCGCACTCTTACTTCAAGGAACACTATAGTCACCTAAATTACTTTAGCTAAATAAAGCAGTTTTAGTGTATAGATCATTCCCCATGCAATTTCACTGCTCAATTCACTGTCATTTAGGAGTTAAATCACTTTGTTGCTGTTTATGCAGCCCTAGCCACACCTCCCCTGGCTATGATTGACAGAGCCGGCATGAAAAAAAACAACGTGTTTCACTTTCAAACAGATGTAATTTACCTTAAATAATTGTATCTCAATCTCTAAATTGAACTTTAATCACATACAGGAGGCTCTTGCAGGGTCTAGCAAGCTATTAACATAGCAGGGGATAAGAAAATCTTAATTAAACAGAACTTGCAATAAAGAAAGCCTAAATAGGACTCTCTTTACAGGAAGTGTTTATAGAAGGCTGTGCAAGTCACATGCAGGGAGGTGTGACTAGAGTTCATAAACAAAGGGATTTAACTCCTAAATGGCAGAGGATTGAGCAGTGAGGCTGCAGGGGTATGTTATATACACCAAAACTGCTTCATTAAGCTAAAATTGTTCAGGTGACTATAGTGTCCCTTTCAAATGGTTTAACCCCAAAGGTGTCTGCAGTGCCGATCTCCACACACTGATATGTCAGATTCAATTACAGAGTGACGCCATGCATGGGTCAGGGGCGTATCTAGAGCGTTTTGCACCTGGGGAGGATCCTGTGCTTGGCACCCCCGCCCCCTCCCACAAAATAAAACAAAAAAAAACTGTAAAAATGTTTAAATGTTTTCTCTCTTTTTTTAATGTATTAAACAAATTAGTAAACTTTGCAAAACCGCTGTCAGCCCCCTTCTGCAAAACCCTTGTCCTGCCCTGTCACCTCCTACAAAACCCCTGTCCCGCCCCTTCTACAAATCCTGTACTGCCCATCTACAAATCCCCTGCTCAGCCCCCCTTATAAAGACTCCTGTCCCAATACAAAACCCCTTGCCTCCTTCTACAAAATCCCTGCAGCCCCACACACACACATTTACAGGCAGACAGTCACACACACAGTTATAGGCAGACAGTCTCACACAGTTACAGGCAGACAGTCACACGCACACAGTCACATGCAGACAGTCACACATTCAATCACAGACATGCATGCAGACAGTTACAGGCAGTCACATATACATTCACAAACACACTCACAGGCAGATAGTCACACACACACAGTTAAAGGCAGCAGCAGACAGTCACATGCACACAGTCACAGACAGATAGTCACACACACGGTTACAGGCAACATCAAACAGTCACATGCAGACAGTCACACACACACAGTTATAGGCAGACAGTTACACACACAGTCAGTTACAGGTAGTCACACACAGTCATAGCCCGACAGTCACGCACACAGTTACAGGCAGAAAGTCACATATACAGTAACTCACACACACAGTCACAGGCAGAGAGTCACACACACCGTTACAGGCAACATCACACAGTCACACATAGTTACAAGCAGACAGGTACACACAGTCACAGGCAGTCACACACACAGTTACAGGCAGACAGTCACACACACACAGTTACAGGCATGCAGTCACACACACAAATACACACAGTTACGGGCATGCAGTCACACGCACAAATAAACACAGTTACACGCAGACAGTTTTACACACACACACACACACACACACACAGTCACACAGAGACACACACACACACACTCTTACTTACAGACAGAAGCTGGAGGAGGAGTGAATTCCCTGAAGTCCTTCCCTGGAGCCTGTTAGGTACCGAAGCAGCACCTCCATGTGCAGCAGTAACAGCAGTGGGTAAGGGCTGTATAAAGCCCTACCCCCACTGCCGGTTTGGCTCCGCCCCTGGTTTTCTTAGCTCCTCCCCCACTTCCATTTCATGTGGCCAATTCAGCTGGTCTTTGCGTGTGTGAGCTGTTCTGGCCGCCCAGCACCCTAACTACCATGGGGCACTGTGCGGCCGTACAGCTCACACAGCCCCTTACAGCCCCCAGACCAGGGTCATGGCACCCACTACCTGGTGGCACTCGGGGCGAACCGCCCCCCCGTCCCCCACTTAGTACACCACTGGCAGGGGCACAGTGATTGGCTGAGAGAGGTCAGTTGATGCTTTCAGCCAATCAGAAATGCCCAATTTACAAAACTGGCTTGGAAATGGTACATTTCTTTCCAAGCCAGCTTTGTGAATGGGGAGCCACTGACCTCTCTCAGCCAATCAACGGTGCCCCTGTCAAGCGGTTTCCTGAATGTGACATTTCAGATGCTGGATGCCGCCAGGGGGAAGGCAACTTCGGCATTAAACCGTTCAAAAAATGTTTAACCCCTGAAGATAAGAATGTGCCCAGGGGCCTCCTGGCACCATAACAACTTAAATAAGATGAAGCTGTTTTGGTGCCTGGAGTGCTCCTTTAAAGGGGAATTGTGACTTATTTTGGAAATTACACCACTAAATAAAGCATTGAAAATCACCTATAACATGTGTTAAAATTTTTTCTTTGTGTCGATCCATTACATTTTAAATGCATCTGTTCTGCTGGCTACTCCAGACAAGATTTGAGTCACGCTTGAGATGGAAAGAGAACTATAGGGAGCATTTGAAAGCAGCATGCTTATTTAGAATACACAACAAATATAAAAGCAGATACTAGACATGTGCAATTCGTTTCGGTCCGAATAAAAATTCGGCCGAATTTCTGGTAATTCGGACATTCGGGTGCTTAAAAATTCCCGAATAGCTGAATTGCCGAAGTGCCGAATTGTCGAAGTCCTGAAGAGCCGAAATTACCGAATTTCCGAAGTGTAGTAGTGCCGAAATGCCGAAGCGCCAAATTGCTGAAGTGCCGAAGTTCCGAAGTTGCCGAAGTTCCGAGGTATCAAAGTGCCGAAGTTCCGAAGCACAGTATTGCCTAAGTATTAATATACTTACCCAGTGAAAGAAGAAGAATGTTACATTGTATACAATTTTAAATAAAAAGTATACAAACATAGCCATGATTCAGCTGTAAGCATTTGCAACACTTACAACAATCAAGTAACACACATTCATATAAAATGTAAGTTACTTGGCCAGTCAATGTAATGACAGGAATGAATAAGTAGATAACTCCCTAATTTCCACGGTATTAGGGAGCTATCTACTAAAAGGCTGAAAGACCTGAATTGGTCTTTCAGCCAAATTTACAAATACTAAGTAAAGATTACTTAGTATTAGTAAATTATACCCCTACTCGCTATATCGCGAGTAGGGGCATGTCTATTAAACAGTGAGTAGCCTGTGGCTGCTCACTGTTAAAAAAAGAAAAAAAAAGTCCCCCCTCCTGAGCCCCCACCCGCGACGTGTGAGTGGGGTCTTTTAAACTGTGGGGGCCCTAAAGTAAAAAAAGGGGGGAGGACCTATTGTCGTCCCCACTGGCCCCCACCCCCGAGCGGCGGGTGGGGGCCATAATGTAAAATAATGGGGGGGGGACCTATTGCCCCCCCCCGGCCCCCACCCTTGAGAATTTTCCCACGCTGTGTAATTTGACTCATAACACTCTGATTGATGGATTTCAAACAGGAGTGGAGTGCTGTGACAGGTAAATGTAGAGGCTTACCTGTCAGTCTCTTAATTTACCTGTCAGAGCACTTTGATTGGATGGCTTAAACCCACCAATCAGAGTGCTCTGAGCCTAATTGCAGGGCGGGGCAAGTCTTTATAAGCCTTCCCCTGCCCTGCAGAGCTCAGTCGGCACAGAGCCCTCGCCGGCTGAACATGGATTTTTTTTTTTTTGCACTCTGGTTTTTTTTTTTCAATTGCATCGGTTATTATGGATTTTTATTTGGCCCTTTTTGGGGCTGAAAAAATAAGATTTTAGAAGAAAGAAAACATCAAACAGTAAGTTTCTTTTTATTTTTACAGGTACTTAGTTAAAGGTCCCCCCTCATTATTTTTAGGGTGAGGGGGGTAGGTAGGGCTTCATTTTTTGGGGGAGGGAGGTGACTAGGGGTTTGGGGACCCCTAGTCACCTGGGGGGGATAAATTTGTATTTAGGGCCCCCACCCTCCACTCAGGGGTGGGGGAAGGGGGAGGACATTAGGTCCCCTCCACAATTTGTATTTAGGGCCCCCACCCACCACTCAGGGGTGGGGGCCAGGGGGGAGGACATTAGGTCCCTCCCCCTTATTCTAGTTTAGGGCCCCCACCCACTGCTCATGTGTGGGGGCCAGGGGGAGGACATTAGGTCCCCCCAATTTGAACTTAGGGCCCCCACCCACTGCTCAGGGGTGGGGGCCAGGGGGTAGGACATTAGGTTCCCCCCCCATTCTAGTTTAGGGCCCCCACCGACCGCTCAGCGTTGAAACGCGTTGTGCTTTTACTCTTTGAATGAATGGCACTCCAGAAACCTTAATGTAAGGCTTTTTATATTTTTTGTAATAAATATTGTGATTTTATACTAATCTGGTGTTGCCTTTCTTTTCTTTTCCACAATTCTTTTCTGAGGGATCATCTCCAACTCACCTGGATCTGCACGTTGCATTTAAAGTGATATTACCTGAGCCAGTTTCGATATAACAGAAAAATGTGAGTTGGACCCTTCAGAGTTTTAAATTGAACCCTCTTTTATAACAGTATTATCCTATGAGTTCTCCTTTTTATATCATACAGGAATACCTGTGTCTTTTGCCTGCATTATTGGAGAATGATTTATACTGTATTCAGGTATAACTATAATTCACCTGTGTAACACATATGGTGGTGTCAAGCTCTGGGAGTTAGAGCATTAATATTATTCCAATTTTGCGCTGAGCACTTTATCTTTGTATTATATATTTCTTTCACTGTTGGTGGAATCTTTTGTGATTAATTCCACTGTGTTCACAGCTGCATGTCCTAGTGCTCATATTATTACACTACTATCTGGTATTCTATACCACAAATATGTCTCAGGTTTTGTTTCAGGGAAGATAGATGGTAAAGAAGGTTGGTCACACTACACGGTACCCACTACCTGCACACATGCCATCACCAATGAAAACCATGCCATGCCCCCCAATGAGTATGTTAGTGTGATGCAACGTAGCATGCTCTGTGTTTGATTTTGACTTGTCTCTGGTGTCCACAATAGTGGGATACCAGTGAACAAGACTGGTGTTTGGAGAAATACCATTACCACAACACTATATATGCTGAGGTGGGGATTAAACCATCAATACTGAATACAGCAGAGCTCTTAGTAGCTCTAAAAAGTATGAGCGTGCCTTCACTATACTATCACTATGAAGTTATTTAAAAATACGTGTTGCACTATTGTTTGTTTCTTTATTTTTGTCGTTCTTTATTTCTGTCTATGTTTCTATGTTTTGACATGCCTGGCATTGTATAGAGAATACTACATATGTTTATTATAGTCACACATACAGTTTTACAACTCTTTTGGCATAGTTACATAGTTACATAGCTGAAAAGAGACTTGCGTCCATCAAGTTCAGCCTTCCTCACATTTGTTTTTTTGCTGTTGATCCAAAAGAAGGAAAAAAAAAAAACAGTTTGAAGCACAATTTTGCAACAAACTAGGAAAAAAATTCCTTCTTGACCCCAGAATGGCAGTCAGATTTATCCTTGGATCAATGGGTTATCATTTGTATTGCTTGAGTATATTTATCTGTCACAAGGTTGGGGAATCCTTGGTAGATTTACCGCTGCCTTACTGAATATAATAGTGAGCATCTATGTTTTCTTCTAATATATATATATATATCTCACAAGATCTAGAGCACCCCCTCTTCCACGAAACAGCCACTTCAAAGCTTACAGATTTAAAAGAAAAAAAAATTTAAAACACCTAATCTCCTCAAAAATAATGACACCAGATGTCTTTGTGAACAGCCAGAAATGATGCTGGATGGCACTCTTTACCTTGAGGCATGGTAGCACCAGTGACATCCTGCCACCATAACAACTTAATTTCAATAGTGCTCCTTTGAATTCAGAAAGGTAGTGCAACCAATCTATAACTGAAGAACATATCTCCCAACAGGGTATGAATGTGTCACTGGCAAATCCCAAAATGAGCAGTTAAGTCCAGGAAGGTTGCAGGACTGCATGAAGAAAGGTTGTTTCAATCTGGCGTCAATGTATTTTAGGCTGACAGATAGCCTTCCCACAGAGAGCGCTGCTGACGTGCCTTTACTCATGCTTTTATGCTGTGCTGCCTTATAAAAGTTGCATAGAACCCAGGAAGGAGGAACAGGATGGCCCTCCTGGAGCCGTGACTGTTGGGAGGCATGCAAAAAATAACCAATAAAATACTTCTCCAACCAAATAAATGAATACTTGCAAAAACATATTATTTAGAGATATAATTTTTATTATGTATGGTTACAGCTTCTTTATCCAAAGAGAGATATGATTGCCATTCTGAGGTTGAGAGGGATTTAATTTCCTAGTTAATTAAAGCTGGGATATTTGTCTTCTTTTGGATCAACAGCAAAAACAGATGGAAGAAAGGCTAAATGCAACTATGTAACATCTGTACCACTCTGCACTACTCTGTATAACTAGATAGATATATTTGACTAAATTCATCATTATATTAAATGGACAATATAGTCACCAGAACAACTACAGCTTATTGTATTTGTTCTGATCAGTATAATCATTCTCTTCAGGCCTTTTGCAGTAAACACAGTCTTTTATGAAAAAAGGTAGTGTTTACATTACAGCCTAGGTATACCTCCACTGGCCACACATCAGAGAGCTACTAGAGGTGATTCCTGGGGCAGTACTGCACAGTTTGACTGACATTCAGTGTTTCCACCCTCTGCATGTAGACACTGAACTTTCCTCATAGAGATCCATTGATTCAATGCATCTCTATGAGGAGATGCTAATTGGCCAAGGCTGTGTTTGGCTTGTACTGGCACTGCCCCTGATCTGCCTCCTTAACAGTCTCAGCCAATCCAATGCTTTTCTATAAGAAAGCATTGTGATTGGTTTTGAACACCACTTCTGATTATGTCAGCAAAGCGGACAGATCAGGGGCAGAGCCAGCAGCAGCAGACTGGAATAAAAGTAAGATTTTACTATATTTAGGGGAGTAAGAGGGGGAGAGGGGGACAGGTGGACTAGATGGTGTTTTTTTTTTTTAACACTATAGGGTCAGGAATACATGTTTGTGTTATTTCCTTATAGTGTTCCTTTAAGTAACTGCTGCAATCTCACTGGAAAAGGGGAGACAAGTTATATCCAAGTCCTCTGTGCCAAAATAGTGGAGAGGAACAAACCTCTGTGCCTATATATGAAAATCTAATTAAATGCAGATTGGATTGCTTTATGGCATTGTGGTCTCGGACAGCATTTTCTAATTTGTACAAGTGGCTGTTACTCTGTGTGTAATTTTATGTTATTGATCTTCTTTGCGAGGCATAATCGACTGCCTAATACTGTGTATTCTTTGACTTTAGACCACGGATGAAGGTCCACTATGAAATAAAGTCACAGCAACTTTGACATTGAACTTTAGTAAGAATATAAAATGTGTTGCATATAACATACCCTGGTGGGCTATGAAATTGCTAAGATTTCAATAAAATCATTAATAAAATATCATGGTTTTAAGATTTTTAACAAATTAGTAGACACGTGCATGTGCCTACAGAAGAACTGCAAAATTACTGACATTTTTTTTTGTCATTTTGTCAGAGAAAATCACCAATTTTCATGATACTATGCAGTGACTAAATGTTTTGTTTGTAAGTTCCTGCAGACAAGGGGTTAAAATCCGTTTAGGCGATATGCCCCTTTCTGAGAGACAGGCACAGCTACTGCAGAACACCAAACTCCCGAACTGGATACAAAATAGCACTCCAACTCCCGAACTGGAACCTCACAAATAGCTGCCAGCAGACGAACAGGAAAAGCTCCCAAGTAGTTTACACTCCTGGCAATCAGTCTCTACCAGCATACAGTGAATCCCCCCAAGAACGAGACAAGGCTCCGTGTTGAGGGTCAAGCAGTGGTCTGAGGTGCTGGAACACCCAGCCTGGATTTTATTACCATTTTGTAAATATAGAACCACCCACAGGGAGGGACAAAACAACCAATCATACACGTACATCATTGAAACAACTCCCAGTAATTACACACAAAATCCTCCCTTCTGTCTGTCTGTGATATAATTATGGTTTAACATAATTATCACAGACAGTAAAACTACAGTTTTTACACATACACTGTAACTTTAAAACCATACATTCAATCTCCATAAAAATTACATATTTAAACTCAGCATACATCAAACATAAACACTTCCAAAAATCATACAAATCCCTCCAGCGGATCAAAAGTTAAGTGGAAGTCCTTTATGACCGACCGCAAGCACAATTTCCTGCCCAAAACAGTTCCATAGATTTGGGCTGTGCGGTCGATCAATTTCATGCAGAAAAACGACTAAGTCCATCTTCGAACGGGACTTAGTCTCTGGAGCTGAAAGTTCAGTATGGAAGAAGGTAAGGGTCAGCGGTGTTCGTGTATTTGCGCATCCGATTTTAGTTCCACAGAATCTTTAGCATACACCGCTGACCGCGTTCGAATGAACAAAGATGGCCGCCGCCACGTGTTCGACTGTCGAATGGCGGCCACCCAGCGGTCGGCAATTAATCTGCAGTAACCTCACAGCCTGGGAGGTAAATTGCCTGCACATTTTAACTTCTGGGAGGTCTGCCTGTGTGGTACTTGGTTCAGTAAGCCCCATTTACTGAACCAAGAGGGAGAAAGCCAGGAACAAGTTATTTTACAGGTCTGGGGACATAGTCTTAAAGGGGCATTGTTCACCATTGTAACACTGCCCCGCCTCCCCCTCTTTTTGTTTTGTTTTTTAATCCGCACTGCAATTAAGTAATCTTATTCAACCATTTCTGAGATTGGGCTGTAAATCCACCCTGGATATAGCAATGTTTGTAGAAAAGAAATACATGAACTGTGTGGATATAAAAAAATAATGCATTAAAATGTGTGTTTTGCTGAGCACCCAATGATGGTTAATTCACCACACAAATGAAGTGGAACAAGCTGAGAATATGTTAAGAATCAAATGGGGTTAATATTGTGCCTTGTGGTTTCATCTAATAATCTGAGTTTTTAGTTTGTCAATGAATATATACTGTACATACGCAGCCCATTCATACAGCTCAGCTTTATGACATAATACTTTAACTGCATAGTATCATGAGAACCTTTTCTTGTGTGATGTCACAATCGGTGTGATGTAATTTACTTCTGTTCCGAGAGCTGGCCGAGTTTTCAGTGAGTTGTAGCAGGTTAAAGATGAGGAAAAGAGGAGCACTTATAATGAGACTGATGATGCTGATATTTATGTATCAGTTGTATCGGAAGAAAAGACTAAGTAAGAGGGAAAGGTGTAAAGATGAAAAGAAACATGCGCAAAGAAGAAGAAAGAAAGAAGATAAAAGTCTGTACACAAATTATACAAAGCGAGAAACCAATGGTAATTTCCACTGAGGTACAAATACGAGTACTGCTTTGTTCAAGTATCCATCAAGCTGAACACTCTCGTGTCAGATCTATTGAAATGCAAGCAAATGAATGTTGAAAAAAACAACACAGAAGAAGTGGAACCAATGGACATGATACAATTGTTTTAAATAAAAGAATGCATGGGCACAAGTTAAAACAGAGGCCTTAGCGTTTTAAGTTTATTTTGACACCCGCCCCCGTGCTTCTAATACCGTCCCTCCCCCATCTATATATAAATTACCATCTCCCCTGGTGCCCTAAATGTCAAAGTGTGTTGTTAATTAAGTTTTAGTAGAACTCAGATTCAATCCATGTTTGCATCTCATTTTCAGTGACCAGGTTGTGATGTTGACAAAAATGTAATTGGTCCTTAAAGGGAAATTATGGGTTTAAATATGTAGACCATGGCTCTGATCACAGTGAAGCAGGCTGAGTATAAACTGATAGTATGTGTAATATGGCTTTCAAATATATTATATGGTCTATTCAATGAGCGGTGAGTTTTATTGATTTGAGAAACAACTGGTAAAACCGAGGACAAATTGGATACAATCTCTGTATATAAGGCATCTGACATATAACCAGTTTAGCTACTTTTGCTTTTATTTTGCAAATCTGTTCTTATCTCGTCAGAGCCCTGTTTAGCCCTGATGGGTTTTCCTGCAATGATGGAAACACATTTTAAGGAAAATCAAAGAAGGTGCATTATTAACATGCCTTTGGGTTACTTACCTGTAAATCCTGGACAGCAAACAGGTTTCCTTACTAAATCTGATCTGGCATAGAAAACAAAAATAATCTGGGACAATCCAGGAACTTTCCGATAGAAAAATCCAGACATCATTCTCAAATGTCCAAATGGGAAAATATTTTAATAAATGGACTAAATTCTGAGAAACATTTGGACAGAAATAAGGATTAAGTCGGTCCCCCTGTTCTATTTTTGTTCTTTCTGCTTCCAGAACTATGTCATTTAGCCAACCTGACTGTGGTGCAGAATAGTTGTTTTTTTCATCACTGAGTGTTTCAGTATCATCAGAATTCTCCATGTATTCGTCAAGAATTTCAAAATTCCCAGTCTAGATGCAACGACAAAGGTATGCCTTCGATGTTTCATATTTTGATGTTTCAGAGACACAGACTTTACCTGTTGTCTGACATACAGAGAGAATAAAGGTACTGAGAACTAGGCGTTTTAGAATGTCAAACGAGTCACACTTGACCATAAGTCCAACACTTCCTAACAAGTTTTACTTTTTTTGGATAGCATTCCCACTGACATACTGTTTTAATGAGATGGGCAACATCTCCTTGTATATAGCATTTGGGTTTTTCATTTTTTCCCCCAGTAGGATCAACATGCAGGTGTTAAGGTAGGTGTTAAGGCTGCAGTCATTCAGGATTCGTGATATTGCACCAAGTAATGCATAAGAAAAGTCACAGACACAGGCAATTTCTGTACATCTTTTATCCATTTTTCCATCCAAAATGTTATAGTTGGAGTATCTTTAGCAGACAATTTATTTTCTCGTTTTAGTTTTGATACCAAACTTCTTGTGGTATCTACCTGAATTTTGGAGAAGGAAGCCTTTCAACAATACCTTTTATAAATATATATTTGTTCCCTTGACCAGTAATGAACAGAAAAAGTGTCATATGATATAGTATGAATATCTCTTGCATACTTATGAGTACTTTTAATATGAGAGAGTGATAAAACCGTATCTTTAAACTTAGGTGTACAGAACAACCGATCCACAGCTTCCCCGTCTGGCATCTTGACAAATTCTTAATGATGGCATGTTGGGTGACTTCTTTTTCTCCAAATGTAATTTTCCAATTGGAGGGTATTGTTTTTAACATTTTTTCTCCAAGTTTCCTTCTCTTCGCACCTCTCAACTGATTTTCTGTTTAAATGTGCTATGGGTCTTGTGTCAGGGGCTCGAGCATTAAGAATTAAAGGGTTCCTGTGCAATGCCCATTTGCAGTTATGAATGTTCTTGTTTTGTCTTCACCTATACTAACTTTGTTCCTCTTTAATGAGAAAGCACATGGGATTCCATGCTGTTTATAAAGCACATCTGCAATTGTAGCAGTCCATGAGTTTTCTTTAAGCAACTTGCACCTCTTCTTGCAGTTAGCATCATTATAGATCACTGTTTTTGGCTCAATTTCTAAATATTGTTCATAAGGTATTGATATATGCCATAGAAGCATTGGTTCATTTCCCTGTGTGTGCACAAAGCCACCTTCAGAAGAGTCTTCATCAGGTGTGCTTCTGTCAGGCCACAGCTCTTCCATAATTTCAGTAATGTTTGATTGAGGTAAGAAGCTGCTAAATTCCATGCGCAATAAAGTCTGCAAACCATACATATTTTGAAATATGTAATCGTGAACCAGTTTTGGTTTAAATATACGCTGAGACGTTCCTGATTCTTTAGCATCAGAGGTATATTTTTGGAAGGAAGAGTGAGAACATACTTCCTTCCAAATAGGATCAGAGACTGACTTTAACTCTCCGTTATCATTAAAAATGCCTGGATAAGATTTTAAGGTTTCTTTTAATATGCGATTATCAACGGCTGGTTTTCGTGGCATCTAAAATCAGAATATGAAAATATTTTAATGGATAAACTAGACATTTTATCAGCTACTAGTATAAACATGTTGCTAAATATATATTTACTTTCAAGTAACCAAATCTGTATAAAAGGGTGCATGGGAGGCAAGGGGGGGAGGGGGGCGCTCCCCCCCTGGATTTTTGCACTTGCCCTTTAAAAAGGGCGGACTGAGCAGGAGGGGAGGGGTATAGGACAGGGGGTGAGAAACATGGGGAGGGGGCATAATAAGACACATGGAGGGGTGTGCAGAATAAGAAACATGGATGAGCTGGAGGGCAGAATAAGACACATTGATGGGGATGTGGGGGGATAAGACACATGGAGGGTATGGGGGAGAATGAGACACATTGAGCGGAGAATAAAACACATGGGGAGAATGAGATACATGGACGGCCTAGATGTGATGAGGCAAATGGAAGGGCTGGGAGGAGACACATGTAGGGGAGAATGATACATATGGAGGGGATGAGGGGGATGAGAAACATGTGGGGGCTGGGGGAATGAAACACATGGAGGGGTAAGTGGGGAGACACATGGACAGACGTATGGAGGGACAGTGGAGGGTTAAACACATGGAGGGGCTAGGGGTAGAATGAGATACATGAAAGAGCTGGGGAGAAGAATGAGACAGATGGAGGGACTGGGGAAAGACAGAGACAAACAGGGAAAGCAGGTAATGACACAGAGGGGCTGAGAAGGGGACAATGACACAGTGAGGGCTGAGAAGGAGACAGTGACACACAGACGGGCTGGGGGAGGTGAAAAATAGACACACAAAGGGGCTGAGGAGGGGGAAAAAGACAGAAGGGCTGGGGGGGGTGGGGGACAGAGACACACAAAAGGGATAGGGAAGGGGATAGTTGTTATTATTATTATTGTTATTAAAAAAGGAACACTGAAAAAGACAGTGTTTACAGCAAAATGCATGACTCTACTCACCAGAACAAATGCAACAAGCTGTAGTTGTTCTGGTGACTATAGTGTCTATAGTAGAATACTGTTTAACAATAAATGAGACAATTACAAAATTTTACAGGAACAATATATGAGGACCCTCCTCAAATGAGCTTACAGTCTAAGGGGACAGTGAAACAGAGAGGAGCCTGGGAAAAGGACAATGACACACATAAAGAAGTTAATAACACAGAGGGGCACGAGCTCTGAGCTTTTCTGTAGTTACCATGGCAATGCTCCAGATCTCACAAGAGTGATCTCTAGCCCCAGGAGCTGCAGGCTAAAGTACACTCCCCAGTAATACCCCCCCCCCCCCCCTCCCTGGGCAAAGGTAAGAAGAGAGGGCACCTATAAAGTATATTTATTTTAATTGAAAAAAAACAACATATATATATTTGCTTCAATCCTGCCCCACTACCTACACACACACAATAACTCCTTACACATTCACACTCTGCCCCCTATACACACACATTGCCCCCCCCCACACACACACACACACACACACTGTTCCCCCATACACACTGCTCCCCATACACATTTCCCCCCCACACACTGCCTTCTATACATACACACACACTGCCCCCCACACACACACTGCACCCCTTACACACTGAGCCTTACACAGACAAAAGTCTGAACAAAGTGTCTGTCCACTGATAGAGCTATACAGGCATAGAAAGCTTAGTAAGGTACTTTATTTGTATTTTTTCATTAAAGCATTTCTATATAAATGTCTACACCTGTTGCAATCTTTCAAACACAACTTATTTTTTTGCCAACCGTTATCCTTCTACAATATCCGTCAATTGTTTATAGGACAATCCCAATTTTCTCATTATTTCCCTCTTTGTAAACCCTTTCTCTAGGACACATTAGAGGCCTAAAGATTGTGCAAACACAAAGTATGTAAAATTGTGAAAACACACAGTTTTACATACAAAATAATTAACCACAGTACTGCAACACAGTACATCTCTGTCTCCTTGCGTCTCACTTATATTGGCCTGCATATAGGTGGGTGTGCATAGCTGCCAAAAGCGCCGGATTTGTTGGGACAGTTACGACTTCTGGTGTCCTGTCTCTGAAAGTTCCAGACTGTCTCAACATCTTTGTACAACCAGCTTTTAAAAGAAAACAATAAAAAAACACAAACTATGTATGTTCGTGAAACATACATAGCTAAAAGGTGCATGGTGATAAACCCAGTGCATGGGACGTGTCTTAGCCAAAACTAGAGAGGTCGGGGCTCTCTTAGAACATAGAATGTGATGACTGATAAGAACCATTTGGCACATCTAGTCTACCCAAGGTGGGTCAAGCTGCGTTTCATGGTGCCATGTATCCCATTCCTCACTCCTGCTCCACTGTGCATTCCCAGCAGGAAATGTTGGTAAGTATAACACCAAGATGAACTGAGGTGCATGTGATTCTATCATTGCTGCATACCATGTTCTATTTAATTTATTTAGAGTTTTCCCCTGGACAACTTAGGAAGGGGGAGCATGACTGCTGCCCATGACTAGTGCGCTGGATGAAAAAAATGATACAAAAGTTGCAAATGGTCAGTTTTGTAAGATGCCTGAGGAGGAGGCTCACCGGTCAGCAGAGACAAGGGACAGGAGCACACTGACTTTCCCACCCTCCCACCCTGTTAAGCTCTGGTTGTCTTGTGTCTGGCTTTGTTTTCTTTCTGTTTTGTCACCGCTTGGCGGTATCCTTGACAGCGAAAAGGAAAAGGTTAAGACAAAGAGTCGCTTTGGGGAGATTACAACCCGCACGAGAGCTGATGGCAAGTGCCAGTTGTTTAGGCTCATGGACAAAGGTTGGGGAACTGTCTGTTGGGCAACCGCTCAACAGCTAACAGAGTGGGATAATGTTAAAGTTAAAAATGTAATAAAGTTGTGGCCGTTGCCCTTATTCACTAAGAAGGTGTCCGGTGTGTTATTGGGAGGGCAACAGTGGGGACATGGATGATGGGTCAGCAGTCATGTCAAATGCTTTGCAACACATTGGACACACAGCTGGCACTCAAAAGATTACTACACCACATCTGTGAATAAATGAATTGCCGTATGATCATTCATTCACAACAAATAAAGCCTACTAAAGGTAAACTTGAAAGTACTAGGGCTGTTTACGCAACTACTGTAACAGAACTGCTTGGCACCCTGACTGGGTACCTTCCATTGACGGATGCCCATAGTGCTTTCCGAGGGCTTCAAGCACTCCACCTGACACCATAACCACTGCAGATCCCCCGTACCGCCGCAGCTTGGTTGGGGTCTCGCCGTCTCCACCCACTCTGGACCCAATACCAGGGTCCAGCTTCCAGTAGGTCGACCTCTCCGAATTCCAGAGAGCAGGAACAGGAACAAGAACAAGCTCTTATAAGAGCTGACTCTGGGGAGTATAGTGATTATAGCAATCCCCAGAGTGTAGGCAGTTCTGCAATCCCCCAAACATGAGCTGAAACTTCATGAAGGTACAAGATGATCTGTTTAATGAGCACAAAGGCATTCCTTTTATACACATTTTCCCACAAGGTTACCACCCACGTGGACCTTGTGGTACACAGGACACAAAGTTACAACAGCCAATCAACACAGTACAACACTGCTCTTCTTTGCTCCTCTCGCCCCACCACTTGCCCGCTCGATCCTGTCCCATCTCACCTTATCAGATCTCTCTCCACTTGTCTCGTGCCTTCTCTAACACACATCTTCAACTGCTCGCTCTCTTCTGGCATCGTCCCTGCTGACCTTAAACATGCCACTGTAGTACCTATACTAAAAAAAACATCCCTCGACCCATCCACCCTCTCTAACTACCGTCCCATATCCCTGCTCCCTTTTTCCTCAAAGCTTCTGGAAAGACTTGTCTCATTTCCTCAATTCCAACTCTCTCCTTGACCCCCTTCAATCTGGCTTCCGCCCTCTGCACTCTACAGAGACTGCCCTTATCAAAGTTACTAACGACCTAATCACAGCTAAATCCAAAGGCCACTACTCCATACTAATTCTTCTTGACCTCTCAGCGGCCTTTGACACTGTTGATCATGCTCTCCTTCTTCAAACTCTTCAATCACTTGGTCTCTGTGACTCTGTCCTCTCGTGGTTTACCTCTTATCTCTCCCAACGCTCATTCAGTGTCTCCTTTTCTAATGATACCTCCTCCCCCCGCCCTGTCTCGGTTGGAGTCCCCCAAGGCTCCGTCCTTGGTCCCCTTCTATTTTCTCTTTATACTGCCTCTCTTGGCAAACTTATTACCTCTTTTGGATTCCACTACCACCTGTACGCTGATGACACGCAGCTATATCTGTCCTCCCCGGACCTCTCCCCTGCCGTCCTGCAACGTGTCACTGCTTGCCTTTCTTCCATCTCTGACTGGATGTCCTCCCGCTTTCTGAAACTCAATCTCTCAAAAACTGAGATCCTTGTCTTTCCTCCTCCTAATACTGATCCTCCTCTTTCGCTCTCCCTTCAAGTTTGTGGTACCAACATCAGTCCATCCTTGCAAGCGCGCTGTCTTGGCGTCATACTTGACTCTGGTCTCACCTTTGAGCCTCACATCCAGCATGTTGCCAAATCTTGTAGATTCCATCTTAAAAACATAGCCCACATCCGCCCCTTTCTTGCACCAGATACTACCAAGGAGCTTGTCCATGCTCTAGTAATTTCCCGCATGGATTATTGTAACCCTCTCCTGATTGGTCTTCCCAATAGCCGTACTGCACCCCTACAGTCCGTAATGAACGCTGCTACTAGATTGATTTTCCTCTCTAGTCGTTTCTCTCACACCTCACCCCTCTGCCAGTCCTTACATTGGCTTCCTGTATGCTATAGGAGTCAATTCAAGGTACTAACTCACACCTATAAAGCACTGAACAACTCTAGCCCCCAGGGCCGGACTGGGGATACAAAGCAGCCCTGGAAAAAAATGTTATGCCAGCCCCATAAGTCATTGCGCCATATATTGTCGTATGTATTATGTAAGGCTATGTCTTACCACCCCAGATGACAGATGATTGATATAGACGCACACACACAGTTTAATCTAGTGGTACTGGTATCTATAACATGTCTCTACAGGTTTTCAACGTAAACACTGACTTTTCAGAGAAAAGGCAGTGTTTACATTGCTTCAAAGTGACACCGCTAGTGACAGTCACTCAGACGGTCACTAGAGGTGCTTCCTGTGTCAGTGCACCTACATTCAGGGCCTCCACACTCTGGAGGTGCTGAACGTTCCCCATAGAGATACATTGATTCAATTCATCCCTATGAAGAGATGCTGATTGGTGTAGTGTTTTGCAGCCAATCCTATGGCAAAGCATTGGATTGGCTGAGATCATCAAGCTTGATGATCTTAGTCATAGAGGCAGGGCCAGTCGAGGGGAGACCCGCACGCTACGTGGGAGAAAAAAAGGTGAGCAAAAACACTATTTTTAAAACACACATATACCATGACACACACACCATGACACACACACCATGACACAGACAGACACACACACCATGACACACACACATATACCATGACACACACCCCATGACGGGCAGACACACATCCCATGACAGACAGACACACACACACACCATGACTCAGGCAGACACACACACACCATGACACAGACAGACACACACACACACAACATACAGACAGACACACACACACCATACACACACTATGACGGACAGACACACACACACACACCATGACACAGACAGACACACACACACACACCATGACACAGACAGACACACACACACCATGACACACACACACATCCCATGACACACACCCCATGACGGGCAGACACACATCCCATGACAGACAGGCAGACACACACACACACACCATGACACAGACAAACACGCACACAACATACAGACAGACACACACACCATGACACACACACATATACCATGACACACACCCCATGACGGGCAGACACACATCCCATGACAGACAGACACACACACCATGACACAGGCAGACACACACACACCATACACACACCATGACGGACAGACACACACACACCATGACGGACAGACAGACACAAACACCATGACGGACAGACAGACAGACACACACACACCATGACGGACAGACAGACACACACACACCATGACAGACAGACACACACACACACACACACCATGACGGACAGACAGACACACACACACACCATGACGGACAGACAGACACACACACACACCATGACGGACAGACAGACACACACACACACACACCATGACGGACAGACAGACACAGACACACACACACACCATGACGGACAGACAGACACACACACCATACAGGACAGACACACACACACACACCATACAGACAGACACACACACACCATACAGACAGACAGACACACACACCATACAGACAGACAGACACACACACACACACACACCATGACAGACACACACACACACCATGACAGACAGACACCATGACACAGACACACATACACACACCATGACAGACAGACACACACCATACAGACAGACACCATGACACAGACAAACAGACAGACAGACACATTAACACACATTACTTACATAACACACATTACTCCTACCTGGCTGCCAGGGGGGCGTGCAGTGCAGACTGCTGACTGTGCTGGCGGCTGCTGGGGGAGGTCTGCTGGCGGCCGCATGTGAAGCTGTGCTGTGCTGGCTCTGCTCTCCCGCCTTCGCGCGCTGCTGAATGAGACCGCGGCCGGAATATGACGTCATATTCTGGCCTCGGTCTCATTCAGCTGCACGCTGGGGAGCAGAGCCAGCACAGCACAGCTTCACATGCGGCCGCCAGCAGACCTCCCCCAGCGGCCGCCAGCAGACCTCCCCCAGCGGCCGCCAGCAGACCTCCCCCAGCGGCCGCCAGCAGACCTCCCCCAGCGGCCGCCAGCAGACCCAGGTGTCTGCCCGGCCCCAGGTGCCGACGGCCCACCGGGAAATTTCCCGGAATCCCGGTGGGCCAGTCCGGCCCTGCTAGCCCCTCTTATATCTCCTCACAGATCCATAGGTATGTCCCTTCTCGGTCTCTCCGCTCTGCCCGTGACCACCTCCTGTCCGTTGTCCGCACTCGTACGGCCAACTCACGCTTGCAGGACTTCTTCTCGGGGGCGGCTCCCTTCCTATGGAATAGCCTGCCTACCGCCATCAGACTCTCCCCTAGTCTTGCATCTTTTAAGAAGTGCCTTAAAACCCATCTCTTTAGGAAAGCTTATGGCCTCCAAGACTAACCCCTACCTCACATACCTGTCTCTTGCCCTCTCCTAAAGGGCAGCCCACCTTATTTGATTGCAAATTCCTGTCCTAATGTGTTTTACACCCCACCTCCTATAGAATGTAAGCTCAATTGTGCAGGGTCCTCTTCAACCTATTGTTCCTGTAAGTTTATTTGTAATTGTCCTATTTATAGCTAAATCCCCTCTCATGATATTGTAAAGCGCTACGGAATCTGTTGGCGCTATATAAATGGCAATAATAATAATAATAACACAGACAGACACTCCCAGCTAAGGCACACAAACCCTCCCTTCTGCCTGTGATATAATTACTGAACACAATGGGTTAACTTAATTATTACAGGCAGAAAATATACAGTTTTACACAATATTCATAACTTCAAAACTATACATGCAATTTCCATAAAGGTTATATTTTCTGAACCAGCAAAATCAGTGAGCAAACATATTCAAAAATCATACGAATTGGTCCAGTGGTTCTGAAGATAGCTGACAGTCATATTTGACCGACCGCAAGCATGGCTTTCCTGTCCAAAAGAGTTCCATAGATTTAGGCTGGGCAGTGGGTCTATCTTCACCTTCAAATATAGTACAATTTGCACGAACGGATCAGTTCATGCATAGCTTCATTGTATTCAGCACGTTCGACAGTTTATTCCCTGGAATTAGCGCTCCTTTCGTATGAATATAGCCGAACGCCAGGAAGGTAGAAGTCTCAGCGGTGTTCGTGAAACTGGTAGCCAAAAACAGGAGTTCGATGACCAAACACCACTGAGCGCATTCGGCTAAACAAAATGGGCGCCGCCACGTGTTCGTTCATACGAACGCCGGCCACCCAGGCATTCATCAAATAAGCTGCGGTTAACCGCAGCTCCTGGGTGGTCAACGAGCAGCACACTCCACATGCAGGGTGGTCGGCTGTTCGGAGGTTTGTTCGGTAAACTCCATTTACCGAACCACATAGGGAAAAAGGCACGAACAAGCCTTTTTACAGTCTTTGAACAAAGTTTTAGCCATGGGCCATAGTCAAAGGGTAAAAGGCTAGCCATTAGTCCTCTCCAAGAACAAGTGGCGAAGAGCACTTTGTCACAACTACTAAACGCATTTTGCTGTTATGCACTTGTGTAAATAAGTAAACCTTTATGAACACAATACACAGTTCTATGCACATAATGTTATATTGTCAAGCATACATGCACATGTCCATGCTCATAAACCAGAGGTGCCCAAGAGGTAGATCCCAAGATATTTTAAAACTACAGCTTCCTTGATGCTTTGTCATTCTAAAGGTATGCAAAGCATCATGGGAGTTGTAGTTCTACAACATCTGAAGACCCCTGTCATAAACAAATACACCCATGGAAATTATACACTGAAAGAAGTTAATTTATTACTTGCATATAAATATTACATACACCTTAAACCAATACCCACCGTAATATTTAGTTAGTGGTCACGCAGGGGCTTACTTCTACCACTATGTGCTTCTTCGACAACTGTTACAATTGGAGGGAAAATTATTATCCAATTATAGAAGATATCATACACAGCATTACTCAGGGTTATACATGCATATTCAAATATCACTAATAACGTCAGGCTGGGCATATGCTAGACTGTATCACCTAAATGTTGTTTTACTGTGCATGTAGAGAATAAAACATTATTGAAAATGATCTATACATTGTGTTTTGCAAAACTGCAAGTGAATTCCTAAATCAGGAGAATATGTGTCCGTGGTATCTCCTGTTTATGACGTCACCTGTGGCTTGATATGAAAATGAACTGGTATATAGGTGCAAAATCAAAATAAGATTGTGAATACCGCCACTATCGAGTGATAGATCTAATTAAAAAAAAAAAACAGTTTATCATATGTGATCTAACGAATATCTACCAAAATCAAGCAAATAAAATGTCACATTTCAGTTGAGGGGGGGCTTACCATTAGTCACGCTCGCAAGTTAAGTAGTGAATACCGCCTCTTACTTGATAGATCTATTGAAAAAAAAACAGTTGATCAAACCTCATCTAACGAATATCTACCAAAATCAGTAACATTTTGACCAAATTTAATTTGAGAGGGGGCCAGTCCACCCTAATTATATATGCAATATCTCAGTAATTAGACCAGATCTAAAACCTGATCTAACGCAGAGCTACCATAATCAATAACTTTTTTTTTTTTTTACACATTTTTGTTGAGGGGGGTTAGCTGGCTATGGGTTAGCCCTCACTGAAAATTATTGTTAATATTGCATATTTTAGAATAGATCTTACGAATAAAATTTTTGATCTAATCTAACAAAAGGAATAATCTTTTAACATTCTTAAAATGGGGGAGAGGGGGGTTGGGGGGGGGGGCTAACCTGTAGGTGGTCTACTTTGTCTTGCAATAAATCTGAAGTTGACAAAAGGTTTAGCTCCGCAGTCAACTTTGTCCAATCCCGACAGTTGTCACTGTGGGATTCAGACATCACTCTGTAGAGGCTTCCCGACCACCGTTGCATTGCATGGAAAAGGTATTCTTACCCACCTTTTCTCTCACACAGATAATTTTTCCTACACTTTGTTTGTTGAGGACAGGATAACTTACCAGGGACCTACAGACAGCCATCATTGTAATGTCACATTAATGGTACCCAGAAATAGCTCTTTGACATACAGTGTACATCATTGGTCACCAATGTATAATTGACCATGACATACACTGTATTCCATTCATTACAGAGGGGGTAAAACTTAAAAGTTAAGAAGGACAAATGTGATGGGATGAGTTGGGCAGCCACTAGCCAGGCTCAGTTTCCCTTCATGCATGGCAAAAGAACAATGGGAATACTATAAGCCTTGTATAGATGACTGAGATCACTTGCTCTATCACAAAAAGATTTCAGTGTCATAAGTGATTTAAAGCCTCTGGTGGTTTCATAAACATTAGTGATTTTTGAACAACTGATAAATTACTGTTACTCATCATCAGTTTCCTGAGATAGCATATTTTTAACTCTCATTAAGAGACACCCCATGGCCCAATAAGAAATAAATAAAAACAATAAAAATCAAGGCTTAACAGATATGCCCCCTTAATGAAAACATAAATGCGTTTAATTATGCATTTTTTCATTCTGGGTAAATCTAAAAACAGCGTGTAAAACTACTGATCTCTAGTCTGAAACCTTTACAATCCCTCCCCTTCTAACCCAGGCCAGACTTTCTGTGGCTGTCCAATCACAGACTTCCCAATGCAACTCAATGAGACGATTTTGCAAGGAAGGTGTTCTGGGCAATTGGTGCCTCTTGAGTTTCGCTGAACTAAACTACATGGATGTAACAGGAACAGGTCTGAGCCAAGGGGTGTAGCAAGGTCTATTTAGAAAAGTGACAATTTTCTATTGAAATCTGCACTTTTTGTAATATTTAAAAAGAAGACAAGCTCTTCACACATGAAGCACTTCTATGTTGTTTTCCTTTTATTCAGATCCATTAAGGCTGCTAAAAAATATATATAAATCAGTTATTAATCTAGTATGTAGTTGTTTTTTGTCAGCATTTTCCTGTATGTAATTGAGCAGCGACGCATAGTGTACTGGGCCAAAGAAAACAACATATCTTGTTCTGAAGCATTCACTGAGTTAGATAATGAGGATGAAGATGTCAGCAGCCATGTTTATTTGATATATGTCTAATATTAGAAGCCAACTTTTCTCAAGAAGGAGGGAGTCCGCGCATTCCTAAAGTGATAATCCTTGGTGCAAACCAGACCTGGATCTGGCAACCCCTATACATAAAGTAGAAAAGAAGTATGGTCCAGGCACTCAAAGTAAATCTTGTAGCGGTTTATTGGAAAAACAGAACCGGGACAGAAAAGTTTTGACCTCCAATGAGGTTCGAAAAAAGCTGGGAGCTTATAGCATGGGTTTCCAACCCAGTCCTTATGTACCCCCTACCAGTCCAGGATATAAGGATTGCCCTGTTGTGTCTAAAGTTTTTTTCTTTTCTTTTCTTTTCTAAAAACACCTTAGACACAACTATGTCATCCATAAATCCTGGACTGTTAGTTGGTACTTGAGGACTGGGTTGAGAACCACTGGCTAGGAGCATCAGCTGACCACTCTAGCCAATCAGTGACACCCCAATACAGGGGCACTCCGCGCTTCCCCACCTTGGGGAACCGGAGATCGGCGCTAGAGGCAATTTTTGGGGTTAAACAGTTTGAGAATGGTTTAACCACTTAAGGTAAGAGTGCACTCGGGGCGTTCTAACACCATAACAACTTCTTTCAGAGGAAATTGCTATGGTGTTTCATTAAGGATTTTCATCCTGAGTATGCTAATGATTTTGCCACACCTATGCAAGTCATATGGTTATAAATGTGCTATATAATGCCCTGTGCAGCTCCTCTCTTGCTTCCACTCAGCAGTCAGACCCCACCCTAAGGGGGTTTGATTTTTAACTATAACCTGTATTTTTTCTTTAAACTTTCTTTTTTGAATATTCAATCAATTCTTAACCCACATTTCAGGCAATTTGTCTTATGCAAGTAATGTTGGCCACTCTTACACCATCAGGAGGGCTACAAATGCTCTGCATCAAACTTCCAGATGACATTTTACAGTTCACAGATCTTGTACAGAAACTATGACACCAATATTTTATGTGCAACATAAATTTAAATAAAGATGGTTTGTTTTTAAAATATATCAGGTAACATACATTTCTGTAAAAAAAAATACTGATGCATGTATTACAGTTTATCAGGTGTGAAGTAACAGTTCATTACAGTGGTTATGATGCTATAAGTCTTTGGACAATTCCGCCAATATTTAACAAAGCTGTTTTGGAGCAGTTTGGCAAAAAGCTGGGTACCACCAAACACCCATAGCCTGTCCCGTCTTCAGCTGAACTGATAATGCAGAAACTTGTGTGTGATTCCATCTAAAATGGAAGACAATGAGACGCTAAGAGAGCTGGAGACATGTTGGCCAAAATCGCAACTGATAATAAGTATAACTTATAACACCATGAACCCTATAATTGGTAGAAATTGTTAGAGTGCCCCTTTAAGTAACAGCTGTATTATCCCCACCTTCACAAATCTCAATCCTCACAATTTAGCGCATGCAAGACTTTGGAATGGTCCGATCATTGCCTTCCATCACAAATTCACTCATTTAGCTTCTGAGTTCTGTAAAAACAAAGCATAACTTTGTAAAACATTTTAGTACATATGATAAATGGGCAACAAAGCATAATTTATATTATAATGCATAATTTTCAAATGATATCTAGCAAATATTGTCATCCTCTAATGGACAAAAATGGTTAAATAAAGTCTTGCATAATTCATTGTGCCCCTTGGCAATTTCTTGCAAAATCAAAGCAAAAGAAGAAATTGATTTGTTCTCAATTTCCGCTGAGGGATAAAAATAAAAGATTAAAAAGAAAAAAACGTGTGAGTCAAAAAAAGTGCTGGCAAAAGAGATACGCAGCTGGTTCCTCTAAGGAAATTAGTTTAGAAACTGAAGCCAACTTGTGATTTGCGATCAAAGGCACACTTTTCCACCTAAGCATCTAATCAGTTGTTGGTTTATTTTTGGGGTTGGGAGGAACACAAGACTTTGTAAATCTTCTTGGAATGATTGGGGTGAAGAGTTGAGAGATTTGGATAAAAAAAAAAAATTGCACTCTAATATAGAAAATTTTAACTTATTGAAAACACACAATCCGTTAGCAGATTTTTTTTTTCATGTTTTCTTTCATCGTTTTAAATCCTGATTAGATAAAAGAAAAGCTAATGATTTAATTGAAATGTATGCCTAAAACCCCGGTAAGGTGTTAAACCATAAAATATGTTTTTATATAAAAAGAGGGAATAGACCAAGAAAGGTGATATCAGCTCTCCACATGTGTAATGAAAAGAAACTATTGTCAACAATTGCTCATAATTCTTAAAGTATTTTGGAGATAAAGCAAGAATTTTTTAAATTGAAAAATCTGACTTTGAGGGATACAGTTTCAGGCAGACTCCCACCTTAAGATAAAGTGTCTTCACTAATCAAGAGCCTCTCATTTTGATCTATTGGATATGAACTTGTCACATAAGATCCAGCAGAGGTTTACGTGATAAGCAGTTTATTCCTCGCGCACAATTCCATATATAACACAAGTGTGGGAAACTGCTCTATAAACTAATGGCTATTTCACGGTTGCTATCACTTTATACACAGACTGTCTCCCAATTTTGTAGACTGTCTGTGTGCATAGATTGGCAAAGGGAAGCAAGGAGGACAAATACATTCTTTACCCTTCTGTGTGTGGTGTCTTGATGTTGCAGGCACATTATCGACTCAAATTTTTTTTTATTTTTTTTAAAAGGTGAAATAAAAACAACTCCCTGTTGTATGTGAGCCAGGGGCACTGGCTTATAGTTGTACAATTTTCTATAAATTGCTGCAGTTATAGGTCACGCTGAAAACTAAGGGTGCAGGCATGGGCGTCCGCAGGAATTTTTCCAGGGGGGGGCATAATTGTAATGACATGTAATGACACTGGGCTTACAAAGCAGTCTTGGAAAAATATGTGTGTGTGTATATATATAGATATAGATATATATATATATATAGAGAGAGAGAGATTATTGGTATGTTTCTTTTTCTAATTCAAAACATTGGTTCTGTCAGTGTAAAAAAATGTAATTACCTATACAGTAAGCATACTCACATGCAGAAAGATAATCTCCCTGACACAAGCACACAGACTCATTGATACAATGCTTCACAGACCGACAATCTCATTAATACATATAAGCTCATTGACATAAAAACACAATCTCACTGACACACACAGACAAGGTTGCTGGTACACACACACACACACACTTAGTACAAACTCTGACACCCACACGGTTACTACAGACAAACTCATTGGTATACAAACACAAACTTACTACAGACAAGCATACTGTCACACACACACAAACGCTCACTACAGACAAGCTCACTGACACACACATGCTCACTACAGAAAAGCTCTCTGACACACACATGCTCCCTACAGACAAGCTCACTGACACACATACACATGCTTATTATAGACAAGCTCACTGACACACACATACATGCTCACTACAGAAACGTTCACTGACACACACATACATGCTCACTACAGAAACGCTCACTGACACACATGTTCACTACAGACAAACTCACTGACACACACACATACTCACTACAGAAAAACTCACAGACACACACAAGCTCACTTACAGACAAGCTCACCGTAGTGGGGGGGTCAGGGTCAGTAGTGCGGTGGATCTGGGACCTATAGTGTGGGATCAAAGGCTGAAATGGGGGGCAGGTGGGATCAATAGGAAGAGTGAGGGGAAAAAGGGGGGGTCAGGACCTGTGGTGAAAGGTGAGGGGAAAAAGGGGGGGTCAGGACCTGTGGTGAAAGGTGAGGGGTAGTAAGGGGGTCAGGACCTGTAGTGCAGGGGTCAGGACTTGTAGTGGGGGATCATAGGCAATAAAAAGGGATTAGGGGCTGTAGTGGGTACTTAGTGGCAATAGTGATAGGGGGCTGTAGTGGGTGCTTAGTGGCAATAGTGATGGGTTAGGGGCTGTAGTGGGTGCTTAGTGGCAATAGTGATGGGCTAGGGGCTGTAGTGGGTGCTTAGTGGCAATAGTGTGGGCTTAGGACCAGGTGAGAGCCATGGACTGTGGTTCTGCCTAAAACTGAACATAGAAAGTGCAACAATAATGGAGAGACCAACTGATCAATCCACTAGAGTTGTTAATGGTTGAAGGGTAAATAGGGCATAACCCAGAGTCAACAGTAGCATAAGGAAAAACTGAGATGGGTGAGAGAAAATCAATGCACCCATCATCGGAATTTTACCCCAGAGTGAATTAGCTCCGTTAGCAAATTACACAAATTTGCCAGTAATGGAGATTGAAATTGCACTTAATAATAAAAATAATATTAAAAACCTTTATCGATCCCTCTTGAGGGAAAGAAACGAACACCACAAAAATAAATAAATGGAAAAGGTGAAGTATATATACAGTGATAAATGTGTGAATCGTCTAGCCCCACCTAGGATATAGGTATAGGTGGTCCTAGGGGACTACCGTAGTAAAGTGGGTGCTGACCGATCCCTAGGATAAGGCTTCGTTAGAGACCGTGAGCCAGATTGGCAGTGAATGCATATGGCCATTCACTGTTCTGAACAGCTGGTGCAAAGCTGTTCTGTAGCAGCTCGTGAGCGGATAAAGATTCCGCCGGTCTAATTATACAGGATGTGGCTAAACGGAGCCTGATACAAAAATTAAATAAGAGCAAAATTATAACAAAAAGTATAATGGTACAGACCCAGGAAAAATACAAACTAGGCTAGTAAGGTTCAGTTATAGAGGGTGTACAGGGATATAAGAGGGGGGGGGGGGGGGCCTAAGCCCAACTTAATAGTATAATGGTACAGACCCAGGAAAAATACAAACTAGGCTAGTAAGGTTCAGTTATAGAGGGTGTACAGGGATATAAGAGGGGGGGGGGGCCCTAAGCCCAACTTAATAGTAACATGGTTAAGTGACCCTGATTCCCCGTTTCCTGATATTCCCAAATAACCTTCCAACAGCGACCTGAACTGTCATACGAGCCAAGTAGGCTAATACCTTAGTTAGTTAATTGCAGAGGGTGCACCGGAATGTATGGGGGCAGTGTACGCCAAACTTAATGAAAAAGTTGGTAAGTAACCATGCCTCCTCAATTCATAAAGTTCCGAGTGAACTTCCCAGAGCAACATGGGCTACCAGAGAATTAAAGGAGAAAAGCAGAGAGTGACCGGCAAGATAAGTTGCAAGTAAAACGAGATTATAAGCCTGGGCACCTCTAAGTATCCTCATTCTCTGGAGCCCCAGTGGTATTGAAAATCCTCCCAGCTCCTACTGAATATACACGAACACCCTTAGTAGGTTGGGTGTCCAGGGTTCATGTCCCGGATATCCCCATACCAAATGATTACCAGGGGAACTGAAAGTTAATACGACAAAGGTGTAAATACGGCGAATAAGCCGTGAGACAGCGAGGTATCTAAGTATAGAGTAGAATAGCCCTTAGATGAAACCTGGATTGAGGCTAAGTAGCAACGGCACCGTTCAAAACGGGACGTGCTTCGTGGATAAGGTATCTTTCCTAGGTCGGACAGCGCCTAGAAACTTAAGTAGTTAGCCAAAATAAGGCAGACTTGTTAGAAATTGCTCTTAAAAAATAATAAATTTGCTATCCTAAATAGGACACATTGTAGATAGCGCTCATGAATTGATTAACTATCCTGGATAAGACGGTAATGTCTGTAACGCTAGAAAGCTAAATGCTCAGGGCTTTCTTGGATAGAATATACAGCTGGCTATCTATCCTAAGTAGGACAAGAGAAAACTACTCTTACGTTAAGTAGTTTTCTTGAGTAGGACGCAACGCTAGATGCTCAAACCTTTCTAGGTAGAACACGAAAGCTGACTAGCTATCCTAAGTAGGACCAAAGAGAATTGCTCATAGGTTAAAAAATATTCCTAAGTAGGACATAATGAAGATAACGCTTGGAGGCTAAATAAGTATCCTAAGTAGGACAAAGTTTGTCGGAAACGCTCAACGCGCGTTTCGGCGCAGCATGCGCCTTTATCAAGAGCTGAGCCGACTGTGAGGTTGGCGCTTCTTTTTAAACCCTCATAGGGCCGGCCCCTCAGGGAAAATGACGTCAGTGGATGTGTCAGGGCTGTCAGAATTCTGGGCGGAGCCTTAGACGTAACTGACAGCCTGCTTTGGGGAATTAACCCCTTATACGTCAGTAAATGTAAAGGTATAGAGTGAATGTATATCATAAAAACATGAAGTGCACCAAATTGTGCGACCAAGGAATGTCATTAGTATAGTATGCATAGTAGCAAGTAAATTATTGACCAGAAACTTATTGGTAGTATATTTATGGTAATTTAGGATTCGTAGATGGGGTTACACACAATTGATGTGTGTGGTATATCGGGTCAGATCAGACCTGTGAAGATTAGAGAATATTTATTAATTACATACTGCTCCACTGCTGAGGATAGGTGCAGGAGATACTATTATTGGGATATAGGAAAATTGCATTAGATTTCAAATAGGTCATTAACCAAAAACGTGTTAGTTAATATGTTTGTGATAGTTTAAAGATGGAATTACACACCCTTGCTGTGTGTGGTATATCAGGTCAGGGCAGACCTGTGGAAATTAGAGTATATTCGCTATTTACATATTACTCCAAAGCTGCAGATAAGTGCAGAGGATGATATTGTTGAAATATAGGAAAATTGCATTAGATGAATGGTGCAAAAGAGAACCCTTCATTGAGTCCTCTTGGTTGCAGAGTCTTCAGCCTATATATCCAAAAACTTTCCCGTTGTCTTAAAAGCTTATCATAGTCACCCCTTCGCTTGTCCCGTTTTACAAGTTCTATTCCACAAAAGCGTAAGCCGTGCGATTTTCCTGAGTGGTGTTCTTTAAGGTGGCGGCTAATGGGAGTTTCAACGCTCAGTTTAGGCGATCGGACATGTTCTTTAATTCTTTCTTTGAAGGGGCGGAAAGTTTTGCCTACATACTTGGAATCACATTCGCAGGTAAGGAGATATACTAGACCTGCAGTGTTGCAGTTAAAAAATGAGGTGACGTTAAAAGATTGTTGGTTTTCACTGTCAGAGATTTTTTTGGAGTCACGTTTAATGTGTTTGCATGCAACACATCGCCCACATTGGAATGTCCCGGTAATAGGTGTGCTCAGCCAGGTTCGAGTTTGAGGTCGTTGTGCTTGATAATGACTTGGTACTAGAAGGTCTCTCAAGTTTTTACCTCTTCTTGCTGTCATATCAATGTTTGGACCTAAAATTTTCTTGAGATGTGTGTCTCTCATGAGTAGAGGCCAGTATTTTTGGATCCCTGATTTTACTCTGTCCCATCCAGCGTCATAAGTAGCAATCATGCGTGGTGGAGGGTTGGTGGAGGAAATAGGTACGTTTTTTGCCAATAAAGTCTCTCTTTCTGATTCAAGGGCTCTCCTGTATGCTCTCTTAAGGCACCTGTTGGGGTAGCCCTTGTCCTTGAAATGTTGTCGCAGGATGTCGGCTTGAATTTTGAATTCCTGCACAGAGCTGCAGTTCCTACGAGCCCTTAAGTATTGGCCGATTGGGATGCCTTGCTTCAGGGACTTTGGATGGAAGCTATCCCAATATAGTAAACTATTAGATGCTGTGGGTTTTTTGAACAAGGTCGTCTGCAAGGATTGTTGATTGTCAATAGAGACAGTCAAGTCTAGGAAGTTCAGGGTCTTTCCACCGAACTCCGAAGTGAACCTCAGGTTGAGATCATTCTCATTGAGGAGAGCTACAAAAAGATCAAATTCCATAGATGTTCCTTTCCATACTATTATGATATCGTCTATGTACCTAGCCCATAGGTGTATCATGGGAGTAAAGGATGAGAATTTGGATGATCTTACAACTACTTCCTCCCACCACCCCAGGTGCAGGTTGGCGTATGATGGGGCACAAGCCGTCCCCATAGCGGTTCCCTGCACCTGGTGGTAGAACTTATCGTTGAAGAGGAAGTAGTTGTGTGTTAGAATGAATCTCAGTAGGTCTAAGACAAACTCAGAATGAGCTGTGTAGCTAGTTCCTCTCTTTTCCAAGTAGTGCTGGACGTGTCGTATACCCCCCTCATGGGGTATAGAAGAATAAAGGGCTTCCACATCCAGGCTACATAGGTTTACTGGTTCAGGAAGGTTGAGGTTGGACAGAAGTGCCAAAGTCTGTTTTGTATCCTGAATAAAAGAAGGTAGAGATTCAACAAATGGGCGTAGGATTTTATCTAGGTAGATGCTCCCGTTTTGCGTGAGGTTGTTTACACCTGACACAATTGGGCGTCCTGGAGGGTCCTTTTGATTTTTATGGATCTTAGGTAAGCAGTAGAAGGTTGCTATCCTAGGGTATCTGTTCAGGATGAATTCATATTCATCCCTAGATAGCAACCCTCCACTGCGACCCATGTCTAAAATCCGTTTGTATTCTTCTAAGAAGATATTAGTCGGATCCCTTTGGAGCACACAATAGGTTTCATTATCATCAAGTATTTTCAGTGCCATTTTTACATAATTAGATGATTGCATGATGACGATGTTTCCACCCTTGTCTGCGGGTTTCGTGACAATTTCCCTATCATCTTTCAGGGACTTCAGGGCCTTCCGTTCTTGCTTGGTCAAGTTCATATTTGGATAGAGATCAAGGTCTGTGCTCTTGATGTCTTCAATTTCGAATTTAACAGCTTCCAAAAAAAGCTCAATGTTCCTAAAGCTACCAATGTGAGGAGTAAACCTGCTCTTTGGTTTCAGGTTTGTCTGATTTACCGGAGTAGTGATGTCATTTTCTTCTAACAGTGATACTAGGGTCACAAGGCCCTCATAGTCTCTGTCCGATAGGCCAAGTGCTCTGGCTTTCTTATCGGCCTGCAGTTGATGGTATTTGCAGAGTGCCAATTTTCTGACGAACAAGTGTAGGTCTTTAATCCATATGAATTTGTTATAAGCTGGTACTGGTACAAAGGATAGGCCTTTTTTCAATACACTGATTTCATGGTGATTCAAAATGTGGTCTGAGAGATTGATTATTTGGGTCTGGTTGTTTAGTACCGTCTTCTCCTTGTGAACCGTCCCCCTCCCCCTCTGCCCCTGTTGCGGGTCTGATATACTTGTCGGGGGGGTCCAAGTAATCCAGGTCTAAAAAATTAACCCCTTTTTTTAGGATTCCTCTAGTATTAGCTTGATTAGAGGTCGAGGGGGTAGCTTGTTGGCTCTGCTGTTTGTTTTCACTATCTGTATCAGAAGAGTCATAGTCAGAGGTCAGTATGTTGTCTGAGTTAGTTCTGGTTCTACGGGAGAAGTTGCCATAGATGTGACCTGTTTTATAGTCTTTGAGATCTCGAATAAATTTGAAATGTTTCCTATATTTTATTGATTGTTGGAATTTGTCCAAATTTTGTTTGAGTTTGATCTCTAGTTGATTAAATGCCGGGTCCGTTTGAAAACCACTCGTTTTATCAATTTCCTCTCCTAATTTCTTGTCAATTTCTGCAAGTTTGATTTTTTCATACTTGCATATAATTTCCATGAAGGTATTTGAACAGGTACCGGCCGCCGTTTCCCATTCTTTTACCAATTCCGGGTTATCAGAATGGGAAGAGGGGATGTTGTTTACTCTCAGGCCTCTCGGAATCATATCTTTCTTGAGGTAGTTGTCAAGAGAAGATATCTCCCAGCTAGCTCTTATTTGCTGTCTGTACAGTTTATTCAACGTGTTGAATGTTTGGTTAATATCTGATGGTATATCTGTTGTGTTTAGTTGTTCACTAGAAAACACATTTGCTGCATCTTTGCACCATATGGAGCTGTCAGGTTTATTTGCCAAAAAGCCTGACATAATGGCTGTACTTGGTCGAAACAGTCTGGTATGGTAACAACCCAGGTATTGAAACCTAATAATCGATAGAAAGTGCAACAATAATGGAGAGACCAACTGATCAATCCACTAGAGTTGTTAATGGTTGAAGGGTAAATAGGGCATAACCCAGAGTCAACAGTAGCATAAGGAAAAACTGAGATGGGTGAGAGCTTTGCACCAGCTGTTCAGAACAGTGAATGGCCATATGCATTCACTGCCAATCTGGCTCATGGTCTCTAACGAAGCCTTATCCTAGGGATCGGTCAGCACCCACTTTACTACGGTAGTCCCCTAGGACCACCTATACCTATATCCTAGGTGGGGCTAGACGATTCACACATTTATCACTGTATATATACTTCACCTTTTCCATTTATTTATTTTTGTGGTGTTCGTTTCTTTCCCTCAAGAGGGATCAATAAAGGTTTTTAATATTATTTTTATTATTAAGTGCAATTTCAATCTCCATTACTGGCAAATTTGTGTAATTTGCTAACGGAGCTAATTCACTCTGGGGTAAAATTCCGATGATGGGTGCATTGATTTTCTCTCACCCATCTCAGTTTTTCCTTATAAAACTGAACATAGCCTGGTTCACTAAACAGTGAACTGGGCTATGTGAAACTATCTGTTTGGTAAATATATATACAGAATGTGAGTATTTACCCCACACACCTGTCTTTGTCACCACTTACTTTCTCACCACACTACACCCCCCCCCCCCTCCCCAGCTGTACCTCTGCCTCCATTAATCATTTATTAATCTCTTCCTTCTCAAGCCCCCACTTTTATTTGTTTTAACTTACCTATTGCTTGAGTCTCTTCTCTACACCAGCCCCTGAGCAGCATGCCTCTGCAGTAATCCTGCCCACAGGGTTTCCTCCTGCAAGCAGCATCTCCTAGCAGAGCTTACTACACGTGCTGGGAGCACATAGCATGCTGCAGAAGGAGGAGGGGATGTCACTCCCTATCTCCTCCTTGTATTCAGCTCTGAGCTCTCCTCCCTGCACACAGAGAGCAAGACCTGGCAGGGAGACTTCTAACACTGCCAGGTCTGGCTCTCTAGAGGATAAGGGTGGTGGGGTTGATACTTCATCGGTCAGAGAGATCTTTTGATCTCCCTGCAGGCTCAATCAGCAGCAGGCTCTTTTCCTCGGCACCTCCAGTGAGCTGGTAAGGGCTGACCCTGGGGGAGGAGGCAAGCTGAAAAATCCACCCCCCCCCCCCCCCCCCTGTGGACGCCCATGGGTACTCAATGCACTGTAAAGCTATGAGGGTTAGACTGAACTTTGAACTGAACATAGAAAATCTGAAGTCTCAGGGTGTGTTTTGAAGTGCCCAGCTGGCTAATTGGCCCCCTTACCTGTCAAACACCAACATTTAAAAACCATGAACATGAACTAAGAAGGTTGCTCAGTCGTGCTGTGCTCTAACTAAACTTTTCCAGTGTGCTGCTACAGTTTATTGTGTTATATTCTTCATATTCTCTGGCCCTGCTATATCATTGCCTTTTGTGGACCTCACTTGGACCACTGTGACTCTGGACTCTAACTCCTGGTCTGACCCGACCTTGCCATTAGATTGTCCCTTGTGTACCTCACTTCGACCTTTGTTTCTCGGGACTCTGAATTCAGGCCTGACAACTCTGTTGGATTGTCCCATGTACCTCACTTGGACAATTGCTTCTCTGACTCCTGGCCTGACCAGAACCCATTTCTGGTTTTACCCCATATTAGCTCTGGTATATACAAACTTGGCTCCTGTCCCCCAACAAGACAAGTATGAACTGAAACAGAAAGAGTGAGCCTTACGCTTCATCTCATACCAAGATGGGAATGCCCAGCTTCCTTGCACAAATGTGTCATCCTTCCATCTTCCATTTATATATATAGGATGCCCAGTTCCCTTAAGGTCCATAAGGGCAGCACCATCAGATTCTATGCTACATTGTAT
Source organism: Pelobates fuscus (assembly GCF_036172605.1). Lineage (NCBI taxonomy): Eukaryota > Metazoa > Chordata > Amphibia > Anura > Pelobatidae > Pelobates > Pelobates fuscus. Next base: position 104,583,390 of record NC_086327.1, on the reverse strand, counting down.
CATCATGAAGAGCATCCCAAAGCCAAATAGTACCAATGTACATATCAATTTATTCATACTTCATTACTAATGCCCCTAAATATGCCTGGGCGTAGGGAGGTTTCTTCCACAACATTTAAACTGTATGGCAGGGATGTCCATAAGATGAATTCCTTGTTGTTGAACTACAACTACCATGATGCTCTAACAGCCTCGTGTTTTTGTTCTACAACTTAGAGATCAATGTTTAGGCTACATCTGATGTTAAAAAAATATTTTTTTTACTCACATAGTGTCATGATAGTTTCATGTGGTGAACTGTGTCTGGGAAGCCATGTGTTTAATGTTGTGTACCTTTGCAAAATACCCTGCTGTGTGTTTATTTATTATATGCAAACTGCATGGTTTGGAGACATTTACAACAGATATCTGGTTCTTTATCATTGGGCCTTATCAGACATGACATTAGAGGGGGCTTGAGAAACAACACAACACATGCAATGTATATTGTAATTTCAATGAGGGGTCATTCACTTAAAGTTTGTAACTTCAGATACTATTTTATTGTGAGGGCAGTGTATTTAAAATATATACCATGTTTGGTACCAATTGATTGTCTGGATGCAGCAAGGTGACCTAAAATTATTATTATTATGATTATTATGGTTACAAAATGATCAGAAACATCTATATGTAAATATATTGCATTCCATATTTTTATCTAGGTTGGGAATACACTGATTGTCTCTCATATACCTGGAATTCCTGCCCGTTCTCCCCCTCCTCAGGACCTGAGATGAGAGCAAAATGTATATAATCTCTGATGAAACCTTGAATTGAATTTGTAGTGGATTGCGATCTTCGATAGTATAGCGAGTAATAAAAATTTTCTATAATAATTAAATATTCCATGAATGCACTGTGACTATTTATGTTCATAGTAAATGTCACTTTATTAAGTGCCTTTGTCTGGTATAAGAATCAAGTTTCCCAAGAGACTACATATGTAGTAATAATGTGGTTTCATAGATTTTTTTGCTAATTTGTGACCGGTGGGGGTCACCCTGGTCCACACCAGCCTGTACTCACCCAGGCAACACCCTGCAGCTGCACACTGCCCGCTCCTCAATCACATCGACCCTGAACAAAATGGCAGATGCGCCATGTTCCTGGAAGCCTCCCACGCAGCATGTACAGACACACCATGGTGCTATAGAGTGGTCCCTGCAGAAACTGGAGGAAATCTTCCAAAGATACGGGGACACCCTGGGTGCAAGACAAGTTAGAAACCTGACAAATGAAGCGGTATGTGGAGGTGGCGGACAAGGGGAGCCCAAGGCCACTTCAGGCACAGCTATTCCTAAAGCTCCGGTTGCACCTAAGAAGCGCCCACCTGGGCCGAGGCCATCAGGGGACCAACCCCAAAGCTATCTCCCATGCAAGTGTTAGACCACCCGCCACTGGTGGCGATTACCCACCAAGGTTGTCTGCTTTCCCCACATGAGGTGGACTTGGACTCAGTGAACCTCCGAGTCCGTGGCCTCGATACCGGCTTGGGGCTGGGAGCAGGTTTTGGCTCGCTGCATACAAGATGCCATCCTGAACATATGGAGTGTCAACCAGCGGAAACCCAAACGAGGCATCGGATGGCGGCCTGATTCTCTTCAGTGACATCAATGTCTATATAGCAGGGAAACAGGCCTATGTGCACAACGCTTTAGGAGGAATCTGGGGCCTGGTAGCATTACAGCTAATCCGCTCAGTCATATAGTTTAGCATGTTATACGTTTTAGAAATTTCCTGTTGTTTTACATGTCTAGCTAGCCTACCACTTTACCTACACGCATACTTACCTACAGCTAGGACATGAAAGCCTGGCAAGTTATTAATTTTAAAATTGTGCACATTTTCTCATGTGTCCAAATGTTATATAGATGTTGATTAGCTTGTGGACTGCCATTGGGGCACTTCAAGCACGTTGTACACTTTGGCACTGCAAAAATATAAAATAAAATTTCAAAACAATTGTAAAATTTACAGCAAATTCCCAATACAGTAAATAACTCCGTAATTACCTATGGCTCATGCAGCGTTTGGAGGTTTGAGGCAGCTCTCCAGCGTCAATTTATAATAGGACATGTTCTGCAATATTGTATTGTAAAGCACTATGGAATATGTTGGTGCTATATAAATACCAGTAATAATAATTATAATAATAATAATAATATATATGAAATCAGATCTCCAAAATCAAGGATCCAAACTCACATAATACAGTTTACAAAAGTAAGTATGTTTTGGCAATAGCAAAAATAAAAAAAAAATAGCACCTTATGCAATTATGATCTAAATCTGACATTCACTTTGAATTCTTACTTTTAGTGAATAACCCTCTTTGGGAAAAACTACAAATCCCTGCATGCAACGCGGCACAGGAGTCTACCTATAACACGCATGTGCAGACCGTTGGACAGTTCTGGTGACCAGAAGGCGAACGTGGGCACGGACGGTCAATGTGACAGAAAGGCTGCTCTCCCATTGGATGCCTTGTTGGATCCCTCCCTCCCACATCTAATCTGACTGAGTGGGCAAGGTGAGGTGGCCCGTGAGCAGGGGGCTGCAGGCAGCGCCGGACACGTGACCCAACAGAGCTGTCAAACGGCTCGCGCAGCAGCGCGGGAAAGTAAATAACGGCCAGCCGGAGGCAAAATGGCGGCCTGACAGGACACAGGGAGGAGGAGGGGGGATACTCCGGTGAGGAGGCGCCCGCCGATATGAACGTAGTGCGGTTAGTATGCCGCCATAAGACGGCGCTGGGCCTGGCCGCCCTGTCGCTATTCGCCGTAGTGCTGCTCTACCTGGCCAAGTGTACCTCAGAGAGCCTGAGACCGGCGGATCCCCGGGGGCTCCCTCAACAACAGCCCCCCCGGTACATGCAGCGGCACCCCCTCCCCGGCCCGGCCGAACTGCAGCCCCCACCGCCGCCCGAGAAAACCGCCTCGGCCTTCCTGGCCGTGCTGATCGTCAGCGGGCCCAAATACACCGAGCGGCGGAGCATCATCCGCAGCACCTGGCTGTCCGCCGCCTCCCGGGGGGGAGAACATGGCGGCGGCGGGGGGCAGCTGTGGTGCCGCTTCGTGCTGGGCACGGCCGGCCTGGGGGAGGACGAGGCCGCCTCGCTGGACATGGAGCAGCGCAGACACGGGGACCTGCTCCTCCTGCCCGCGCTCCGGGACTCGTACGACAACCTGACCGCCAAGCTGCTGCACATGTACGTCTGGCTGGACCGACACGTCGACTACAAGTTCGTCCTGAAGGCCGACGACGACACCTTCGCCCGGCTGGACGTGCTGCTGGAGGAGCTGAAGGCCAAGGAGCCCAGGAGACTGTACTGGGGCTTCTTCTCGGGCCGGGGCCGGGTGAAGGCAGCCGGCAAGTGGAAGGAGAGCACCTGGCTGCTGTGTGATTACTACCTGCCCTATGCCCTGGGAGGGGGCTACGTCCTGTCCTGGGACCTGGTCAGATTCCTGAGCCTCACCAAAGACTTCCTGGCCCACTGGCAGAGTGAGGATGTTTCTCTGGGGGCTTGGCTGGCCCCCCTGGACGTCAAGCGGGTGCACGACCCTCGGTTTGACACGGAGTACAAGTCCAGGGGTTGTAATAATAAATATATCGTCACCCATAAGCAGAGCATAGAAGATATGTTGGAGAAGCATCAGACACTGGCAAAGGAAGGCAAACTGTGCAAAGAGGAAGTGAAGCTGAGGTTATCCTATATCTATGATTGGGGAGTACCACCATCCCAGTGCTGCCAGAGGAAGGATGGCATCCCTTGATATCCCCATTTTTCCAATATATTGAATCTAAGAAATATTCCTAAATGGTACCAGTGTACACGTAACCAATACGGACCAAACCTAGGCATTTGTTTTAAGATGAGAGAAAACGTGTATATTTGGGATTTGAATTAATATGGTTTATCTGCACCATGCACTTTGGATATCTGGCACATGCCAGTGTGTGACTAAAGCTGAAAAGAAAGATCTGCTTATTTATTTTTTGAGCAATTCCTTATGTCAAGTGTAGTTGTGTTTTTGTGACAATTTGTTTGTCATGTCTGTCGTCAATGAGAATTGTACACGTGTATGTTAATGTTATTTTACAATTATCTTGTCTCAGGGGTCAGGGATAAAGGTTGTTTATCCCAACTGGTTTTTGAGCAACTATTTTTGTCTTCTAACTGGTGACATGAGCCATTAAATCTATACAGGCTGTTACAGATGGCATGCTGTGGGTATGACTGTTCTTTAGCTCAACCTGCACCATGTTTTTAAACCTTTTGATTTCCAAGCAAAATAACATTCTTAGCTTTGTACTTAGCCGTGTGTGTCTTGAATGTCCTTTTATTTTGGCAGCTAAGTTTTGTGTATCAAATGGTGAATATGTTTTAGAATAACCTGATAGTTATCCCAGTGACAGTATTTTTACTGTATTAAAAGTATATCCTTTTCTAGTAATTGCTTTTCAGAAGATCATATTCTGCAGTGATTCTAGCCTTGTTATTTGATTGGGGCACTCTAAGGACCCTGCCCTAATGTAAACCCATTTTCAGTTGGTTTGACACTTGGCACCCACAGTCTGGCTCCCTCACATAGATCACTAAAGCAGAACTTCTTCTTCTTGATACTTTGTGATTTCTGTCCTAACACAAACTCAATATTGCTCATTTGGGTTTGGATACAAACACTTCTTAGCTATATTTGTTAAGAGGAATTGAGCCGGAAGTCCCAGCTAAGTGTTAAACTGACCTGTTAAAAATGGAGTGACACAGTCGCTAGTGTGCTGTAGTGGTTATATTGCTTAGAGTGCTTCTTTAATCCCCTTAAGGACTCTGTAAAGATCTTCTATAGAATGTCCCAGTTATTAAACGGAAAACTCAAATTATAAGCATTGCACACATTCAGTGCCTGCACAGCAATCTCCACGGTCCACCCATACAAAGCTTCACTATGACGATTTGCATAGCAGGTATTCAGCTTCAACATACTTTGCATGCCACCACCAGATGTAAAGTATATTAAATTATTTAATAATTTTATTCCAAATAATCTACTGGCTGTCTGAATGACGGCAACTAGAAATGTGTTTTTTTTTTTTTTTTTTTTTTTTTTTTTTTAAATGGTATGGTTTTCAACTGGAAGGACAGAATCTATCGCCCAAAATCATCTTCTTTAAGATTAATTTTTTTTTGGTGATTAGACTTTTTCTTTAATAAATGCAAAACTGTATAATGCTCTGATACAAATTAAGCAGGACATTCCATACTTGCATAGGATCCTGAGGGACCAAATTGTGTCTCTTAAGATGTTAATGCATATATTCCGGCCTAATTCTTGTCCGAACATTAAACTTATTTTAGCCTAATGTCTTGGATATCAGCTCCTTATAAAAATATATGTAATTCTGTTGCTTTCAGATCATGTGTAAGATGTATATATTTATAGTTAAGAGACACTCAAAGCGTTTTTTGTGGGTGCACTGTAGTACAACATAAACCTATGTGGTGCCCTAGTGAAGGCATCTGTGTAATGCAAGTGAATTTTGCAGTAGCACACACATGCATCACAATGTAGAAAATGTGCATGTTTTTATTTGATGATTCCATTACATTCCTTCTTTCACTTTTAATGTGGGACTACAGCACAGCTTTATCTTGAAGTAGTTTTTGTATGAGAGGCAAAATATTATTTAATGAAAAGGGCATGTCATTGAGTAAAAATGGCACTCCTGGTTGGGTTTATATTTTTTCTACAAACAAGGAATTTCAAATGGCCCAAAATATCTAAGCTGGAAAACTTGATCTATTTGGGGAGTTTTTGTCACAAATTGGTAATTATCTGGTCATTTCCTAGTATTGTGGCTAAAGGGACTGTCTATAATTGAAAATGTGATTTATAATGTATACGCATCTAACTTTATTATAGCATTAAGAGAAATATACACTTTGAAAAAGTCCCACTACGCATGGGTGGCAACAATGACTATAGTATGCACCAACCCCAATACGTATAATTAAAACAAAAATGTTACTTGTAAAAAATTAGGCATTATTGGGGTGTTGGAGAACGGTTAAACCTCTTGCGGTAAGAGTATGCCTGGTGGCTCCTGGCTCCATAACAGTTTCATTTTGATGAAGTTTTATTTCCAGAAGTGCCTCTTTAAGCCAAGATTGCCAAGTGTATGAAAATATAGTCCCTACTTTGTCTTATGTTTTAAAGAGAATTAGATCAGAAATGAAGAAAAGTACAGATTCTGGAAGAGGAAACTATTGGAGAAAGTTAGGTTTGCGGTGCCAGAGCCACTTTAATACCAAACTATCCTCGTGTAATGTTTCATAGTTTTCTTTTTAACATTTCAGTTTGGCACAGTATAAATGTTGCAATAACGTGCTAGAAAAGCCTGAGCACCATGACTAGTGGTTTGGGGCTGAGTCATCTGTGCCCCTATCTCTCCCACCTGTTTTCTGTCAAACTATCTCTCCCCAGACTCCTAATGCCATACCGACCACAATGACCAATGCTGGTTGTGGTGTTTTAGAGTGTTTTTATGGTTTTGAATTAAAATATTCCTCTACAAAAAAGTATGGGAAATCTATTTCTCAGAATAATCAGCATTTGCTGTACCTGTAGCACTAATAGTTGTTTAAATGTATGTAGCCTGTAAGCTAAGCTATTTTTTTTTATCAAGTATTAATAAATGGGTATTATTATAGCTTGTAATGCTTTAAATTAACACCAAGTCAGTGAGTCTGTTTTGTTTTTAACAGTGGTTCTTATCCCGTAGCCCAGAACATATGGGTTTTTTTCCACAAATGCTATTTCAGTGGATCTTTGATGGGATCCACAAAAAAATTGGTTACTTTAGCATGTGACTTTCTTAGATATACTGAGGAATCGGTTAATGATTCAATTTTAAAACTGAATGGGTCAGCAAGCTAAAACTCTGCATTTATTTTGGGTTCCCTGTCAAAAGGTTACAAACCACTGGTTTATCACCTTAACCCCTTAAGGACACATGACGTGTGACATGTCATGATTCCCTTTTATTCCAGAAGTTTGGACCTTAAAGGGCCACTATAGTCACCCGAACAACTACAGCTTAATGTATTTGTTCAGGTGAGATCTATAGCTTCCTGCAGGCAATCTAATGTAAACACTGTATTTTCAGAGAAAATACAGTGTTTACATTGATTGGAATACCTCCAGTGGCCGTCACTCTAAAGAGGCCCTGTATACGTCAGACGTATTAAAATACGTCTGACGTGTGCAGGAGAGAGAAGGCACTGTGCGCGCGACCTTCTCTCTCCAGCCTGTCAGCAGAGGAGGGGGCGGGCAAAGACCGCAAGCTGAGCTGTCAGTCAGCTCGGCTGCTCAGGACTTCAGAGGGCGGCATGAATGCCACCCTCTGAAGTATGTGCGGCAAAGCCGCACAAGGGAGCAATGACGCTTCCAAATGGAAGCGTCTGATTGCTCCCTGCTCGCGCCCGCCTATTTCGTCATTTTGACGAAATAGGGGGCGCGGCTTCACGAGGCTCCCGGCGCTGGAACGAGGTGAGTAAAAGACTCTGCATGGAGAGTCCCTTTAAGGGGTTAAACCTGAAGGTTTCATTCCATATGTAGGGTAGCCTAATGCTTTATTGGCTGTGATTAAATCAATATTGGATTTCAAACACTGTTCAACCAAAGGTGCATGTTTATGAAAGAAGAATTCTGTCATACACTAAAGGTAGTTTTTCTCATTTATTACATATACTTCATTTAAAAAGAAATTCTTTTCAAAACTTGAAAAATAGTTTTGAGGAGACCCTTGCCCTTTAAAGTAGAACTGTCACCGTCTGGGGAATTTGTAGTATTTGCAAAGACACCCGATGATAACATTGCTGGGGCAAGCAGGCAAAGGTGAGTTTTACTTACTTGAACCTATCCCTCGCGGGTCCTGCCACCATCTTTCTGACAGTTCTCTTCTGCTCCTGCTGCTTCAGCAACGAGAGCCGACATCACTGGTGTACTCTTGCACATGTGTTGAAAGTAAAGCATTGAGATCAATAAAGGGTCCTGCAAGACAGCTGGTTCCTCCATACATAGAGCCAATTTCCTGCAGGCACTGCTGACACTTCTTGATGGCTGTGGTTCTACCCAGTGCCAAGCAGAGGAAAAATGCAGAGACAATGTAGCCCCCTACTTTGTCTTGGTATATTTTTTGACTAGGTTGGAATTCCAACACTGTCAATTAGTTTTTATAAAAAAAATATCTTCATGAAATACTAATTTTGCCAGTGACAGTGCTGCTTTAAGAAGGGACTGTAATACAGAGCAGCCTATTTTCTGGACAATGCTAATTAGAGTAAATTCGGACTGGACAGAAAGCAGTAGGTTTTGTTGGTGTTTTTGAAACAATAGAAAGCAGGTGTTCATTACATCTAATGTGCAAAGTAATTGTTTTTAAACCTTTCTACCTGCAGATTGATTAGATTACTTTAATGTTGCATTAAAACTATTTATTGTGTTTTTTGGTTTTTTTTAATATGCAAGCAACAGGTTGGTGAAAAATCTTGTCATAATTAAGTGTAATTCACATACAAATCATTTACCCAAGAGGTGCATGTTTTTTTATTTTATATTTAAATAAAGTTGTTTGTTTTTTGCATCTGTGTTTAAGTTCTTTGTACATTGACATGTTTTGGAATGCTTAAGGTACTTGTAAAGTACAATAACTACTACAGCTTACTGTAGTGTTTATGTGGTCTCTGAAAGTGTGCCCAGCTTAACATGGGAAAGAAATAAATATTTTTTTCCTGCGTTGGGAGCTAAAGTGTAGGAAAACGGGCATATAGCATAAAATTTTGGCTAAAAAACAATGCAATAAAGAAGCATATGATACTACATAATTTAAAATGGCTATATCATGAAAGTACATCTTGTGCCTATTTAAACCTGCAAAAAAAATAGGCAAAACGGCAATGGTTTCGTGGGGGGGGGAGAGGGGGGACATGGCACCCACACCACTTCATTGAGTGCTTGTGGATTATCTGTGGAGATCGATATGTGAAAGATTTGCTTTGTGTCCGGTTTCTTGCCTGTATAACTAAGGTGTGAGCTGTATCTCTAAGGCTCCTAATTAGAACATAAATCATGGGCTGTTGCATGCAGCAAAGTAGGCACTGAACTCCATGAGAAACCAAATTTTCATTCTACTTAAAGGGAAAAATATAGTCAAATTTGTAAATCTCAACACGCCCCAGGCAAGCATCTGGCTTCTAAAATTTCAGTTTCAGAAAGCATGGAGTGCTGCTGATTGGCTGAGAGTTGTCAACTGATGCTCTGAGCCAATAAGTGACTCCCCATTCACAAAACTGGCTTGAAAAAGGTAAATTTTTTTCCAAGTCAGTTTTGTGGCTGGGAGCATTAGCTGACCACTGTCAGCGGCACTCTGAGATTCCTGAAACTGAGCTTTTTAGAAGCCGGATGCTGCCTGAAGGGTATAAATTTGCACTTGAGGCAACTTTGGGGCCAAATCATTTGATAACAATTTAACCCCTTGCGGTAAGAGTATGCCTGGGGGGGGCCTCTTCACACCATAACAATTGTATTTTAGATTAAGTTGTTATGGTGTCTAAAAGTACCTAAACCATCCTTTTTAAAGTAAGTCGCTCAAGCTGTTAAAATAAAGGAGCGGTTTGTAGTCCTTGAAAAATCATACCATTCAGCAGTGAATCAACATTTCAATAAACAAGCATGCAAATCTTAGGAATGTACACCAAAATAAATTCATTATAATATTGCAGGTGTAGATCAACAAATAGCAACTCTATAGACAGCACACACAAACGTTTGAATTCTTACAAAGCTACTTAAAATCCTGTATCTTACCAGATAAATATGGTTACATCTTATGGCCATACTGATTTAGCCCACTACTGTGACAACGTACCCCAATATCTGTGGGTCTTACACTAATGCTACATTATTTCAGAATCAGTGGTTCGTAGATATCCTCCCAATGAAAACATGCATGCATTTCACTATGCGTTTTTTCAGTGGGAGATTATCTAAAAGCTGCTTGAAAAAGCTGCAGGTCTCTTATCTGAATCGTTTACAAGCCCTCCCCTTCTTGCCCAGACGATCTGTGACTGTCTAATCATAGACATCCCAAAGCGGCCTCAATGAGAGTTTAGCTCCACTAAACTACCAGGAAGAAACCCCTGGTAGGGGGGGTTTACAAGGTTAATTTATAAAAGTGCCAAAATGTATTGTATCTGCACATTTTACACAAAACACTTTAGCAAGCTAAAGTGTCCCTTTATAATAGTTCCCAAAGATCATAATATAGGTTAACAGGTAGTTGCCATTTGGTTACATCCTTGTTGCTGAGATTTAACGACAGCCACAATTTAAAATCCTGCCTCTGGTTAGTTGAAACACAAAATCAATTTAACAACTGATAAACCTCCTGTACATCATATAGAGAGCCAATCTGGCCTATCCAATAATACCAAGTAGGGGCTCAACCAAATCACCTAAAAATGGATGATGAATTGCTGAAAATATTTAAAACAGAAAAGACCGATTTGCAACAATAAAAATGAAAAAGCAAATGAAAGCCCACGAAATTCAACTTAGCCCATGGAGGTCTCTGCCCAAAGTTATAAACACCTACCCATGCTTTGAATGCGCATGCAGAACGTATTAGTCTTATCTAGTTCAACTAATAATAGTATTCTGAGTGAGCACTCGCAGCATGCCTTGAATGCTCAGCATGAAACCCTCCATAGGCTCACTTTAATTATTATTGATTGAATTGTAGTTTTTTTTTTTTTTTTGGGGAGGTTGTTTGTTTGTTTTTACCTTTATTTAGCAGCATAAACCTCAAATGTAAAGTATAAAATATTTTTAGTATTATTTCAGGTTTATTGGACCTTAACTAACCCACTTCTTCCTCCCTGTTATTTACTCCCACAAATCATCATAATACTATTATCAATTACTTCCTGCCATCTGTTTCATATATCATTATTATTGCAGATGTCTCCCCGACCTCTACTCCTTATGTCACTTTACATAAAAAGAAATAGAAGAAAACTAGATTTGCACCAAAACCAAACAATAATGAGTAGTACAATATTTTTATCTTACAGGGGTGTATTCCTAAGGAAACCAGTATATTACATCAGCGTATTGTATCATTTCTTATATTACAGTAAAGGAGGTGCATTGCCAATTCCAGGCCACTAGATGGTGGTCATGTCGCTCTGATAATTCTCTACAAATATATATGAATGGAGTTACTCTCCAAAAGCAATGTAGCAAATTCCTCAACTGGATATAAGAAAAATGTAACATAACAGTTGGAAATACAAAGACATATGTTCTAATAAATGAAGCTACCTAGGTAGTAACTATAAACAGATGAAGTGGATTTGGCTTTACTTGTAAATTGGTAACACAGCACACTTCCAAATAACAAAAGCAAAAATGTCTACCATACCCTCATTCTATAAGTTTGATGACTTACTCAATCAACACTGGAGCTTAAGAAAAACTATATATTATTACTTGTACCTCAACCATAAATGTAGCATAATGATCATCTACTTTACCTCCCATCTATGGCATAAGCAAGTTAGATGTGATCAATAAGTTAATATATAAGTACTGACACCTTTGTAACCTCATCTAAAAATGCACTATTGGTATTACTATGGAAATAAATTTAAATTTCAGTGCTAAATAGTGCACCTAAATCATGGCACTCAAAGCCAGTAAAAAGCAATGTAAAAAAAGATATAAATGCACACCATGCCTGGGCCAAAATAGCACAAACACAGGCACATTAAATTAGACATATTCAGTGTATAGCTGTCCAACTACAGTAAAAGTGGGTTACTGGGTGCTGTCCACTGTCTTGACTTGAGGTGACAAATCAACCTGTATAACTGTCCCAACACACAATTTCCTACTGTATCACAAAAACGCATCTATAAAAAAAGCAAATCTATGTTGATATTTAGCTTGTAGACATCACAATCTGGTGCAAGTTTATAAATGAATATCCATAATCTAGCCATCTAAGATCACTAAATCGTTTGTTCCTACTTGGCCCCAAGAAATTCATGGCAATGTCTTTACCTCCAGTTACACAGACACACATAAAATGCTCTAAAGATTATGCACACTGCCATTGATCTATGGAACATCAGCTTAAAGGAACATTCCAAACATTATAACTATTACAGCTTACTATAAGCCCTCACAGGTAGGGATGTGCATGGGTAAAAAATTTGGTTCTGTTCGGAAATTCGGGTAAGTAAAAAAACTTGTCTGCTTCAGCATTTCGGACCAATGGCATTCGGTTCGGGACTTCGGAAATTCAGAACTTCAGTCATTCGGACTCTAACCACTTGTTTTGCCCCTAACTGATGGAGAATTAATTGTTTTACTTATGCAATGCTTAGTGAATATTACTCTAGACATACAGAGCTATAAAAAAAATATATATACATTAACCTATGAGTGTATTACATAACGAGACATGGATTTAATATCATGTATTATCCTGTGTCTACAAATACCTGGACAGGCTCTCTTTGGATGGTTTTGTGGGTGGAAAAGGCCAAAGGAAATAGAGGTGAAGAAATAGTTAAAGGGATTCTCCAGTGCCAGGAAAACATTTGTTTTCCTGGCACTGCAAGTTCCCGCAGTGCCCCTCTCCCTCCCACCCCCCATCCCAAGTTGCTGAAGGGGTTAAAACCCCTTCAGTGACTTACCGGAGTCCAGCGCCGATGTCCCTCGGCGCTGGGTCAGGCTCCGCCTACTCCTCCCCCGCCAACATCAGACGGTGGGGAGACCTAATGCGCATACGCGGCAATGGCCGCGCACACGCAGTAGACCTCCCCATAGGAAAGCATTATACAATGCTTTCCTATGGGGATTTCGGCAATGCTGGAGGTCCTCACATAGCGTGAAGACGTCCAGCGTCGCTGAAAACACTTTTCGTGTTCTATGAACACGGAAGTCCCTCTAGTGGCTGTCTAGAAGACAGCCACTAGAGGAGGACTTAACCCTGCCATGTAAATATTGCAGTTTATGAAAACTGCAATAATTACACTTGCAGGGTTAAGGGTAGTGGGAGTTGGCACCCAGACCACTCCAATGGGCAGAAGTGGTCTGGGTGCCTGGAGTATCCTTTTAAAGTCCCACATATGTATTTAGTACATCTGGATATACCTTGGCTGACACTTCCACCTGTGATACCAGAAAAGGGGACTTGTCATGCATACAGGCAACTAAAGGGTTAAAAAGCCTTTTTTCCTAGTTAGGTCCTTCCACGTCAACAGAGGTTAAAAGCTACATTTTAAATCATGCTTATGTTCGCAGTTTCTGCAAATGCTTCTGAAATGTTTCGTTTGCGTTGACCTTGGAGATAAGACCCTCAAGTAAAACAATTGTCCTTTGTATTAACTAACAGCATACGTAATGTTCTGCACTGAAACGTTGTTGATTGGTCGATTTTGTCTTTTGTCATACACACCCCTAAGAAAACTGTATTTTATATATACGCTGTACCTGCATTAAAAAAACGCACTTTTTTTCTGGAACTCCATAATGACTGTTGTACATTAATTGTTCTCTGCAATAAAGAGATTAGGGAAAGCAGGATGTGAACCACTTGTTTTGCCACTTTTCAGAAATCCGAAGCACTTCGGCAATTTGGTTCGGTTCGGCACTTCGGAAATTCCCGAAATTCATCCGAAATTACATTCGGAACAAAACAAATTGCACATGTCTACTCCCAGGATAAGTAGTCAAACCATTTGCTGTAGCCTCAGTGTAGCTACAGAAAGCTCCAATAATGAGCTTTGTGCTCCAGAAGAGCCTATGACCAGAGCTGGTGGATGCTAGGTAAGTTGTCAAACTGTTCATAAAAGGTTTAAATACCTACCCTGGGAGTGCACCAGTCTGGACTGTAAGAATTATGGAGCTTTGAGTGTTCCTTTAATATAGGTTTGTTGATGGTCTGCTGGTGTAAAGACAGGGAGAACGGGAAGGAAAGTGGGGGGAAATGATGGGGACCAATAAAGTGGGGGGATATGGGAGGGGGGATATAGGGGACCAATAAATATCAGTCTTCCATATCATTACTAAAGTGCGTAATGTAAATGTACTTACTTATTACACCAAGATGCAGTACTCTGTCTTTTTTTATTATTAACTGTTTAAGATTGTTTGGATCACAGCTTGTGGATCTTTTTGGACAATGTCATATTCTTGTTTGTATTTCCCTCTGGGAGCAGGTGTATGTTGGAGAGAATTTGTTTTATTCATTTATTTTTTCATTTTTATTGCATTTTACCACATTTTATTATGTTTTGAATAGGAAAGTGTAGTCGCTCTCTAATGTTTTATTTGTAATATATATATTTGTTTAGGATTGGACATGTATTTAACCCCTTAAGGACCAAACTTCTGGAATAAAAGGGAATCATGACATGTCACACATGTCATGTGTCCTTAAGGGGTTAAATATATATTTTGATCTTGGAAAGGGTTAATTTGTATACTTATGTTTTATTGTCTTATCCCACTTGTAATTAAAGTGACCTTGTCACCGACAGGACATTTACACAATTTGCAAAAAAAACTGACGGTAACATCACTGCTGGTAGTCCAGTGGCCAGTAGGGAAGGCAAGGGTGAGTTCTACCTACTTGACTGTCTCTCATGGGCGCCACCATCCTATTTTGGTGGATGCTCTTGAAACACCAGGAGCTGACATCGCTAGTGAAATCTCACCCAGGTGTAAAATGACAGCATTGAAGTCTATAGATGATCCCACGAGACAGAGGGATCCTCTATAAATAAAGCCAATTCCCAGCAGCCATCACTGGTAATGGCTCGGGGGATTGACACTTGTAGACAACAGTAGCTCCATCCAGTATCTAAAAGTATCTATCTGTTGCGTAGGAGAAATACTGAGAAAAAATACTCTCTAATAGTATATCTCTTGACTAGATTATAATTTCAATGAAATTCTATCTTTATGAAATACTCATCTTTCAGGAGTTGTGACAGTGCTGCTTTAACATTTAGGTAAATTTTATTAGATTTATGCGTTAACGGTATACTCCTAGCACCAAAAGAATTTTAGCTTAATGAAACAGTTTGCTATATAGATCATGCCCCTGCAGTCTCACTGCTCAATTCTCTGCCGCTTAGCGGGTAAATTGCTTTTGTTTCTGTTTATGAAGCCCTAGCCACAAGTCCCCTGGCTGTGACTCATGTAGCCTCCATGGAAAAAAAAAAGTTTTTAGTCAGGTCATACAGCACAGTGTGATCACTTTAGACCAGGGGTCCTCAAACGGTGGCCCTCCAGATGTTGCTGAACTACAACTCCCACGATTCTCTGGCTATCTATGTAATTCAAAGAATCATGGAAGTTGTAGTTCAGCAACATCTGGAGGGCCACAGTTTGAGGACCCCTGCTTTAGACGTTATCATCTCCTGCTCTGTAAACCGAACCTTAATCACACTCAAAACTCCAGCAGGCAATTAACAGAGAAAAAGCTAAAAAAAATTGTAAGTTAAATAGACTTTGCAATAAAAGAAGTTTAAAAATGATATCTCTTGTTACAGTAGGCTGCATAAACAAATTGATTTAACTCCTAAATGCTAGAGAACTGAGCAGCGAGACTGCAGGGCCATGATCTATTCACCAAAACTGCTTCGTTAAGCTAACGTTTTTGGTGTGTACAGCGTCCCTTTAGTGCAGGCTTCCTCAAACACAGGACAAAAAGAAACATTTACCAGTATATACACCTCCCCAATGTGATCACAGCAAAAATTTGTAATATTACCAATATAGGACCAATATGGGACTGGACTGTATTGCAAACAGCGTGGAGCTGGACTTGGGTATAAACTACAATAGAAAAACAATAAAAAACAACAACATAGTGTAAACTGTATAATAAAAGATGTGTAGTAGGTAAGTATGTGACTCTCACTCACATTCTCCAGAGCCGTACCAGGCTCTGTAAAACAGGCTCAGGGGTGCCAGTACTGGCTAACGATCCAGGTGATCCAGATAGATGCGACTCCAGAGTTTGGATGCAAAATATATTTATTGTATAAAATTTTTTTTTTTTAAAAAGGTATAGGCACTAATGGGCACTATGGGGGTGGAACCCAAAACAGACAATAGTATATATAACAAAATTGGAGTTCCACTTACCCCTATCTTTTAGCAGCCCAGAGTGTCAAAAATACACATAAAATAACAAATGTATATATGCAGTAGATTGAAGCAGACGCGTTTCGGCTAACAGCCTTCCTCCAGTGCTTGTCTTCATGTTCTGTTGGGTCTTCTTTTATAAGTCCTATCTGTCCCATTCACCTGGATTCAATTTCGTACCGGCGTCGCGTCACTTCCGGTTTCGCGGGTGACGTCACTTCCGGTTTTTCGGCCGGCTGGAACGCACGCTGAAACGCGGCGTTCAAGATATTGGTTGCTCGTAATTGTTATACTTGAGTCCCCATAGCAACCTTGACCTCCATATTTGCAGGATATTATAACAAAATGAGAAAAATAAAAATTAAAACGATGATCTATAAATGGCTTTCACATTGCAGATATTATATTAGCTGACATCAATCTCTTTGTGTTTAACAGTAGAGCAATGTATTCTTAGAAGAGCTAATTAATTACATATATTGAACAATGCTATGTATGACCTCAGAGACTTTACATTTAGATAGCAATTAAACAGAAAGCCAATATAGCCTTCTAAACCTAATAATTCAAATAAAAAAGATTAAATAAATTCTAAAAAATATATATAAAAAATATGTATGTATGAATTTTATAAAAAATGTATAAACTCAAAATCTAAATTTAACCCCTTTGGGGATAGGGTATTAACATCAAAAATCCACTTGCCCTCTATCTTTGCTAGCTCTTTGACATTGTTATCACCCCTCCAATTTTTAAATTTCTTGAAGATGACAGTATATGACAGTAATGAAGAATCACCGCCATGTTTCTCAGTGAAGTGTGCTGATACACTATGTTTCATATACCCCCTCTGGATATTGCCCACATGTTCCGCAACCCTGGTTTTAAATGCTCTGGTGGTCATCCCAATGTATTGCAGACCACATGGGCACCAGAGGAGGTATATGACGTTAGTGGAGTTGCATGTTAAAACCTGATGGATTTTGAATATTCGATTAGTAGAGTGAGAAGTAAATTCTGTCTGTTTTTGTTTGCTGAATATTGTTTTCTTACAAGCTGAGCAGGACTTGCATGGATAGAAACCCTTTTCCAGTCCAAAGAGGTTTTTTCCTTCCCCTTTGTCCCTAATGAAGCTTGTAGTTAGATGTTGCTTTAGGTTTTTAGCCCCTCTATAGATAATACGTGGCTTATCACCAACAATTTCCTTCAGATTCGGATCTGATTTTAGGATCCGCCAATGTTTGTTGATAATATGCTTAATTTGCTTGGCATCTTCACTATAATTTAAAATAATTGGTACTTGGTCTGTACCCTTCCTCCCCTCCCTAGACATCTTTTTCTTCAGAGTCTCATTCCGGTCCATCTTTTTAATAGAATTAATACAACTATCCAATTCCTTGGCGTCATATTTCTTCTCTACAAACCTGTCTCTCAGGCAGACTGCCTGTTCTTCAAACACTTCAGTGTCACTACAATTCCTGAACAGCCTAAGAAACTGGCCCTTAGGGATACTTCGTAGCCAGGATTCATAGTGACAGCTGGACATTTCTATGTACCCATTTACGTCGACCTTCTTAAAGAAAGTCTTGGTTTTAATGGCTTCATTGTCCACATAGATATTTAAGTCCAGGAAGTTGATATTGGATGTACTGTACTCGCTTGTCAATTTAATGTCTGGATGTTGAAGGTTTAAGAATTCTAGGAATGGCTGCAGTGATTCTGCATCACCGCGCCAAATAAAAAAGATGTCATCTATAAAGCGACGATAAAGGACCAGGTTACGCGCCCAGCTATCTTCCTCCGTTAGGAACGGGTTCTCCCAATGCGCCATAAATAAATTGGCGTAGCTGGGCGCGAACCTGGTCCCCATCGCCGTCCCCTTAAGCTGCAAAAAAAACTTGTGATCAAACCAAAAATAATTGTTACAGAGGATAAGTCTAATTCCATCTAGGATAAAGTCCACCTGTAATTCCTTCAATTCGCTTTGATTTTTAAGGAAATACTCGACTGCTTCGCAGCCGGACAAGTGTGGTATACTCGTATACAGACTTGAAACGTCGCAAGTCACCAATAGCATATTGCTATCCCATTTGATCTTTTCCAGGGAGTCCAACAGCGACATAGAGTCACGTAAATAGGATGGTTGTACAACCACCAAGGGTTGTAATTGCTTGTCTATATACTCTGACAAGTTACTCAGAAATAGGGATGAGTTCCAATACTTGGACTCCACCATAGGTAGGACCCCGGTATTTTACACCCTGCCAAAGATACATAAAAGTGAGGACAATCCGCCTGGCAGGCCCATAGTGTCAGGGGTGGGGTCACTTCTGAGTAACTTGTCAGAGTATATAGACAAGCAATTACAACCCTTGGTGGTTGTACAACCATCCTATTTACGTGACTCTATGTCGCTGTTGGACTCCCTGGAAAAGATCAAATGGGATAGCAATATGCTATTGGTGACTTGCGACGTTTCAAGTCTGTATACGAGTATACCACACTTGTCCGGCTGCGAAGCAGTCGAGTATTTCCTTAAAAATCAAAGCGAATTGAAGGAATTACAGGTGGACTTTATCCTAGATGGAATTAGACTTATCCTCTGTAACAATTATTTTTGGTTTGATCACAAGTTTTTTTTGCAGCTTAAGGGGACGGCGATGGGGACCAGGTTCGCGCCCAGCTACGCCAATTTATTTATGGCGCATTGGGAGAACCCGTTCCTAACGGAGGAAGATAGCTGGGCGCGTAACCTGGTCCTTTATCGTCGCTTTATAGATGACATCTTTTTTATTTGGCGCGGTGATGCAGAATCACTGCAGCCATTCCTAGAATTCTTAAACCTTCAACATCCAGACATTAAATTGACAAGCGAGTACAGTACATCCAATATCAACTTCCTGGACTTAAATATCTATGTGGACAATGAAGCCATTAAAACCAAGACTTTCTTTAAGAAGGTCGACGTAAATGGGTACATAGAAATGTCCAGCTGTCACTATGAATCCTGGCTACGAAGTATCCCTAAGGGCCAGTTTCTTAGGCTGTTCAGGAATTGTAGTGACACTGAAGTGTTTGAAGAACAGGCAGTCTGCCTGAGAGACAGGTTTGTAGAGAAGAAATATGACGCCAAGGAATTGGATAGTTGTATTAATTCTATTAAAAAGATGGACCGGAATGAGACTCTGAAGAAAAAGATGTCTAGGGAGGGGAGGAAGGGTACAGACCAAGTACCAATTATTTTAAATTATAGTGAAGATGCCAAGCAAATTAAGCATATTATCAACAAACATTGGCGGATCCTAAAATCAGATCCGAATCTGAAGGAAATTGTTGGTGATAAGCCACGTATTATCTATAGAGGGGCTAAAAACCTAAAGCAACATCTAACTACAAGCTTCATTAGGGACAAAGGGGAAGGAAAAAACCTCTTTGGACTGGAAAAGGGTTTCTATCCATGCAAGTCCTGCTCAGCTTGTAAGAAAACAATATTCAGCAAACAAAAACAGACAGAATTTACTTCTCACTCTACTAATCGAATATTCAAAATCCATCAGGTTTTAACATGCAACTCCACTAACGTCATATACCTCCTCTGGTGCCCATGTGGTCTGCAATACATTGGGATGACCACCAGAGCATTTAAAACCAGGGTTGCGGAACATGTGGGCAATATCCAGAGGGGGTATATGAAACATAGTGTATCAGCACACTTCACTGAGAAACATGGCGGTGATTCTTCATTACTGTCATATACTGTCATCTTCAAGAAATTTAAAAATTGGAGGGGTGATAACAATGTCAAAGAGCTAGCAAAGATAGAGGGCAAGTGGATTTTTGATGTTAATACCCTATCCCCAAAGGGGTTAAATTTAGATTTTGAGTTTATACATTTTTTATAAAATTCATACATACATATTTTTTATATATATTTTTTAGAATTTATTTAATCTTTTTTATTTGAATTATTAGGTTTAGAAGGCTATATTGGCTTTCTGTTTAATTGCTATCTAAATGTAAAGTCTCTGAGGTCATACATAGCATTGTTCAATATATGTAATTAATTAGCTCTTCTAAGAATACATTGCTCTACTGTTAAACACAAAGAGATTGATGTCAGCTAATATAATATCTGCAATGTGAAAGCCATTTATAGATCATCGTTTTAATTTTTATTTTTCTCATTTTGTTATAATATCCTGCAAATATGGAGGTCAAGGTTGCTATGGGGACTCAAGTATAACAATTACGAGCAACCAATATCTTGAACGCCGCGTTTCAGCGTGCGTTCCAGCCGGCCGAAAAACCGGAAGTGACGTCACCCGCGAAACCGGAAGTGACGCGACGCCGGTACGAAATTGAATCCAGGTGAATGGGACAGATAGGACTTATAAAAGAAGACCCAACAGAACATGAAGACAAGCACTGGAGGAAGGCTGTTAGCCGAAACGCGTCTGCTTCAATCTACTGCATATATACATTTGTTATTTTATGTGTATTTTTGACACTCTGGGCTGCTAAAAGATAGGGGTAAGTGGAACTCCAATTTTGTTATATATACTATTGTCTGTTTTGGGTTCCACCCCCATAGTGCCCATTAGTGCCTATACCTTTTTAAAAAATTTTATACAATAAATATATTTTGCATCCAAACTCTGGAGTCGCATCTATCTGGATCACCTGGATCGTTAGCCAGTACTGGCACCCCTGAGCCTGTTTTACAGAGCCTGGTACGGCTCTGGAGAATGTGAGTGAGAGTCACATACTTACCTACTACACATCTTTTATTATACAGTTTACACTATGTTGTTGTTTTTTATTGTTTTTCTATTGTAGTTTATACCCAAGTCCAGCTCCACGCTGTTTGCAATACAGTCCAGTCCCATATTGGTCCTATATTGGTAATATTACAAATTTTTGCTGTGATCACATTGGGGAGGTGTATATACTGGTAAATGTTTCTTTTTGTCTTATGTAAATTTAGTGCATTGGGGAAGCACTAGGTTACCGGTTACACCATTTATTGTATATCTTTATTATATACAGAACTGTCTAAATTTCAGTGAAGCGCCTACGCACTATTTTCTGTTTGTTCCTCAAACACAGGCCCTTCAGATGTTGCTGAACTACAAATCCCATGATTCTATGAATGAAATAGATAGGCTGAGAGTCATGGGAGTTGTAGTTCAGCAACATCTGGAGGGCCAGAGTTTGAGGAAGCCTGTTTAGTGCTTCTCAGTTTGTATAAACGATGAATACAATTTCACAGGTATATACCAGAGATTGTTTTGTTCTGACTTAGATTAGGAAATTGGGGGTATAGCCTTTTACTTCCAGAGGATATAACCCCCCCCCCCCCCCCCCCCACACCCATTATTAATATTTTATTCTGGATCACAAGCTTCGAAAGTCCACTAGCCAAGGGTTATCTTATTTTCATAACACCAAGAGAAACAGGTAAATAATGATCCTGCTCAAAAGATCCTACAATATAGAATCAGACAGGTTTAACCCCTTAAGGGCCAAACTTCTGGAATAAAAGGGAATAAGGACATGTCACACATGTCATGTGTCCTTAAGGGGTTAAATGTGTCTTGCTTTGTCACTGAATATCTTCAATGTAAATAACTTGGGTTTCAACAATTGCTAACCATCTCAACGCAAGAACAAAGTCAACCCAGAGCCACTCCATCCCTTTATAACAGACAGCCAGTGATTACAGCGGAAATACGTCACCACAGACGCTTTAAATTTCTATTCCAGGTATTTGCACAAGAGACATAAATCGATCTTTGCCCCTAGGGCTCCAAATGTCGAAGCCATCTTGGTGTAGGCAAAGTTCTAGAACTGCCTCGGTGTCCTTAATGCTTGTCTCGGTTGTTTAGAACTCTTATCCCTGCAATCCATTTCCCCGGTTGCTCATCACTTCCTGCTTCCAGTCTGACCGGAAGCGGCTGCCACAGGGGTAGGACTGTAACAAGCTCAAGGTAGGTGTTAGCTTTACAGGTACATACTCAGATTTGGGGGTCCCTGAGTTCATATCTGTTACTTATTTGTTTCATTAATTAAATCTTGTAATACTGTGGCAATTTCTTCTTATGTGTTAGTAAGAACATATATTATATATATATATCTATATAAAAACAACAACAAATGGGTGACCAGACAGTCCAAATAGGAGTGCTAACGAATGATCACAGAGCCATCATGGTTTCATGGACACATCTCTTCATCATAGGGATGAGCAGTACATGAAAAGTTCTGCCTGGAGTTATGTACCATGCATGAACTGTAAGAGTAAAATAAGTTAAAAAAATATATAATAATCCATAAAACCTGCTGTAGTGGTTATGGTGTCAGGGGTGAGCTGGTGTAACTGGCACCTTCCCAGTGTAATCTTTCAGACCATTTTAGAACAGATTAACAATTCAATCGGGTCGCTCAAGCACCTGTGCCGCATCTGGTCTTCTCCTGCAGAAGTCAGGTGTCTTTATTGAACTAAAGCATGGCCGGTACAGTACTGCCCTCACTGAAAGCGTTCCCGCTCTAAGCCAGTAAGCGTTTCTCCTGCATGGCCCTGCTTAGGTCAGTTTAGCTAACCAAATTTTCATGGAAACAGAAGCAGGGCATCTGGCCATGGGCACCAGACAAGGCTCAGGTAAGTTGTTAAACCATTCTCCAGTGATTTTATGAATTACACTGGGAAGATGCCAAAGAACTCCTACACCAAGCAAGTTTGAGACATGCCTAGTGTTAAAGCATGTCTCATGATTTCTCAACATTGCAGGTGCCCACTCTGCTAAAATTTTCCCGGGGGGGGGGGAGAGAGGTCGCTGGAGCAGCTCAGTCTTCCTACTCCCTTATGCGCCGTCTGTAGTAGTGCCGGAATATGAGATGAAATATTCTGGCAGCCGGCATCGCTACAGATGCCGCATGCGAGGGATCAGTAAGGAGATCTCCAGATAGAAGATCCCCACTGGACCCCGGGGAATGATGTGTGTGTGTCAGTGTGAGTGACCGTCTGTCAGTGTGTGTGTGTGTGCGCACTCGTCTGTCAGTGTGAGTGTGTGTGTGCGCGCACTCGTCTGTGAGTGTGTGTGTGTGCGTGTCTGTCAGTGTGTGTGTGTGTGCGTGTCTGTCAGTGTGTGTGTGTGTGTGCGTGTCTGTCAGTGTGTGTGTGCACTCGTCTGTCAGTGTGAGTGTGTGTGTGTACTCGTCTGTCAGTGTGTGTGCATCTGTCAGTGTGTAATAAAAATCCAGCACACTTCCTAATCTACTAAACAGCAACTTTGGTGCTGACAGATTTTGCTAGTTTTTTAAAAACACCTAATCTAGGCAAAAAATAATGGGAGTTTAGTTACGTTATATAATCATACATTGCATAAGCCTGCCACAACGTCAATGTACCCCATCTTTGGCAGGTCCTACTCTAACAGCCAAATGTCTGCTAAATGAGCTACTTACTTGGGGAAAACTGTGTGTGTGTGTCTGTCAGTGAGTGTCTGTCAGTGTTGCGATGGACGTGGCTGGACAGTGGAGTACCTGGAGGTGTACAGAGGCACGTGACGTCGATGTGCTCCACCTTCACAGGGTTTCAAGAAGTAGCGTGAGGATCCGCTTTGGCACATTGTGCTGGCGGCGCGATTTGGGGTATACCAGAGGCCGGAGTCACATACTGGCAGCGGCAATGTGAGTGGAGTCTGCTTGTTGGCTAGAGAAGGGTGCTGGGATTTAGTATATGGGGAGGACTGGGATTTAGTGGGGGGGGTGTGCTGTTTTTTTGTTTGTTTGTTTTTTAACTCTACTTTTCAAAATAAATCTGTTTAACTCCAAACTCCGGCCCTCCAGATGTTGCTGAACTACAACTTCCGTGATTCTATGAATGAAATGGATAGGCTGAGAATCATGGGAGTTGTAGTTCAGCAACATCTGGAGGGCCGGAGTTTGGGGTAGCCTGTTCTACACCATATCGACTACATAGCACTGTATTGATTTTGGTGCTTAGCGTGTTCCAGTAACTAATAAAGACAGTTCTCGGGTAGTACTAAATGTATTTATTTACCAGTTCTTATTCAAAGTGCTTTACAAGATTAAAAAATAATCAAAATGTAAAAACATTTACTTGTCCAACAAACTAGTTGCCTTCTTCCCCTTGTCCTGGCATAGATAATTGTTTCGGACTGGGGCTCTGCACATTGACAAAGTCATTTTACTAAACCCTGAATGTCCCCAAAACAAATCTGAATGGAAGAAATGAGGCCAAAATAGCTGATCTGGAAATAAATCTTCAACAGCTATAGCCACAACTGGCTATTTGTTCGGATTTGCCATTCAGATCTAATTTGAGTTTGAGTTTTGTGTCTTCCCTCATAGAGAGAGAGTCTGTGTTAGCTGGGTGTAATCGGTGTGTACTGGCCAAATGTAACGCATACGTTGCATGTGCTGACTGTTTTTAGCGTGTGTGGTGCTTTTAGTTTGGATATATGTAACAATAGGGCAATGGCCCCATCTTTGTAGGTATCAGTATTTAAGCAAGAAAGGTTGATGTAGCTTAATAGTTTCCAATTATGTCTAGGATGTAGATTTCAATAACACTCCCCATCCCCAAGAATTAAAGACAGAGCTCACTTTGCTGACAATTAGCTGACAATTAGCAGGCGTTACTAGTTTTCTTTTCACCCAATAGTATATTAACACCAAATACTTAATAAGGACTAAGCCAACCTTTTGCCATCAAAACAGGTGCATTCCTTTTAGGGATGTTGTCGTACCAGTCATAAATGGTATTGTATAAATGGTATAGTTTTTTTTTTTAACCAATATAGTGGTTATGTTGTCTGGAGTATCTGCCTCGTGGATCCCCATTTTTCAAACTTCTCAGAATAATGGTTTGATATAGAATTAGGAGCTGCACTCATAGCCTGTTTGCACCATAACCACTTCAACATGCTGGAGTTTTTGTGGTACTTAGACTGCACCTATAAATCATGCTGTAGAGAAATAATCTTTAGTAGGAAGCATACGTTCAACAGAATAGTAGGAGCGTAGTTTAGCTTGTTTTCATAATGAATAATAATTGTCTTCTAAAGCGTAAATTGTCATGGATTGGCAACTGAATCATGCTTGTTTTATCCATCTGAGAAGAATGAAAGACTGAGTTCACTTTGCTGGAAATTGAGCCACATCATACAGGGTTATTCACTAAGTGAAATTTGCTGGAAGTTCAAAGTAAATTTCAAGTCATAACATGTAGTGTGAAACAAGGGACACTACACCATTATTTAAAGTGTTCAAATCAGCATTATATTGCTCCTTTAATTCACGTTATAGGGGAATGACCTTTAAAGGGGCTTCCTGACACTATAGTACCCTGAGGGTGCCCCCACCCTCAGGGTCCTCCTCCCACGGCACTGAAGGGGTTAAAACCCCTTCAGTTACTCACCCTTTTCCCCCGCCGGGCTCCCTTACCTCTCCTCCCCCGCCGACATCGGCATTCTTGTCTCACGTCACCGGCGCCACATGCGCGGCACTGCCACGCGTGCATTCAAAGTGTCCGTAGGAAAGCATTTTTCAATGCTTTCCTATGGACGCTCTGCGTGATTGAGGCATTAAATGCCTTAATCATTGCCGATGCGCCTCTAGTGGCTGTCCGGAAGACAGCCACTAGAGGCTGGCTTAACCCCAGATGTAAACATAGCAGTTTCTCAGAAACTGCTATGTTTACATCAGGCAGGGTTAACCCTAGAGGGACCTGACACCCAGACCACTTCATTGAGCTGAAGTGGTCTGGGTGACTATAGTGTCCATTTAAAAGGTAGCATCACCGCAGCATCAATTGTAGTGGATTTGAAAATCACAAAATACTGCGTAATTGAAGAAGAAAAAATGTTTTGGTGTTTTTTAGCGATTATAGATGCGTAGCAGATTTTGGGGGTCAAAGTTAAAAAAGTGTTTTTTTTTTTTTATTTCCCCATCATATTTTATAATTTTTTTTAAAAAGTAAATTATGATATGAAAATAATGGTATCTTTAGAAAGACCATTTAATGGTGAGAAAAACGGTGTATAATATGTGTGGGTACAGTAAATTAGTAAGCGTAAAATTACAGCTAAACACAAACACCGCAGAAATTTAAAAACAGCCCTAGTCCTTAATGGTGAGAACATAAAAAAACGGTCTGATCACTAAGGGGTTAAATCATCGTGTAATGTTTAGATTGTTTTTTTTTTTTTTTTTTTTTTTCAGTGCCTCTGCCCCCCCAAAAAATTCTTTAATTCTCTTTTTTTGGTTTCCTTTTAAGAATATTAAAAAGGCTTTCATGTTCACTGTCTGACCTATTTTTTCTTTTCTTTTCTTAAGGAACATAAAGAAAAATGGTGTCTAAGCAAGCCTTCCTTTTTAGCTTGGGGTCCCTTTACCTTTCCCTCCTCTTCATATTTCTTCTTATGGACGTCTATGCAAGACCTGCAAACAACTCTGCCTTAAAAGAAAAGGCCTCGGACAATAAAGATGAAAATGAAATTTTGCCTCCAGACCACCTGAATGGAGTTAAGATGGAGATGGATGGACACCTCAACAAAGAATTCCATCAAGAAGTTTTCTTGGGAAAAGAGATCGAAGAATTTGATGAGGATTCAGAGCCTCGCAAAAATAGGAGGAAGCTAGCAGCTATCTTTTCAAAGTAAGTAATGGCCCATTAGGCAATAGTGGGGGAAATAAGAACCAACACAGGTACAGTTTATTCCGCAAAAATGTACCATACTACATTAATGTGGTTATTCACTAAAGTGAAATTCAAATGTAAGCCTAAAATAGCCAGACTGGAAAAATTCTCAGTCAGCTATGCTTCCAGTTCATCTACTTTTGCCTTCAATTTGAAATTCACTATGAATAACAGTGTAAATGTTAAGGTGGCGGTATATTTAAACATAATTTAAGCATAGGCTCTGTGACGGACTGCCTGCACCCCGACCAGGTACCTCCGTCAATCGCTGCTTCTTAGTACTTGCGGGTAACATAAGCACTGCGCTGGAGCACCATAACCACTGCAAACCCCACGAATCGCCGCAGCTTGGTTGGGGTCTAGTCGTCTCCTACCCACCCAGGACCTACGACAAGGCTCCAGGTTCCAGTGGGTGAACCTGTCTCGCTCCAGAGAGTCAAGCAGGAACAGCTCTTACAAGAGCTTAGTGATTAACTATAGTTCTCCAATCCCCTAAACATGAGCCGAAACTTCATGAAGGTGCAATATGATCTGAGAGTTTAATGGTACAGGTGGAATTTTTATACAACTTTTCAGGCCAGAGGAACACCCACTGGACCTGATGGGGCACAGGACACATATTGTACAGACCAATAGAAACTTTGTAACAATGCCTGACACTCCCACAGACAGCACACAATCCCTCCCCTCTGCCTGTGATACAATTAAGGTAGATAATGTATTAACTTAATTATCCCCAAGCATAAAAAACACATATTTTACAAAACCCCCAAAGTACCCCAAAACACAACATATCCCCATAAATCTTACATCCTGATCTTGGTGAACAACATATCCAAAAATCACCCAGATCAGAGCAGGGGTTCAGGAAATTCCTGAAAGTCTTATTTTTGACCCACCGTGCACACGGTCCCATGCCCCAAACAGTTCCAGAGAATCAGGGCTAATGGTCGGTCTCTCTGTCTGGAATACAAAATACAGAAAATAACATTAAAGGGACACTAATAAAATATATATAATTTTGATATTGCAGTGTTCCTTAGGCACCCCTCCTTCCCACACAGTCTAACTTGAGCTTTAAATATGTTGACATTCAAATAAAAGCACTATGAACAGAATATTGGCTACCAGTATGTAGTATAAAGATATAATTTAAACATGTATTTTGCAAAATTCAAGCATTTCTTTTTACACACTTTTTGACGCTTCCTAAAGAAAAGAAAGTACGGTTTTGTTCGTACACCTTGGGTGAGGTTTGAAACAAAGACTAAACAGTTACCCATCAGTATGTAAGGGAGCACTGCCAGAGGTGGTGACTGTTTGCCAGGAACTGGGAAAAAAACTCATGAGCATTGCTACAGGAAGGGAAAACAAGAAAGTCCGTATGCAGCCATTTGGATTAGAGGAGAAGGCCAATTTAGGGGTACGTTGTTAGAATACACTACACTATGTTGAGGTCATGTAATTGTACTGAAACATATATATATATATATATATATATATATATATAGTGTATACCTGACCAAATGGTCACAATCCAATAGTAACGGAAAACGTAAGTCTCTTGAACCAGGTGAAAAAATTATCTATGAAAAAATATATCTTTGAAGAGAGTCTTTGCAGATAATAAAAAATATACAATGAAAAAATTTATAAAAATGAATAAAAATAGTCTCACTGATATAGCTTGGTGGGATATCTGTACAGTCCTCAGGAGTTGATCCGTCCGGGTAGTAGGATAATCCGTATATGTGGAGACAAAATAGGAGACACGACAAACTGCCAATAGTGAAGAATTGCGGCTCCAAGGATAAAATGAGAAAATAATATGATAATACACTCACATTTGTAGGAGCTTTGGACCAGCTCTAGACTTATAGGCGTTGCAGCGGTATGATCCCCGCTACCAGGATATACTGGAGAAAACGTCTGTCGATCCAACCTTGGTACTCCGGAATGTATAGAAAACAACAATAGTGCTCTCAGTAGGTAGGGTATGTAAAGTAACAGTAAATAAAATATACTTACAAATATAGAGCAGGAAATACTGCTCTATTAATAGGGCGCTGGTGGAATAATCCCCACCTGGGATTTCTTTGGCTCAGGATCCGAGTATGAGAGGTAAAAATAGTAGTGGTTATAGAATAAAATAATAATAAATAATATTGGGAAAAAATAGTAAGTGTATAAAAATAAATATAAAAAATATATATATATATATATGCAAAAAAAAGGGAAATTAAATTATAAAAATGCCAGGAATAGTAAAATAGTTAATCAGATAAAGTAGGAGTTGGTCCTATAAAAAAGGTAACCAAAATCACTTTTATTATTAAAATACACAATTTAAAACCATTAACGCGTTTCACCTAAACAGGCTTTTTCAAAATGGTATTATAGCATTATACCTGGCAAGATACAGTATATATAAGACAATGTAGATTGTTAAAATTTGCGCCAAAAAATGATTGGCCAATCAAAAAAACACTTAGATTAAAACACTGTTATACACTAAATAAGTTGAAAACAAATGTACATATAAATGGTCATAAGCAATATATACACAATGGAACACAGAAATCTAAAAAACGAAGCTTATAACACATATTTAAAATTGTTGAACTTGTGTCACATGACCGGACTTTGGGTGTATGGGAAATGTAGTACCAGAGCGCTGTGCGCGTGAGGTATTAGCCCCTCCCCGTGAAACTTTACCCCGCCGGCACTACTATAGGGCTAAGCACGGGGAGGGGCTAATACCTCACGCGCACAGCGCTCTGGTACTACATTTCCCATACACCCAAAGTCCGGTCATGTGACACAAGTTCAACAATTTTAAATATGTGTTATAAGCTTCGTTTTTTATATTTCTGTGTTCCATTGTGTATATATTGCTTATGACCATTTATATGTACATTTGTTTTCAACTTATTTCGTGTATAACAGTGTTTTAATCTAAGTGTTTTTTTGATTGGCCAATCATTTTTTGGCGCAAATTTTAACAATCTACATTGTCTTATATATACTGTATCTTGCCAGGTATAATGCTATAATACCATTTTGAAAAAGCCTGTTTAGGTGAAACGCGTTAATGGTTTTAAATTGTGTATTTTAATAATAAAAGTGATTTTGGTTACCTTTTTTATAGGACCAACTCCTACTTTATCTGATTAACTATTTTACTATTCCTGGCATTTTTATAATTTAATTTCCCTTTTTTTTACATATATATATATATTTTTTATATTTATTTTTATACACTTACTATTTTTTCCCAATATTATTTATTATTATTTTATTCTATAACCACTACTATTTTTACCTCTCATACTCGGATCCTGAGCCAAAGAAATCCCAGGTGGGGATTATTCCACCAGCGCCCTATTAATAGAGCAGTATTTCCTGCTCTATATTTGTAAGTATATTTTATTTACTGTTACTTTACATACCCTACCTACTGAGAGCACTATTGTTGTTTTCTATACATTCCGGAGTACCAAGGTTGGATCGACAGACGTTTTCTCCAGTATATCCTGGTAGCGGGGATCATACCGCTGCAACGCCTATAAGTCTAGAGCTGGTCCAAAGCTCCTACAAATGTGAGTGTATTATCATATTATTTTCTCATTTTATCCTTGGAGCCGCAATTCTTCACTATTGGCAGTTTGTCGTGTCTCCTATTTTGTCTCCACATATACGGATTATCCTACTACCCGGACGGATCAACTCCTGAGGACTGTACAGATATCCCACCAAGCTATATCAGTGAGACTATTTTTATTCATTTTTATCAATTTTTTCATTGTATATTTTTTATTATCTGCAAAGACTCTCTTCAAAGATATATTTTTTCATAGATAATTTTTTCACCTGGTTCAAGAGACTTACGTTTTCCGTTACTATTGGATTGTGACCATTTGGTCAGGTATACACTGTATTTTACTGTATCTTACTCTTTAGCGCAGCCCTTTCCCCCCGTTTTTTATCTCCAGTCTGTTTTTAGGGTTTTTGTGGGATTCCCTAATTAGGGTTGCAGCTTTTTCTGTTATTGAGCGCAGACTCTTCCCTTTGTTTCTATATATATATATATATAATATAAGGATATTATTGGCATGTATAAAGCACCAACTTATTCCATGGCGCATTACAATATTTTAAAGGAGTAAATTTAACTATAAATGAGACAATTTAAAATTGCTACAGGAACAATGGGTTGAGGACCCTGCTAGAAAGAGCTCTTAATCGACAAATGTAACTGTCGTGTGACATTTAGCGTGAACCTGTCAATTATCCTGCAAGTGGGTGACATATTTCCTTCATGCCTTTAAAAGTGACATCAAATCGTGTTCATCTTGATCGGTTAAAAAGATGACTGTCACTTTGAGTCAGAAGCAAAATAGTGCAAGATCGCGGTGCTGCCAATGGCACAGATCTCATCATTGCCCTCGCCCCTGTCCACACTCTTAGAGATTTAGGCTTCTCGTTTCTGATAAAGCATCTTGGAGCCTTCATTTATTACTAGAGGGAAGGCTTCTATTTGGCTGATGGAATGTTACAGTGGGAGGTTTTCAGAAGGATATTACAGCACCTTTTGGCACGTCGTCATACTACGGCAGTGCAGAAGCTATTTCTTTAGCCAACTGATTGTTAGACTTGGAATGTTTATGTAAAACACAATTCATAAGCACAACCAATGTTTTACGTTTACTTTGCAACCTGTTCTAACCCTTCTTTATTTATATAAAGTGTTAATTAAAATGTTGAACACAGAACCGCTTACACATTTTATAACTGAAATATAAGGTCATTGACATTTGAAATGAGTAGGAAGTATTTCCATCTAGCATTCATTGATCACCTTTTTTTAAGGTGTGTCAGTGAGTCAAATATGTCACTCAGGACGTGTTCTGAACTAAAAAATTCAAAAGTCCTACAATTCAATGTGTTCTAGCAATTTGTTACCGTTCTTCAGATTCCTATTTGGGTAGATTGGTTCAGACAGCCACTCTCTGATTTGCTTTGTCATAGTAATTTTGACGAACAATCTTCATAGTTTAGGCATGTTGCTGTAATTGTGCCACAGATGTTTTGAAATGGGTTGAACTAAACGGCTTCATGATATTCATGTGAACCTGTTACTTTCATATTTAGCAATTATTTAGAAACATAGAAACAGAATGTGACGGCAGATGAGAACCATTAGGCCCATCTAATCTGCCCAATTTTTTATTTTTTTTAATACTTTCATTAGTCCCTGGCCTTATCTTATAGTTGGGATAGCCTTATGCCTATCCCACGCATGCTTAACCCCTTAAGGACACATGACGTGTGACATGTCACGATTCCCTTTTATCCCAGAAGTTTGGTCCTTAAGGGGTTAAACTCCTTTACTGTGTTAACCTCTGCCACTTCAGCTGGAAGGCTATTCCATGCATCCACTACCCTCTCAGTAAAGTAATACTTCCGGATATTATTGTTAAAACTTTGTCCCTCTAATTTGACTGTCCTCTTGTTGTGCTAGTTTTTCTTCTTTTATATATAGTCTCCTCCTTTACTGTGTTGATTCCCTCTATCATATCCCCCCTGTCTCGTCTTTCCCCCAAGCTATACATGTTAAGGTCATTTAACCTTTCCTTGTAAGTTTTATCCTGCAATCCATGAACCAGTTTAGTAGCCCTTCTCTGAACTCTCTCCAAAGTATCAATATCCTTCTGGAGATATGGTCTCCAGTACTGCGTACAATACTCCAAGTGAGGTCTCACCAGTGTTCTGTACATACCTGCGAAAAGGTGTGTCAGACACTAGCTGCATTCTGCCTTAAATAGTAACTCAAATAGTGCCTGTTGAAACAGAACAGTCAAATTTGAGATATCTGTCGTGGTTGTGATGTCAGTAGTCGCTCTGTCGTGGCTGTGATGTCAGTAGTCACTCTGTCGTGGCTGTGATGTCAGTAGTCGCTCTGTCGTGGCTGTGATGTCAGTAGTCGCTCTGTCGTGGCTGTGATGTCAGTAGTCGCTCTGTCGTGGCTGTGATGTCAGTAGTCGCTCTGTCGTGGCTGTGATGTCAGTAGTCGCTCTGTCGTGGCTGTGATGTCAGTAGTCACTCTGTCGTGGCTGTGATGTCAGTAGTCTGTCTGTCGTGGCTGTGGTGTCAGTAGTCGCTCTGTCGTGGCTGTGATGTCAGTAGTCACTCTGTCGTGGCTGTGATGTCAGTAGTCACTCTGTCGTGGCTGTGATGTCAGTAGTCACTCTGTCGTGATTATTTCAGTAGTAATTCTGCAGTGGCTGTGATGTCAGCAGTAATTCTGCAGTGGCTGTGATGTCAGCAGTAATTCTGCAGTGGCTGTGATGTCAGCAGTAGCTCTGCAGTGGCTGTGATGTCAGCAGTAGCTCTGCAGTGGCTGTGATGTCAGCAGTAGCTCTGCAGTGGCTGTGATGTCAGCAGTAGCTCTGCAGTGGCTGTGATGTCAGCAGTAGCTCTGCAGTGGCTGTGATGTCAGCAGTAGCTCTGCAGTGGCTGTGATGTCAGCAGTAGCTCTGCAGTGGCTGTGATGTCAGCAGTAGCTCTGCAGTGGCTGTGATGTCAGCAGTAGCTCTGCAGTGGCTGTGATGTCAGCAGTAGCTCTGCAGTGGCTGTGATGTCAGCAGTAGCTCTGCAGTGGCTGTGATGTCAGCAGTAGCTCTGCAGTGGCTGTGATGTCAGCAGTAGCTCTGCAGTGGCTGTGATGTCAGCAGTAGCTCTGCAGTGGCTGTGATGTCAGCAGTAGCTCTGCAGTGGCTGTGATGTCAGCAGTAGCTCTGCAGTGGCTGTGATGTCAGCAGTAGCTCTGCAGTGGCTGTGATGTCAGCAGTAGCTCTGCAGTGGCTGTGATGTCAGCAGTAGCTCTGCAGTGGCTGTGATGTCAGCAGTAGCTCTGCAGTGGCTGTGATGTCAGCAGTAGCTCTGCAGTGGCTGTGTAGTACCCTGACCCTGTTTTCTAGTAATGGGACAAACCGATTTGCAAATGTTTGCCCTCTTACTTGGGTCCCCCAGGCGCTGTGGGTCCTTTTGGGGACGTACATCCAGTTTCAGCAGAGCTTCAGATGCGATGCCATTGCTATTCATTGGCTGAGAGCTTCAGTTGATTGAATTCAGCCAATGCATGCAATTCTGTGTATAGATTTATGCACAGAACTAACATTAGCCAGCGTGGAACTCCCCAATGACACTGCTGGAGATGGAGTTACACCTCCAGCAGCAAAGAAGCTAAACTCTGTATGTGCAGCACTTCATAGCAAAATGCTGCATACAGACTCTAGGCACCATGAACCTTTCAAATCACTAAAGTGGTCATGGTGCTTGGAGTATTTCTTTGGCTGTGGCTCACAATGAAACAAAATGTTTTTCTTTTTCTAATCAGATATCATAACACAATGTGTTTTACTTTAGAAGGTTTTATCTCCTGCTCTTTAAATTGGACTTCAATCACAATCATGAGGTTCCTGCAGGCTCTTTCAGACAGGTTACAGAAAAGGATATAATAAATTCTAAATTAAAAACTGCCATAAATGAAGTAGACAGATTAGATCTCTCTTTACAGGAAATGTGTAGGGAGTCTATGTAAGTCACAGGCAACACAGAAGGGACCAAAGGTGCATAAACAGAGTGATTTACCTCCTAAATGACATATACAGTGAGACTGTGGGGACATGATCTATACTCCAAAATCACCTACTTAAGCTAAAGTTGTGTTGGTGCTTTCAGTGTTCCTTTAACCCCTTAAGGACCAAACTTCTGGAATAAAAGGGAATCCTGACGTGTCAGACACGTCATGTGTCCTTAAGGGGTTAAAGGGATACTCTAGGCACCTTAACTACTACACAGTTTGACAATATGCAACTCTCCTGGCACCCAAGTCCGAGGTGCTGCTCAGATAACGCAATTGTACTTCTGTATTATACGTCCAAACCTGTTAAAGATTGATAGGTTGAAAGAGCTGGGCAAATTTTACCTCAGATCGTCATTGTTGTCCAAGAGTGGACAGTTTTGTACAGGTAAGGCAGGCGTATCATTTCTATATTAATAATAAACAGTAGAATCTTCAGGCCTTGGTTGATGAAAGAACATGATTAGAGTCATTCTACCATGGCTCTCCTATCTTGGTTAGGGTAGCTAGAGTGCCACTTTAATATTCACTCGAAAATGCACTTATTTTTTTAATGTTTTCTGAGAAATCTGATTCTGTGCTGACGGTAAGATTAGGATAGGACCGTAATCTGCCTCTTCCTGCTGGGAGTACACATTGATGTGGTACATTTACCCGAAATTATGTCTCAGCATAAACTCGGATAACCTGAACACTAAAACAGTTTTACAACCTCAGAGCGAGCGAGGTTACAAAAAACAATCCCACACAGACTACTAGGTGCAGACTGTGTGGTTTTGTACGTATGACTCTCGTAGATATATTTTACATTATTGCTTGCTTTTTTGTGTGAACCAACACATAGTCACGTCTCATGCCCTGCAGGTCTCTGTTGGCCAATATTTTTATGTAGATGTTCGCATACCTTTCAGAATTTCAAGCTAAAGGACTAAACCTGATGAAATTAACTGCTATGCTTTAGTGTGTGTGTGTGTGTGTGTGTGTGTGTGTGTATATACACGCACACATATATGTATACACACACAAGCATAGCAGTTAATTTTATATATAGTTTTAATTTTATTTAATCTGGGTATTCTTTTATTCACTTTTCTCAAAACAGGTCCTATGTTAACGTCACTATTAAAGGGAATATTTTGTGTCACAACCCTTCATCGGATGGGAAAAATAGATCAGTTATATTAATTAGTTTACAGTGCTTAAAGGGAACCTGGCATCCAAAAAAAACTGTGGATGACTTTCATTTTCAGGTAGTTTTAGATCTCATGTTTGATTTGTGCTAGCAAAATATATAACAACTACGGTATATAGATTTAAAAAAGATATATACTTGCCTGAAAAACTTCTTAATCTACATAAAAGATGGCGTTGGGAAATGGGACTGGCGCCATGATTAAGGCAAAAAAAAAGGCAAATAAACTCAAAAACTGAACATCCCGTATACTTGTGTGTTATCAAATTAGCTGTGAAATTCTATCCTCTATACTTTGTGTGTTGTAAGATGCACTGCATGCAGCTTCAGTGATTATTAAAAGCTGAAAAGTTGTCCCTTTTTATATTCATTTTAACTCACAATGCAGAATGTGTGGAAAGAAGCATGGCAGAATTTTAATACCATACATTATAATACGTGTCGTTGCTACAAGCTGGGTGATATAAAAATGAAAAAAAGAGGGCTACCAGTTTAAAGTATTTGGGTGTAATCAAGGAGGACTAGAGGAAGTTTTGTCAAACACCAAAACATTTTTTTCTGCCTGTCTTATAAGTGAGTTCTCTTTGGGTTTTTTGCTATTTAGGACCTTGATGCATTTGATGAGAAATACATTGAAGGTCTTTAATGATGTGTTGAACTCTGGGGAACCTCATTGCCAGTTCATTTGCAGAGAGTTTTAACTAAATTCACATTCTGAGCCCATTCTCCTTTCGGTAGTAGGAGGGGAAATTTAAAATAAACAGATATCACACATTCGTCTGCTAGAATTCTGACAACTTCCTATTCCTCAGAGGTTTATCAGCCTGGTTTATATCTACATTGTGAACATTGGTGATCACCTCTATCATACACAATCATGAACTTGGTGTTGTTTGAGAAATGTGTATTTTTACAGTAGATAAAAAGCCAATTTATCCATGTAGTCTGTCCATTACCTGTGTAAAAGAAAAACACATTTAAATTCTGTTACGGTTTGTCTTGACAGTCACTTTAAAGGTTAACAACTCTTAAAACAATAGCTAAAATTTATTACTCCTAGATAAATTATATGTTTAATTGCTTTAGTAGCTGCTAACCAATGATTACTTGTACTCCATCTTGCCACTGCCTCCATGATCCAGATATCGTGGGTCTTATATTAATCTAACACCCATCCGTAGCCCCCACCTTCGTCCCCAGTCTCCCCGCTAGGGAATACTTCCTCAAGCGGTGCAATCCTCCCACATGACACTCGACATGTTCGTATATTTCACCTGCACACCTGAGATGCGCATGCTGAGGCAATATCACAGCAACTACAGCAGATGAGCTCTATTTGCAACACTAAAGACCAGGAAAACTACCCATACTTTGGTTTACTATTGTGATTTAGTTATAATGCAGAATGTGTTGGCCCTTCGTAAATTAATAAAAGTAATTTAATTACTTAGTTTGTGAATCCAGAAATCAGAAGCAGTTATTAAATTGGATCCATTCCCAATTCAACAGCAAATATTTACTTATTGCAGAATTCCTCTATAGAGCTTTTTTTTTTTTTTTTTTTTTAATAGATATATATATATATATATATATATATATATATATATATATATATATATATATATATATATATATAGATATATATATATATATATATATATATATATATATATATATATATATATATATATATATATATATATATAGGAAACATTGGGGGGATGGTTGCACTCACCTAAACATGCTTAAATGGGGTGCTGCTGGGGGCCATATTATACAATAAATACACAAGATCCAGCGCACTCTCCTATCTACTAAACAGCAACTTCAATGTCGACAGACTTTATTAGTCTGTAAAAGTTTTTTTTAAAAACACCTAATCTAGGCAAAAAAATGGGGATTTAGTTACATTATATGCTCATACATTGCATAAGCCTGCCACAACGTCAATGTACCCCATCTTTGGCAGGTCCTACTCTCACAGTCTAATGTCTGCTCTTATGAGATTAACCACTTACTTGGGAAAAAATTCCATCTGAGGCTCTCTGCAGTACAAGGCTAAATAGGGACCTGAGATGAGGCACCTGTAACAGGGAGGGGTGCAGAACCAAGGAGTTGGCTAGACTCCCAAATATATATAGGAATATATATATAT
This sequence comes from Pelobates fuscus, assembly GCF_036172605.1. Lineage (NCBI taxonomy): Eukaryota > Metazoa > Chordata > Amphibia > Anura > Pelobatidae > Pelobates > Pelobates fuscus. The sequence goes on along the minus strand of NC_086327.1, from coordinate 104,545,410 downwards.
ATAAACTCTTTAATTTGCCATTCATTGTCATGAGGTTTTTCTGTAAAATGTACCCAGGCGAATTCAAGTTGCATGGTTTATCGCAGGTAAATTGCTTGATCCCTATTAAATTATCCAGATATATGCAATGCCCATGTGCAACCTAAAATTAAATTTTTATTTTGTTTGTTTCTGAGGGTGTTATTTTCACTTTCTCACAGCTTTGGTTAAAAAAAACTGCAAGAGGTGGGATGTGCTTTGTTATGAATGGGGTCGACAATTCTGTGGTTTCCTGTAGAGCGTTGATCTAATACATTTAAAACCTGAAAAGATAACTTGTCGTCAAGGAATTTAAACATCATTTTTTTTTTCTTTTTCCCATTAAACAAAAAATATAAAAATCCTTGCAAGTCTGTGTTCATGCCTTCGTCATAATTGTTCATGCATGGTAATATTGAGTCATTGTGGATGGAAGAAAGTGTTACCCGTGCACTGCTCTAAATCTTTAATAATAACATAGCAAAAATCGGGGCACAAGAGTATACGGAGACCGGGCAGCAGCTGAAATAACCTGCCCTTCGGTGGGTCCCCGCTCAGATCTCAAGCTGGTTTTAGCTCATCTTGTGCCATTACAGAGAGAACATCTCTGAAACATATCAGACTGGTCCCACCCATACGGGCAGTCCAGACCCAAAATGCCAGCAAGTTCCCTCTGCACGAGAGACACAGCAACAACTGACGATCATTTCAGCCTTGTTGGGCATCATCAGTGAGGCATAGCTGATATCTCTCTAGGCACTGTGAGCAAGGGGTCCACGTCTGGATTACCCTTTAAACTTATGGAGAGCAAAAAACGGGGCGCAAGAGTATACTGAGATCGGGCAGCAGCTGAAATAGCCTGCCCTTCTGTGGGTCCCAAAGAGACGCAGAGGGAACTTGCTGGCATTTTGGATCTTGACTGCCCGTATGGGTGGGGGGACCAGTCTGATATGTTTCAGAGATGCTCTTTCTGTAATGACACAAGATTATCTAAAACCAGTTTGAGATCTGAGCGGAAACCCACCAAAGGGCAGGCTATTTCAGCTGCTGCCCGTTCTCAGTATTCTCATGAGCCCCGTTTTTTGCTCATAATAATAACATACTTAAAGAACCACTATAGGCACCCAGACCACTTCAGTGGTCTGGGTGCCAGTTCCCCCTTGTTTTAACCCTGGAGCTGTAAACATAGCAGTTTCAGAGAAACTGCTATGTTTACATTGAGGGTTAATCCAGCCTCTAGTGGCTGTCTCCCTGGCAGCCACTAGAGGCGCTTCTGCGATTCTCACTGTGAAAAGCTCATTGAACACACGCAGCATGAGTTCAGACCCCCATAGTAAAGCATTGAGTAATGCTTTCCTATGGATGGTTTAAATGCGCGCGCGGCTCTGGCCGCGCATGCGCATTCGGCTTCACTCGGGAGCTGACGTTGGCAGGGGTAGGAGAGGTCACCAGCGCCGAGGGAGCCCGATGCTGGATTAAGATAAATGGCTGAAGGGGTTTTAACCCCTTCAGCCCAGCGGGAGGGGGGCCATGAGGGAGGAGGGGACCTAATAAACAGGTTTCTAATGTATGATGGAGATAACATGTTAAAGGAACACTATAGGGTCAGGAACACATAACATGTATTGCTGATCCTATAGTGTTAAAAACCCTATCTTGAAACATTCTCTTGCCCCCCTAAATATAGTAAAATCTTACATTTTTTCCAGTCTGCTGGTGCTGGCTCTGGAATCTGCCTCCTTGATCTGCCTCCTTGTCAGACATCATCAGAAGTGATGATCTTAGCCAATCACAATGCTTTTCCATCGGAAAGTATGGATTGGCTGAGATTGTCAATTCTGATGATCTCCGCCAACGAGGTGGCCCGGGGCAAAGCCAAACGCAGGTCTGGCCAGTCCGCATCTCCTTTTATAGAGATGCATTGAATCAATGCATCTCTATGAGGAACGTTAAGTGTTTCCAAGCTGAGGGCGGAAACACTTAATGTTAGTGTTAGTTTTCTCTGAAAAGGCAGTGTTTACAGCAAAAAATCTGCAATGACTGACTATACTCACCAGAACAACTGCATTAAGCTGTAGTTGGTCTGGTGACTATAGTATCCCTTTAAAATAAATGTAAAAGAAAAATAGTAATGATAAAATTAAATACAATAAAAATATTAAGTTAAAAAGATATTCGTAATGAAAGTTCCTTCCCCTGCTTTAAATGTGCAGGCATGTGGCTGTAGAGGGGAGTTCTGCCTACACCAGGAAGAGGCTCTGCCAGTCCGTAGCTTTTCTTTCTGATCTGTACAATGTATCCTTACTTCATATACTGTCACTTTGTTCTTGCACAGTATTAGCAATGTTATGTCACCTACATTGAGACACCACATAATTTGTTGTGTTGGTTGTATGCTGGTTGTCCTTTGGCATGGGCCTTATAGTCAGCCTCCACTGCATGCAAAATAACTATCCATTTAGCCTAACTAGTATTCATACCTTTACAAATGGACTGGACCAAACACTAGAGCTTCACTACTGGCAATTTCACAACACCTGCACCTTGGAATGCTTATCCTTCTTTTGTTTGTTCCATACATCCGTACCCCTCATACAGAACTATTCCAGCAGCTCAGGGTTAACATTGAGCACTTTGATTTCCGCTACAATACCTCTACACATGGTCATCACTAGGCCTTCACTCCATACGTTTACACATGGTCCTTAACAGGCACTACGACAATTTTGGCCCATTATTTGGGCAATTACATATGTCAATTTCCTGATATACGAGAGTCAAAGAAATACAACCTTTCATACTACGTTCCAATATTGTTAATTTTCAGTTACTCCACATGTCTGCACTGGTATGTTTTATATTATGCCTTTCTGTCACTATCCCTACTTGCTCCAAACTTGCGGCTGGTTATCCTCAACTTGATAATTTGTGAGCTGTACCCTCACCTCTTGACATATACTTCACAGGGGTCTTGTTGTTCAATTATTTTGGTCACCTTCTTAATGGCCAAATCATTATGCCAAGTCTCACCAGGTATACTTTATACCGACTATTGCATATCTGGGGGTTCTTTTGCATGTATGGTCAACTGAGTCATTTATTACACTGTTCAATTTCCTTTGGTTAGTTTGGTAACAGATATTAATAGAGTACTTTGTGTCCTGGGCTCATTCCACTTACTTTACCTACCTTACCGGCAATCTCTGTTGCATTTTCATTGGTGTTGGTGTCGTAGTTCTGAATTATGAACACTAAGTTCTTGGGTCTCTCCCTCTGGTTGGATTTCGGTTTTAGATCTCTGTAAACATATTTTTTTGCCCTCCACTTTATATTCACCTATTCTTACCATCAACTTCTAGCATAGCTTTCATTAATCTGCCAGGTGTATGTCTAATCATGCCACATTTATTGTTTTGCATTTACGTTTTTCAAGTCACCACGTAAGTGACTCGCTTTACGATACTACCTCCATTCTTACAACAACCACTCGCTCTACAGAACTTATCTTTAGCTTGGTCTGGCTGTTAGGGTACCCTAAGTGGCCATAGGTAGTTTTTGGCTTCTTGTGCCATTATATAGCTGTCCCGCGAGATCAACTCCCATCCTCAACTACGGAGGTATTCGCCTCTCGGGCCAAATCATAGTTACTGTCTCGCATCTCCGCCCTCTTGGAAAAAGCAGTTAGGGCCTCACCTGTCACGGCCAATTTAGTTTGAATCTCTTTAATCCTCACCGAGAGGCCAACACCCCGCTACAACGCTCAGTGGCAAACATATCCAACGGGCCAAATCCTAGGTAGAGCCTCTCATAGCCACTTGGCAACTAGTTGGTTCACAAGTGACAATTTAGCTTAATTGTTTTTCCACTTGGCATAAAATAGGTCAGCCAGTATCATGGTGTTATACAGTATCTCCCACTAACAAATTTTCTCTCAGGTATGGTTTTAAATGCTGATAAAATTTAAAGTGATTGCGTAATGTAGACACGTATTAAAGGGTTAAACTATTAACTTTTTGCCCTCTTTTTACAGGCCTACCCAAATGTCGGTTTCGGCACACCACAACCGACTTGTGCAGCACTAACCAAACTCTGCTTATTGTCCCAGACCACAAATATATATATATATATATATATATATATATATATCAATATCAAAAGTCCTTGCACTCAAGCTAACTGCTGTATATTAGCCAAAAAAGCTTTTATTTGCCGGGTGCCAGTCTTCTGGGGAATGGCATGCACATAAATAGAGCTGGGACTGCACTCACGGTCTTCACTTGAAGACAGTGAGTGCAGTCCCAGCTCTATTTATATATATATATATATATATATATATATATATATATATATATATATATATTTCCTTTATCTGTGTATAACTATACTTATGTACAGTTCATAAATATTCTGGACATTTCCACATTTTGTAGTGTTCCGTCCTGGAATTACGGTGCCTACATGCCTATTTTATAACAATAAGTTGTGGGTGTAATACAGTAACATTTCACAATTTATAACATTTATATATCACTATGTCAAAAGTCTGCATTTATATTCTTAGAAAAAAATACTGCATATATCACATCTGCGTATTAAAATACTATATGATTACATTTTAGCATAAAATTATAATTATTTTACTTTATCAAAATGATCGACTGTTACCACAGTAGTGTGTATATATATATATATATATATATATATATAAAATCAAAAAATTACCGGCACTCATGGGCTTCTTTCATCCGATTTATTAATAGGTGAAGATAGTCAGGTCAACGTTTCAGCTCCCGATCGGAGCTTTCATCAGGACACCAAAGGCACATTACATGGCATAAAACAAACATATATAGGACAAATAAATCACATTTAACCAATAAACACTGACCTTATCAGCTGTGCTCCATTAGCTCAGATGCTCGGCGTTCACTCAGTCCCATTGCGCATGTCTAGCGTTGGTATGGACTTCCGCATCACATGATCGGGAGACCGGAACTCTGATCCGATAGCGTCATAGTAACCAAGCAACCGCTGGTTTAACCAGCAAGGATGCTACTATGTTTACAGCCATCGTTAGGAATATTCTCCCTACTAATACAGAGCCTGTCTCTCAGTGATTGCGGACTATTTGGATCCAACCTTGGTGCTCGCCGAGCATCCCAATGGATTCACACTGTTATTATTGCTATTCATTTTTAGGTGTGCATTATTCATATTTATATTACTCACATTCTATTAGCTAGTAGTTTAAAACTAAAAAGGAAAGAAAAAAAACTATATGCTTGCTCAAAAAAATCTATACAAGTGATAAACATGTGTCAATTTATCTATAAACATAAGTCAATATATATCATCAGTAAGGTATTGGTACACTATCATAAATGTGTTATATGAACAATATTTGTTCTAGTGATTTGCTTATAAAGTATAGGATCCTTAGTGAATGTACTATGTTATATTACAAATATTTGAGACTATGTGTGTGCCTCAATGTACTTATATGTGCGTTTCATACGTGCTAAAACATTAATAATCTGTCTCTAATTAGTGGTGGGAAGGAAAACAAGAAAATATAAGACGCATTGTCTATATTATAAATTTCTTCAGGCTAAGATATTTATGTAAGTAATTTTTGGTCAGTGTCTATGGTTACAATCTAAACATTAATAAGTACATTTTAAAATTCCAGTGAAACCAGAGTAAATCTCCCTCTAGGGGATATCTTCAATAAAATAAAATATATCATATATTATTAATACATGGAACTAATCCTGTAGCTTACTCCTTAAGGTAGCTCTCAGTATTGTTCCATTTCCATACATTTCAGTGGAGAGAGCATGGGCACATACTTAAACCGTAAGTCTTGTTAAACATACACCTAAGGACTGGTTAAAGAAAAGGAAAAAATGAACATTTTTCATTGAGACCTCTGGGGGAGATCGTATCGAGTTCTGTTATCCAGTTAGTTTCTCTTTGTAAGAGAAGTCTCCCTCTATCCCCACCTCTAGCCGCCACTGGCACATGGTCAAATGCCACGCAGCGCAAGGCAGAGAGTGGGTGTTGTTTTTCCAGAAAATGTCGGGCCACAGGTTTGTCCGACTTGCCATCACGATAGGCAAGGCGGATACTTGATCTGTGGCCCCTAATTCTCTCGCACAGTGCTGTTTCTGTCTTTCCTATATAACTCAGCCCACAAGGGCATGTGAGTTTATATATGACAAATTCCGTGCGACAGTGTATCCTGTGGGCTATTTTGTAGACTTTACCACTATGGGGGTGGGTAACTACCTTGGAAGGAATTATATGCCCACAGGTCACACACCCTAAGCATCTGACACAACCATTGTTCATAGTTCCTTTTTTTGTGATGTTATAACAATGAATGGGGTCTGTTTTAACTAACAGGTCTCTCAAGTTTTTGTTCTTCTTATAGCAGAACATGGGTTTATTCGTCAGTTCCTTCGGCAGTGTTGTGTCTTGTCGCAAGATGTTCCAGTTGCGAGTGACAATTTCAGAGATTTCCTGGCTTGCAGTATGTAACATTACTGGGAAAATTATTCGATTGTTAGGTTCCTTTTTTACATTATTTCCTTTCTGATATTGTTCTCCTGCTTGTGTCAATGCTTTTTCAAGAATCGGTCGTTTGTATCCCCTCTTTTTGAATTTAGAATACATCAACTTCAATTGTTCTTTGCGTTGTTCCTCCTGGGAATTGTTTCTATAGACCCTTAGGAACTGAGACAGTGGCAGGGCTTTCTTCAGATGTTGGGGGTGAAAACTATCATAGTGTAGAATGGTGTTCCTGTCAGTGGGTTTTGTATATAACTTGTACTCCAACTGATGGTTGATGACTGATATTTCAAGGTCAAGGAATTGAACATTATTGTGATCGATGTGTGAGGTCACTCTTATTGGCGTAGGCAGGTCATTGATATGTTGTACAAATGTCCTCGCTTCCTCATCTGTGCCACTCCAGAGAATTAAAATATCGTCAATGAAGCGATAGTATCTGACTATTTGCTCTCGATATTGTGTCAATATATGTTTTTGTTCAAAGTCGAACATAAATGTATTAGCATACATTGGGGCCATCGCGGCCCCCATGGACGTACCAGAGACTTGTAAGAACCATTGCTTTTCAAACCTAAAATAATTATTATGTAACGCCAGAGATAGTAATTCCAAAGTAAATTCAATCGGTGGACCACAGTACTGTGTAGACGTAGATAATAGTTGTCTCATCGCCTCAATACCCTCCTGGTGCGGTATCACTGTATATAAACTGTTGACATCCATTGTTATTAATACCCCATCAAATTCTTTGATTTCTTTGAGGTCTGCTATCAGAGTATTAGTATCTTTGATACATGTAGGTATGGCGGTAACCGGTAGTTTGAATAGATGGTCAAGATATTTAGCTATAGGCTCTATAATGCCATCAATGGCAGACACGATGGGTCTTCCTGGGGGGGTATTTGGGTTTTTGTGGATTTTAGGCAACGTATATAATATAGGTGTACGTGGCGCTTTCTTTTGTAGGTATCCAAAAAGGTCTAATTCAATAAAGCCCGCTCTCAGTCCAAATAATAGAACCTCTTCAATCTTTTGAGTTATGATACTCGTTGGGTCTTTATCTAAGAGTTGGCAAGTTGTCTGTACAGACAGTTGTTGTTTGATTTATTTTGCATAATCAGAATAGTTTAAGACCACTATCCCTCCTCCCTTATCCGCAGGGCGAATAACTATCGATGGATCTGATGCTAGACGACGTACTAATTTATGTTGTTCTTTTGTGAAATTCCAATACTGTGGCTTATGTTCTTTAAGCACACTCTTTGTTTCATTCGCAACAGTAGACAAAAACGTCTTGATCGTAGGTTGAGTTGGTAAGGGATCGAATTGACTCGGTTTTCGAAAAGATTGTGTTCTTGGTTCCGAAGTTTGGTCACTTGTGTTTTTCTGTTGTTTATTAAAGTGGTCTTTAAGTCTCAATGTACGGCCAAATTTGTATAATTCGACATTCCACTGAAAGTGGTTAGGAGCCTGAGTTGGTATAAAAGATAGTCCTTTACTTAGAATGTCCAGTTCTTTGTTATCAAGGGGTCTGTCCGATAGATTGAAGACTGGGATTACCTCCGCATCGGCGGTTTCCCTTTGGGTCCAGTGTATCCCACCCTTTTGTCCACGTCTTGTGGCTGATCTCTTTCGCTTTTGCTTCTTGTCGCAATCCTCTGTGGGAGTTGTTCCTCCTGATGTTCCTCTCGATCTAAAAAATTAGCCGGTTCGTTTGGGCGTATTCCTTCATTGTCAGATGCTGATTCCCCTGATGTGACATCAATCGTCCTGATGTTGGGTTTGACGATCCTCTTTCGAAATCGTCTGGGGCGATTTTTATGTTCGCCTGAGAGCCATCTATACACTGAATGTTCAGTATAATCTTGCTGCACCCTCTCCATTTTCTGTCTTTTAAACTTGGAAAAACAACACCCACTCTCTGCCTTGCGCTGCGTGGCATTTGACCATGTGCCAGTGGCGGCTAGAGGTGGGGATAGAGGGAGACTTCTCTTACAAAGAGAAACTTACTGGATAACAGAACTCGATACGATCTCCCCCAGAGGTCTCAATGAAAAATGTTCATTTTTTCCTTTTCTTTAACCAGTCCTTAGGTGTATGTTTAACAAGACTTACGGTTTAAGTATGTGCCCATGCCCTCTCCACTGAAATGTATGGAAATGGAACAATACTGAGAGCTACCTTAAGGAGTAAGCTACAGGATTAGTTCCATGTATTAATAATATATGATATATTTTATTTTATTGAAGATATCCCCTAGAGGGAGATTTACTCTGGTTTCACTGGAATTTTAAAATGTACTTATTAATGTTTAGATTGTAACCATAGACACTGACCAAAAATTACTTACATAAATATCTTAGCCTGAAGAAATTTATAATATAGACAATGCGTCTTATATTTTCTTGTTTTCCTTCCCACCACTAATTAGAGACAGATTATTAATGTTTTAGCACGTATGAAACGCACATATAAGTACATTGAGGCACACACATAGTCTCAAATATTTGTAATATAACATAGTACATTCACTAAGGATCCTATACTTTATAAGCAAATCACTAGAACAAATATTGTTCATATAACACATTTATGATAGTGTACCAATACCTTACTGATGATATATATTGACTTATGTTTATAGATAAATTGACACATGTTTATCACTTGTATAGATTTTTTTGAGCAAGCATATAGTTTTTTTTCTTTCCTTTTTAGTTTTAAACTACTAGCTAATAGAATGTGAGTAATATAAATATGAATAATGCACACCTAAAAATGAATAGCAATAATAACAGTGTGAATCCATTGGGATGCTCGGCGAGCACCAAGGTTGGATCCAAATAGTCCGCAATCACTGAGAGACAGGCTCTGTATTAGTAGGGAGAATATTCCTAACGATGGCTGTAAACATAGTAGCATCCTTGCTGGTTAAACCAGCGGTTGCTTGGTTACTATGACGCTATCGGATCAGAGTTCCGGTCTCCCGATCATGTGATGCGGAAGTCCATACCAACGCTAGACATGCGCAATGGGACTGAGTGAACGCCGAGCATCTGAGCTAATGGAGCACAGCTGATAAGGTCAGTGTTTATTGGTTAAATGTGATTTATTTGTCCTATATATGTTTGTTTTATGCCATGTAATGTGCCTTTGGTGTCCTGATGAAAGCTCCGATCGGGAGCTGAAACGTTGACCTGACTATCTTCACCTATTAATAAATCGGATGAAAGAAGCCCATGAGTGCCGGTAATTTTTTGATTTTTTATGAATTTGGGACTTGGCACCTGGCAGTATCATTAGTAAAAGTTGGAGTGCAGGGGTTTTTTCATTTGTTTGTATATTGGATCCTTCCAGGGACCCTTCCCTATGCACCCACTGATTTCATAACATTTATCCTCTGGAATGTAAGGATTTTCAAACATTGGGACATTTTTTTGTACAGTTCGCTGTATTGTTTTTTGAATCCATAGTTATTACCTCTTTTTTCATTTTTAATGCATACCAGTAAAATATTGAGTTTTATTCTATAAGAGGAATACTATTTTTATAATTTCATACTCCATACTACTTAGAGAGGACTGGGACAGAACTTTTTGGAGTCAAAACTTGATATACCCTGTCTTAAAGAGACAGTGGGGTAATATGGATACTTTTTTCCAAGAATCAGGGGCTCATGCAACACAAGCTGACACCCTCCAATTTTCAGAGGAACAGGCTGAACAAATCCTGTGGGACTCTACGAGTCTATCTTTACCAACTACAACTACTATAAGGGATATATACTTTAAATTGTTGAGATTTAAGAAAAAAGAAACGGATCTGGACCTACATGGCCTTTTTTTATCTGACTATCATAGGGCCAAGCAGATACCAAGGGGCTTCAGAGTCCACAACATACCGACAATTGGAAGAACCAAATCCAAGGTATGTAGAGATTGGACCTCAGTCCTGAATAAATGTGCATTGGATTTAATGTTAATTACAATCCAGGATGTAAAAGAAGACCTTATGGAAATCCGTAAAAAAATCCAACAACTTGAAAATGAATATGCAGTCTTATTGAATTCACAGGATGGAATGAAAATGCAGCTTAAACTCAATGAGGAACTGATAAAATATAAAAATCAGTTGATAAAGTTTAAAAGACAGAAAATGGAGAGGGTGCAGCAAGATTATACTGAACATTCAGTGTATAGATGGCTCTCAGGCGAACATAAAAATCGCCCCAGACGATTTCGAAAGAGGATCGTCAAACCCAACATCAGGACGATTGATGTCACATCAGGGGAATCAGCATCTGACAATGAAGGAATACGCCCAAACGAACCGGCTAATTTTTTAGATCGAGAGGAACATCAGGAGGAACAACTCCCACAGAGGATTGCGACAAGAAGCAAAAGCGAAAGAGATCAGCCACAAGACGTGGACAAAAGGGTGGGATACACTGGACCCAAAGGGAAACCGCCGATGCGGAGGTAATCCCAGTCTTCAATCTATCGGACAGACCCCTTGATAACAAAGAACTGGACATTCTAAGTAAAGGACTATCTTTTATACCAACTCAGGCTCCTAACCACTTTCAGTGGAATGTCGAATTATACAAATTTGGCCGTACATTGAGACTTAAAGACCACTTTAATAAACAACAGAAAAACACAAGTGACCAAACTTCGGAACCAAGAACACAATCTTTTCGAAAACCGAGTCAATTCGATCCCTTACCAACTCAACCTACGATCAAGACGTTTTTGTCTACTGTTGCGAATGAAACAAAGAGTGTGCTTAAAGAACATAAGCCACAGTATTGGAATTTCACAAAAGAACAACATAAATTAGTACGTCGTCTAGCATCAGATCCATCGATAGTTATTCGCCCTGCGGATAAGGGAGGAGGGATAGTGGTCTTAAACTATTCTGATTATGCAAAAGAAATCAAACAACAACTGTCTGTACAGACAACTTACCAACTCTTAGATAAAGACCCAACGAGTATCATAACTCAAAAGATTGAAGAGGTTCTATTATTTGGACTGAGAGCGGGCTTTATTGAATTAGACCTTTTTGGATACCTACAAAAGAAAGCGCCACGTACACCTATATTATATACGTTGCCTAAAATCCACAAAAACCCAAATACCCCCCCAGGAAGACCCATCGTGTCTGCCATTGATGGCATTATAGAGCCTATAGCTAAATATCTTGACCATCTATTCAAACTACCGGTTACCGCCATACCTACATGTATCAAAGATACTAATACTCTGATAGCAGACCTCAAAGAAATCAAAGAATTTGATGGGGTATTAATAACAATGGATGTCAACAGTTTATATACAGTGATACCGCACCAGGAGGGTATTGAGGCGATGAGACAACTATTATCTACATCTACACAGTACTGTGGTCCACCGATTGAATTTACTTTGGAATTACTATCTCTGGCGTTACATAATAATTATTTTAGGTTTGAAAAGCAATGGTTCTTACAAGTCTCTGGTACGTCCATGGGGGCCGCGATGGCCCCAATGTATGCTAATACATTTATGTTCGACTTTGAACAAAAACATATATTGACACAATATCGAGAGCAAATAGTCAGATACTATCGCTTCATTGACGATATTTTAATTCTCTGGAGTGGCACAGATGAGGAAGCGAGGACATTTGTACAACATATCAATGACCTGCCTACGCCAATAAGAGTGACCTCACACATCGATCACAATAATGTTCAATTCCTTGACCTTGAAATATCAGTCATCAACCATCAGTTGGAGTACAAGTTATATACAAAACCCACTGACAGGAACACCATTCTACACTATGATAGTTTTCACCCCCAACATCTGAAGAAAGCCCTGCCACTGTCTCAGTTCCTAAGGGTCTATAGAAACAATTCCCAGGAGGAACAACGCAAAGAACAATTGAAGTTGATGTATTCTAAATTCAAAAAGAGGGGATACAAACGACCGATTCTTGAAAAAGCATTGACACAAGCAGGAGAACAATATCAGAAAGGAAATAATGTAAAAAAGGAACCTAACAATCGAATAATTTTCCCAGTAATGTTACATACTGCAAGCCAGGAAATCTCTGAAATTGTCACTCGCAACTGGAACATCTTGCGACAAGACACAACACTGCCGAAGGAACTGACGAATAAACCCATGTTCTGCTATAAGAAGAACAAAAACTTGAGAGACCTGTTAGTTAAAACAGACCCCATTCATTGTTATAACATCACAAAAAAAGGAACTATGAACAATGGTTGTGTCAGATGCTTAGGGTGTGTGACCTGTGGGCATATAATTCCTTCCAAGGTAGTTACCCACCCCCATAGTGGTAAAGTCTACAAAATAGCCCACAGGATACACTGTCGCACGGAATTTGTCATATATAAACTCACATGCCCTTGTGGGCTGAGTTATATAGGAAAGACAGAAACAGCACTGTGCGAGAGAATTAGGGGCCACAGATCAAGTATCCGCCTTGCCTATCGTGATGGCAAGTCGGACAAACCTGTGGCCCGACATTTTCTGGAAAAACAACACCCACTCTCTGCCTTGCGCTGCGTGGCATTTGACCATGTGCCAGTGGCGGCTAGAGGTGGGGATAGAGGGAGACTTCTCTTACAAAGAGAAACTTACTGGATAACAGAACTCGATACGATCTCCCCCAGAGGTCTCAATGAAAAATGTTCATTTTTTCCTTTTCTTTAACCAGTCCTTAGGTGTATGTTTAACAAGACTTACGGTTTAAGTATGTGCCCATGCCCTCTCCACTGAAATGTATGGAAATGGAACAATACTGAGAGCTACCTTAAGGAGTAAGCTACAGGATTAGTTCCATGTATTAATAATATATGATATATTTTATTTTATTGAAGATATCCCCTAGAGGGAGATTTACTCTGGTTTCACTGGAATTTTAAAATGTACTTATTAATGTTTAGATTGTAACCATAGACACTGACCAAAAATTACTTACATAAATATCTTAGCCTGAAGAAATTTATAATATAGACAATGCGTCTTATATTTTCTTGTTTTCCTTCCCACCACTAATTAGAGACAGATTATTAATGTTTTAGCACGTATGAAACGCACATATAAGTACATTGAGGCACACACATAGTCTCAAATATTTGTAATATAACATAGTACATTCACTAAGGATCCTATACTTTATAAGCAAATCACTAGAACAAATATTGTTCATATAACACATTTATGATAGTGTACCAATACCTTACTGATGATATATATTGACTTATGTTTATAGATAAATTGACACATGTTTATCACTTGTATAGATTTTTTTGAGCAAGCATATAGTTTTTTTTCTTTCCTTTTTAGTTTTAAACTACTAGCTAATAGAATGTGAGTAATATAAATATGAATAATGCACACCTAAAAATGAATAGCAATAATAACAGTGTGAATCCATTGGGATGCTCGGCGAGTACCAAGGTTGGATCCAAATAGTCCGCAATCACTGAGAGACAGGCTCTGTATTAGTAGGGAGAATATTCCTAACGATGGCTGTAAACATAGTAGCATCCTTGCTGGTTAAACCAGCGGTTGCTTGGTTACTATGACGCTATCGGATCAGAGTTCCGGTCTCCCGATCATGTGATGCGGAAGTCCATACCAACGCTAGACATGCGCAATGGGACTGAGTGAACGCCGAGCATCTGAGCTAATGGAGCACAGCTGATAAGGTCAGTGTTTATTGGTTAAATGTGATTTATTTGTCCTATATATGTTTGTTTTATGCCATGTAATGTGCCTTTGGTGTCCTGATGAAAGCTCCGATCGGGAGCTGAAACGTTGACCTGACTATCTTCACCTATTAATAAATCGGATGAAAGAAGCCCATGAGTGCCGGTAATTTTTTGATTTTTTTATGAATTTGGGACTTGGCACCTGGCAGTATCATTAGTAAAAGTTGGAGTGCAGGGGTTTTTTCATTTGTTTATATATATATATATATATATATATATATATATATATATATATATATATATATATATATATATATATATATATATATAGTTTGGAATCGTTCTTGTGTGTGAAAGCAGATCAGGAAGTGAGATAAAGCTGTATTATTTTTCTTTAAGAAGGTAAATGCATTTTTTTTGACATTGTGACTCTTTTATATGTCATTTGACGAGGTGTGGAATCTTAGTTTTACATCCACCGCTTGGTGTTATAAAAATAGCCACTGATTCATGTAGACGCTGTCTACGCATATTGTGCTTCTCCAAAATCATATTTATTCGTTTGGCTGATTGGAAAAAAATGTGAATATTTCTGAAGAAGGAAGATTTGTACGTACAGGGTGGAATTTCCACTAGTCTGTGGCTAGTGAAAAATATAACTGATCTGAAAGAAATTCTAATTTTTCTAACTTGGTGACATTAAGTAAACTATAATCTTAAATTCTAGTAATGATTCTTAATATGTGTCAGATGCCTTGTTCCTGATTAGTGTCTCATTTGTCTTTGTTTTGAAACGGAAAAAATAAATACTCATTAGATCTGAAGAAGGACTCAAGCAAGGAGTGGTTTTATTTATTTTTTTTAAATTCTTTATTTTCCGTGCAAAATGTATTGGTTTTACAACTTTTTGCCGCAATGGCCATGTAAAAAAATCAACAGTATAACATGTTACAGGTGATGCATATTGAAGGTACATTTTGGCACATGTTTTTGTTATAGCAGGGCTATTGGGTTTTAACGGTGTGTAGTCGCTACCTAATAATAGTGTGTGAGACATTCAGTAGACGTTGTCACCACTAACTTGGCCTGGTCGTATTGGTATGCCTCAAGCACCGAGTCTATTGAGACTGGTGTTCGTCGGTGCCCTCTGCCAGGCGATAATCCTGGGGTATTTCTCCATGGGCGGAGCAGGGCTTAGCGTGTGTACCTATGAGATAGTCGAGTAGGCTTCCGTCGTGTGGTGACTCACTAGGTGAGGTCTATGCGTGGGTGGTCTAGTCGTGTATGTTAGGTCCGGGCCAAGGAGGGTTTAGCTAAAGTGGGTCCTTACATGTCTATTGCGAAGCCTGTGGTGGCAGCCTATCTGTTCCGTCTGATTGTGACTTTGCTAGTGTCAGGCATTAGTGAGTGTGGGACCGCTTGGGAGGTATTTGGGCTCCATCAGTTGCTATTCCCCTGTAACCCAGGGGCTGGGGGGGGGGGGTAGGAGGGGTGTTCGAGCTCCGGATTGTCCCGTTTTTCAACTGGGGTTGAGTGAAGTAGGTTTCCAGTTAGGTAGTCTCTTCTTGTAGTTCCCCATTGTCAGGAGCTTCTCCGCTCTTCGCTGGCCCTCGCCGGTGGCTTGAAGGTGCGCTGGTTCTTTAGACCCAATGTGTTTAGCAGTGCCGGTCCTTCTGCAAGGTCCGAGATTTTGTAGTGTTTTCCCTCTTTGGTTACCCATAAGGTCTGTGGCGTCGCCCACCGGTAGTTAATGCCTGCTTCCTGGAGGGTTGCAGCTCACTCATGGTCTCATGGTCTTGCGCCATATGAGAGTGTCTCTGCTCAAGTCCTGGAATAGGGAAAGTTGGCTGTATTCAAACTCGAAGGGGGTTTGTCCTCGAAATGCTGCCATTAGTCCCAGTTTGTCGGTCATAGTGCAGCAGCGCAGGATAACATCTCGTGGTGCTGAGGTGGGGGCCTTGGGCGATTTTGCAATCCTATATACACCATCAAACTGAAATTGCTTGGCTTGCTTGGATGGCAGCATCGTTGCCACCAGGCGCCTGACGAAGTGGGGCAGCTCTTCCAGTTGCAGGTTTTCTTGGACGCCCCGTATTTTTATGTTTTTCCTCCTGCCTTTGTCGTCTATTACATTAAGTTGTCTGTTGCCTGTGATGATTGCAGGTCTTGCTTCAAGTCCGCCAGGCCTGTTTCTGTTGCCAGTGTGCGGGCTGTTACAGATTGTACTTCTGCGGTGAGTACTGCCAGATCCTTCTCCCACATGCTTTTAAGGTTGTCCTGTAAGCTCGCAAGCATTTCACGGATGTCGCTTCTGGAGGCAGGAGTGTGGTCACTTGTCTTCGGCGTTGCCTCCTGAGGGTGAGCAGTGTAGGGGAGAGGGTCTGTGCAGTCTCCTGGTCTTGGTAGTGCCTTTGCCAGGTGAGTATTAGAGGGGAGGTTGCCTGCGTTGTCTCCCTCCATCGGACAGGCCGGTGGTGCCAGGTTCACTGGGGATGGTGGGGTCTGCAGCATTAAGCGTATGTCCCTCTGTGTTTTCGTGTCGTGTAGGGGCTGCTTTTGCGACCTGCGCCCCATCTCACTTGCCTCAGTTATGTCGGGATAGTCCGGTGTGTAATGCGGGCTGAATCCCCAAGCAAGTCCAGCCGCGTGTCCGCACCCGGGGTAGGCCTTGGCGCCTCGTTTTCGGGTTTTCCTGCCCGGTGTGGAAAAGAAGGGCATCTGTAGGCTCAGTACGCTGTGCTGAAGCCGGTACCCTCGGTGTGAGGTGAGTTTTTTGACGGGTTCCGAGTATTTTAGTCGTTTTTGCCGTTTTTTCTCCGGAGCTCTGGAAAATGGCGACCTCTCCGTTCAGACTCCATGCTCCGCCCCCCGCAAGGAGTGTTTTAAGAAAGACCGTAAATGCCTTTCTTTTATATATTCAGTTAGAATGAAGATAATTTAAAATGAGAATTTTGAAAATAAAGAAATAAAGATCTAGCTTTGGTTGTATATATATTTTTATAAATATACTTGTCCTTTTTAAATGGAGAAAGGGACACCATTTTGTTAGGAATACAGCTTTTTTTTTTTTTTTTTTTTTTTTTTTTTATTCCTAACTCTATAGGGTCTCCTCACTCTTTAGATTAGAACTACCCCCCCCCCCCTAAATTTAACAGGAAAAAAAAGGTTTTACTCATGTTTTTTGTTCTTGGTTTTTGTTTTTTATACCCCCCAATGCCATGACTCTCTTGGTGCTGCCTCCCACAACGCATTCTTAGGGCATCACTTGTGATCTTCTCATCCAATCCTGCTCACATGTGAGACGAGTATGTGCATGCATTCAAATGCTTCTCATGGGGTCTCATGCTTCTCATACGAAATGCAATGAATCCAATGCTTCCCTGTGAGCTTTATTTGACATTGAATGTCACATGAACCCATTAAACGTCATGTGTAACCTCAGCACAAGTACCTCTGGTGGCTTTCAAGAAGACAGATAGTAGAGGGGTGTTTAACCTTCAGCAAGACATTACCATATCTACTAAACGGCAATGTTTTAGATTTAAGGGATAAAACTAAAGGGCCAATTCACCCAGACCACCTTAACCCTGCTGCAGCTGCAACACAAAGTTGGGATGAAGAAGAATAATGTTGATGGTTTCATGAATTTATTTGAAGACCTGTTGATATTTAAGTTGGGGAAAATTATGCCTATGTTTGTGCCCATTTTTATTATTGTCGGTTGATCGTTTTCAGGGTGGACACTAACAAGGATGACCGGATTAGCGCCCAGGAGATGCAGACCTGGATCATGAAGAAGACAGAAGAACATTTCCAGGAAGCTGTCAAGGAAAATAAGATTCATTTCCATGCTGTGGACCCTGATGCCGATGGTAGGAAATTCTAATTTTTGTCAAGTGACTCTCTTTTTTTTTTTTTTTTTTTC
This sequence comes from Pelobates fuscus, assembly GCF_036172605.1. Classification (NCBI taxonomy): domain Eukaryota; kingdom Metazoa; phylum Chordata; class Amphibia; order Anura; family Pelobatidae; genus Pelobates; species Pelobates fuscus. Next base: position 104,527,168 of record NC_086327.1, on the reverse strand, counting down.
TTGCCGCAAGTGATTTTCTTTTTAAACTGAATTTCATGGCTCTAGGCATATTGGCCAGTAGTTATGCCGGTTAGACAGACCAGCCAGTTGTTAGGCAGGTATATTTTTAGATAGGACAAGTCAGCATGTAATCCTTCTAAATTAAATAGTGCCATTACAGTGCAATTTTTGCAAGACTCCACCCTCCCAACTTCCCCTCAGGCACCGTGTCCTCTGAATGAAGGCACCTAGTAGAATGTCTGGAGAGGGAGATCTAGTGATCTCAAGTTATTCACCCTTTTACAGCCATCTTCCTTAGCTTATCTGGCGTGCCAGCGGTCATGTTACCTTTGTTCTCTCACACATGCACAATAGTACAAAATGGAGGCTTGTGGGACATTCTGTGAGAAAAAAAATTGCCTTTTCCATCAGACAAGACGACTTTAAATAATATTTTATTTTGCCGTTTCCATGAGCAGATTGTCTGTCTTTATTTTATAGTGTCTAATTTGCCATTTTATTGAAATTCCATTGTAGTTTACAGGTTTTAAATAAAATTTCTAATAAAAAAAAAAATCAGAAGTGGAAGCAATATGACCCTTATGTTGTTCTTGAAAACTAGTGAAAGCTAAATGTTAACTTCATTTTTAGTACTTCAATAATATTATTAATTGTCGTGATTTTGTGGAAACCATAGCAAAAACATATATATATCAGCATGTGAATTGTGAAAGATATTATATAGTTTCTCGATATGTGCATTACCTCTTTTATAACCCAATGCTCCTCAACCCTCTCGTCAAGGCAAACCTCACAGTTCAGAATTTTGGGATAAGCCGGGGGTATCTAAGTTGTAAAAAATCAAATAAATAAACACCTTTAGACTATTATGGTGTTTTTATACCTTTTTCTAAACACCTTAGACTTGCCTGCGTAATCCCTAAATCCTTGGCTATTCGGTGTGCCTTGAGGAGCACGGCAATAGCCTGTCTGAAAAGATTTGATGGTGCTAGCAATCATTATAATTGACCAGTTTGTTCAAGTTCTTTAGCAGTATTTCCACAAGAAATGTGTCTTGGGAAACAAGCGTGCAAATACTGCAAAAAGGACTGAGTGTTTTGTCACCTTAAATGATTGCGCTAACATTACATTCAAATGTTTATTATGTGTGTTTAGACTACTGGAACCTCCACTTGTTTAAAAAAAAATTGAATAAAAACTTAAAATGCCTGTGTAATTCAAAGCTGGGATAATCTCTTTGGTGCAGCAGCTAGAGCTCTGATCAAGTCATCATTTATGATGACGTTTTTGAAACCCAATGATTCTCATAGAGAAGCATTGGGGGTCATAGAACAAGCATTCAACTATCACAGCTCTCTGCCAATCACATTCTTCTAGTCTAGAAGCTTTGAGTCCAATACTTCTATGATAAGTATTGACGTGTTTAGTGTCAAATGGCATGCTCTCTGACAAAGTCTTAGACATGGCAGTATTTCCCAGTGGCTCATAAAAAGGGGCAGGATGTATGGACCAAAACCACATAATTAACCCCTTAAGGACACATGACATGTGTGACATGTCATGATTCCCTTTTATTCCAGAAGTTTGGTCCTTAAGGGGTTAAAGGAACACTATAGTGTAAGGAAAACAAACATGTATCTGTGATACTGTCTAGAAGTGGCTTTTTAAGTGCCCAGCCCTGTCCGTTATCAGTAATTTTAACTCTCTTTTTCTCCGACACCACACCGATCTTGCCATGGCTGGCCCTGCCTCCATAGATGAGATCATCAATCGTGATGATCTCAGCCAATCCAATGCTTTCCCATAGAAAGCATTGGGAGGCTATTATGCATGCACAGCAAGACGCTGTGCAAATCGGCATCTCCTCATAGATAGACATTAAATCAATGCATGTCTATGGGTAACTTCAGCATCTCCATTCAAGGCGTGGACGCGCTGAACGTAGGTGCTGCACACAATGCAGAACTGGACTAAGAATCACCTTTAGCGGCCGTCTGAGTGATTGTCACTAAAGGTGTTACTAGGCAGCAATGTAAACACAGTCTTTTCTCTGAAATGGCAGCATTTACATTGAAATAGCTGCAGGCCCAGGCAATAGAGACCAGAACCGCTACATTAAGCTGTAGTGGTTATAGTGACTATAGTTATCCTTTCAGATGGATTTGGGGGATCTCTATCATTTAATTTACACAGAACACATTAAAGGTGCAAAATATTTTTAATTCTCCTTAAAGTTCATTTGTCTCGTGGCCTGATGTCACTCTACAGAGAATACATCATGATCACATTGCGCTGGCAAATTGCTAGCAAATATATAGATGAGAAGTTTCTTCACAAACCATTTTTTGACCTTTATTAGTGTCTGCCACAAATATTTTGTCTTTACTGTGAATAGTGCAAACATGGTGGTCAGGAGAAGATGCACTTCCTTTTGCAGCACCTTCAATTCATGCAACCGCTTTCCATATTCCAGTGTAGGTAACCATGGCACTCCAGTTGTTGTGGACTGCATCTCCCCTAATGCTTTGCCAGCAATATGGCTTGAAGAGCGATATGGGAGATGTAGTCCACAACATCTGGAGTGTCAAAGGTTGCCTACCCCTGAACTACTACAAGGATTCACATGCATGATCGGCATTGTGGGGCGCTTTGCATATCATTTGGTTGTCGGGCAGTTGTTTTTATTGCAGTGCCAAAATACTATCAATTAACTATACATTACATACAATCAAATATAAGAATGCAACAAAAGGTTATACTTGGTCAGGGCTCAAGATTTCAAGTTCAAGCTATTAGACAGGCTTAAATGTGGCCTGTCACTATAAGCACTGAAGGTCTGTGGCACACTCAACATGGGTTGAATTTCTGTTCAACAAGCATTAAACCAGACTTTTCTGTTGTTCTCCAGGGCACGTGTCATGGGATGAATACAAGATCAAGTTTTTGGCCAGCAAGGGGTTTAATGAACAAGAGGTGGCAGACAAGGTAAAGAATAACGAAGAGCTGAAGATCGATGAAGAAAGTAAGTTCCCTCTCATCGTTTTTGTGGCAATAATAAATTAATTCTGCGTTTATTTAGTACCTGGACATTGGTAATTATTGAATAATGAGGGCTCTACGTATAGGTTCTAAAAGTGGAGAAATCTACAGGAACTGTCTGTTTTACCAATACATTAATTTATTATATCTACATATTTTGGTGGGGGTCTGCAGGCCAATTCATAATTCTATTCATGAATCATAATTCTATTCAGGGGATTATTAGTTGAATATTATAGTCACAAAAGCAAATAATTTTATATACATTTTTGCAGGGATGGTTTTTATGAAGTATGTGGCATTCAGAAGCGAATGACTACTTGTGTTATTTTGATGTTTTGTCCTTTTGAGTAGGTGGGAATTGTCCCATGCTTCATAATCTAAAGCCTCAAACCAAAACATAGAATATTTTCTTCTATTCAAAATTGTTGTTTGTACCCACAGTACAGCTCCTCTCTAACTCTCGCAAGACCCGTGGCTGTTACACGTGGCACCCAAGCCATTCTCGCAAAAGTTGTAGAGGAGCTGTACTGGGCCCCCTCTGCAGTAACCAGTAGCTGGGGGCCCCACCATTCCACCGGACCACCAGGGAATGGAACCTCCCCCCTCCCTGGACAGAGGTAAGAAGCAGGGAGGGGGGAATACAATTTTATTCAAATAAATGTGAAAATAAATTCTCCTTTTTTACCCTGCACATTGCAGGCCCTAGTTTACACAACATTTACACAAACTGCATACAATAGTAAAAATCAAACAAACACCACAATCTGCATTCACTACACTAACACACGCTCTCTGCATTCACTACACTGACACACGCACTCTGCATTCACTACACTGACACACGCACTCTGCATTCACTACACTGACGCACGCACCTTGCTTTCACTGCACTAGCGTGCACTCTGCTTTCACTATATATATACACACACACACACAGCACCCACCACACATTCAAATACTCTGCATTCACTATACACAGAAACTGCATCAAATACATACACATACACACACACTCTGCATTCACTATACACAGAAACTGCATCCAATACATACACATACACACACGCTCTGCATCCACTACACACACACTGTATTCACTATACACACGCTACATCCACTACACAAACACCCACTTTGCGCACACTGTATCTAATAAACACAACACAACATTACATCCATTACACAAATGTAAAATTGGCATCCACTATACACACTGCATCCATTACACACGTACTCTGCATCCACTTACACACATTCTAATTCTACACCCACTATACACACACCATATAGTAGTGGAGGTGCAGAGCTGTACCTGGCATACTCCAGCTAAGAATTTAAACCAATCTAAACTAGTACTATTTGCCCTGGGGGGGAAGTGGCAGGTGGCTCCAGCACGCTCCTTGCTCCATACCTTCATAGCACGCTGTAAGGTTTATGGGGTTTAAAGTGTTCCTTTAATATTATTTCCATCTAGCATTAGTGTCGCTGTAACTATTGCGTAGAGTACAGTGTAAGAATATGTAATCATTTTAATCCAAATTGTATTTGAAAAATAACCTGGAGAAAACAAAAATGTTCTTTATATATGATATATTTTTTTCAGATTTTAATTCATTTAGCTTTACTAAATGGTGAGCATGTTGACTACTCCAGTATATAATGGACCACCTGTCACATTTAATTGTGTTCAGCTTTCCAAATGGCTGGTTTTTTGGGGGGGGGTTTAATAACAGAATTATAATTTCATAGGTCGCTAATAGGGTGAAAGAAAATATGGTTTTGTTTTTTGTTAAAAAAACTGTTACTTTATTTTTTACATAAAAATATGTATTTTTTATTCTGCCTCTGTTGACATGGGCCTTCGGTGAACCTACTTCCATAGTACAGGAACATGTATTAATTAACCATTCTTTGCATGCTTTCACAAAATGTTCCTTACATCTGGGACCATCATCTTCCACCTGGTCATAAAAAATGGTGTTTCTTATGGCATACTTTCTTTTCATTGAATACAGAGACTATATGAAGAATACTTGTACTGTGTTAACTTGCTTGTTCAGAAATCTACTTTGATTCAAACTCTACCTGCCTTTTATCTTTTAAACTTGGCTATTTATAAATCTCTACATGATCAACATCTTTCTGCATTTCACTTGTTAATTTAAACTACCTGTTCAATTTTACAGCACAAGAAGTTCTAGATAATCTGAAAGACCGCTGGTTTCAGGCAGACAACCCTCCTGCTGATCAGCTGCTAACTGAAGAAGAGTTCATGTCTTTTCTGCACCCTGAACACAGCCGAGGCATGCTCAAGTTCATGGTGAAAGAGATTGTGAGGGATCTAGGTGAGCAGAACGTGTTCATCATAAGTAAATGGGATTATTATGCAGATAAGGTTATATGTTTGCAAAAATCACATTGTAGAAGAAAAAAATGAATTACGTAATAAATACAAGCTAGGGTCGTTTTTAAAGAAGGGTACTACAGACCTTATTAAGCAAATTAGACAAAGATAGTCAGGGTGACACGTTGCTTGGGATACTTTCTTCTGTGACTGTCGACAGTTCCTTGGAAGGTTAGTGTTGACAGAATTCTGCTGAGAATATTTTGGTGACATTTTTCCCCTCTCTCCTGTTGCCCTGCATCTTGGGATTCTAGAATTGGTGTCACACAGGAACCTGCCTATAGCTCGAGCTGAGTGAATTGGTGTTCTCACAGGTGGAGAAATTATGCAACTGTATCGCAGGCTAATAATGCAGATTGAGGGTTACATAGTTGCCTAAGTTGCAAAACGACTAAAACCCATTATTTTATGCTGTTGATCCAAAAGAAGGCTAAAATCCCTAATTGTAGCCATTTCCAGTAATGCCACAAAAAAGGGAACAAAAATCCTTCTTGACTCCATAATGCCAATCAGATTTCTCCTTGGATAAACAACCAGTTGACTGTGATTTGGGATTTTAGATTTCTTAAATGTACCGTGGCAAATCACAAGTTGAATTCTCGGACTTAACAGATTTATTTAATGAAGTTTATGGCAGAAGAAAGTGAGGTCAGAGTCCATGCCTTGAATGCATTTGCACCCTCTCTATGCCTACAGCAAGTAGGTATGGTGTCATGTGTTCAAAAAATATTCTATATTCTGTATTCTATATTGCACATTTAGTAGCTCTGTTCTGTTTGTTTAGTAGTCTTTTAATGGCCAGGTTTATGAATTTGGCTGCCCTGCAGCTATCTTGGTAATATTGTGGAGGAGGCATTTCTCGTATAATAAACGGTTACATAATCCTATTTCTATTAAAATAAAGATAGTAAGCCTAAACATCATCTTCATCTTTTACTATTATTAATGCTTCTGGAAAATACCCACATCAGATATTGCTTTGATAATTCGCAGAGTACATGGCTCCTAGCATTGCTAACTCGGCAGCACTGAACATTTTTATTGAATCATCTTACTGAAAGTTTTCGTGCAACTCTGCTCAGAAAAAAACATCTATTTATGCTGTATTTAAACTGTGCAAAAAAAGACTGACTTTGCTTCTTTTTTTTTTTTCCTGATACCTGCTCGTATGACCTGTGCCGCTGCACCCTTCCTCTGCTATCTAGCGATGAGATTATCTTAGAAAAACAGGAACTTGTTAAAAAAAAAAAAGTGCTGACAAAACCTGCATATAAATTTCCCCATAACCATATTACATTTACGGTGGTATTTCCACTCAGCTGTTCATTTTAAGAGCCATGTATCTCTGGCTTGTTTATATTGTACCACCTTGAATTTATTAAATAGCAAGACTAGCAGTAAATTAAAAGGGATACTTTATTGCCAGTAATACAAAGCTGTATTCCTGGCACTATCGCTCCCCCTGTGTTCCCTTAATGAGCTGAAATGGTCTGGGTGCCTACAGTGTCCCTTTAATAGAAAAACCAGAAGCTTCTTGTCATTTTATTTTGTATTATTTATACTAATTGTATTACTTGTAACTTCATGTTATATCTTACCTGAAGTTGTAATCCTGCCCTAGTACTGGTTTGAATGAATGATGCATCTTGACAATATAAATGCTGTATGATGGAAGTGACGCTCATTTATAATACATTATATAGATACCCCATTAAAAATCTGCAAATAAAATATACTTTTACTACCACTACGGCAGATCCATAGGCAATCAGGAACCCCAGGCAGCCCGTCTTAGACCAGTAGGAGTCTTTTTCAATCGGGAGCATTTTATTCTGGTCTGTGAAATCTGGTCTTCTCACTTAAACCCCAGCAGAACTTCCATTTATCGGACCCGATGTGTGGAACTGCTGGCTAAGTGAACAGCCATGTGGTTAGAGTCAGCCTTTACACAGCACCATAAGTTTTTTTTTTTTGTTTTTTTTTGTAATCACTCAAGCAGCCGACCAAGCATGTGCACAGTCACAACTCCAGATTTCACAGAATGCTTAAAAGGACACCATAAGCACCAAAACACTTTAGCATGATTTAAGTGGTTTGGGTTTATTCATTACATTCTGGCATTTGTCTTACAAATTGTGGTTCCCTACAGAAATGTGCTCATCCCACCACAACTCCTTAGCTGTAAATGTATCTCTGTGCCAACTGCATAAAATACAGGATGGAATCTTCACAATCTTCAGCTAATAAAGTCGCGTCATATATTGACTGGCAGTTGGGGTAGTTAAAATATTATCAGTCTTAAAGCAACTGTTATTTTCAGGTTCACTTGTACACCAGCCGCATAAAAGCTCTTTGTCAGAGTAAAAAATGCACGTATTAAAGAAATTAGTGGTGAATCCTGCCCTTTTTATTACAATCTATACTGAAAAGGGTTCACATTAATGGTGAGAATACAAGATGACTTTATTTAAAAATACCTGTCTCTGCACGATTTGTAGATTACAGTTACTGTCTACATGCACAGGTTGAGCTCTGTAGAGCTGACTAGAGAGCATTACGCCAGGTCTCCAATGTACCAGGGTGGCATTTATTTAAATACTACCATGCAGGGTGCAGTTAGTATCGGGGCTATAATTAATGGGGCAGTGTAGTTCCTTTACTCAGGTTAGCAATTTGCATGCGTGATCCCTTTCTGCTGGTTTCATTATTATTGGTATTGAAAGTATCTATGTAGTAACGCGTGTCTGTCCTCCACAAAACACGTAGATCACAAAGTCAGCTTTAATTTTTACAATGTGCTGGTGAAATAATTTGCAACAAACGTAGATACTTGCCTGAGGTTTGTGAATGACTTGTCCACAATGATTGACCGTTACTAAAGGAACAATTTTAGCACCCTAAAAATGTAATCAGAATTACGATGCAATGGTGCCCGGAGGTTCCATTTAATGCAGGTGAATGCATCCAACACTCCCAAGTAAAGTGTCTCGTGTAATTATTTCTTTTTTTTAGGCATATCGGCTGCTCCTGTCTTGCTTTGTAGTTTTGAGACTGCAGCATTTCTGTCAACAAAGTATAAAATAGGCATTAGATGTTTTTCATAGATGTATTTGGATAGGACAAGGTATGCATCAAATTTTGAATCCAGGAGAATAGTCCCATAATTAACATATTTTGTAAATAGTTATGAAAACTATCTATGTAAATTCTTTTATGGGAGCACTCTGTACAACATAATCACTACTTCTAAGCATAGTGGTTATGGTGCAATGAGTCTGTGGGCACTATCCTCTGAATTGGCCTCTCCTTGGTAACTCTAAATCCACCCTTTCTTCCGCCACTCTAGAGATTTCACTTCTATATTATCAATGTGAAATTTTGTTCAACCTGGACAGCGATTATAGCCGATGGGGAGTGGTTATAATACTTATTGTCCCTTTAACTTTAGTTATCTATTTGAAATTGCCTATGCATACCTTTCTTTTTCCAAGGTGTGAAAATACGGTCTTGCTCTTTAGACACCTTTTTTGTTATTTATTTATTTATTTATTATTATTTTTTTTTTCTGTAGATCAAGATGGCGACAAAAAACTCACCCTCTCAGAGTTCATCTCTCTGCCTGTTGGCACTGTTGAAAACCAGCAAGCCCAAGATATCGATGATGACTGGGTACGAGACAGAAAAAAGGAATTTGAAGACGTTATTGATGCAGATCACAATGGAATTGTCACAATGGAAGAGCTGGAAGTAAGACAATTTGTGTCGTAATAATGTCTGAATAGCGTGGCTGGAAAGATGAATAATTTTCTAAATTGTGTTTAGGAGTGATTTTTTTTTTTCTTTCATTGTTGAAAAATACAGAAATGTTTCAAATGTAAGTCCAGATAGCACTATATTCTGTATATACGCTTCGGGTAAAGGGCTTTATGTTTAAGATTATGGTGTGTGAATGAGAAATATCTCAGTACAAGTATTCTAGAATGTTAATTTAATTCTGTGTTTTGTAGGAATACATGGATCCCATGAATGAATACAATGCTCTCAATGAAGCTAAACAAATGATTGCCGTCGCAGATGAGAACCAGGACCACCACTTAGGAAAAGCAGAAATCATGAAGTATAGCGAGTACTTTACCGGCAGTAAGCTGATGGACTATGCCCGCAATGTACACGAGGAGTTCTGAGTCTCCCCCTGCCCTGTTCTTATTTAAGATGGCTCCTCTTCCCCTTTAAATGAAGGAGGTCTTGGTAATTTCATGGGTAAAAGATCAGTCTTGTAGTTTAACGGGAAGAGGAGGAACGCCAGTTTTGCTGCTACTACCCATGTGTGTTTTTAGTGTGCAGTATTGGGTGGGGTGATCGCCTTCCCTGCCACATGCAAATCATTTCCATGGCAGAATTTGCACATACGTAATGGCTTTTGGTTGCTTCAGTCATTTTTCACCACCCTATTTTATTGATGATGTAGAGCACCTGCAGGTCACCTCTCTGCTATTCCCCTTTGCTATAGTAGAGCTGTAATGCATCAGAGGCCTGACATTTAAAGAGCCGTCCATATAATGTGTCTTCTGCTAGCATTCTCTGGTTGTTCTTGGTGGGGAAATTTGCTTATTTATACATTTGACACAGCTTTGTTGGGACACCAAGTGGATTCTGCAGAATATAAAACGGAGTCCATGACATTTACAGACTGGCTTATGTTTTATCTACATTGGGGAGTTACATTATTTGTGGAAAATACACTGTGGTTTCGGGGTACATTTTAATATTTAATGTGCATTAATGTCCAACAGATTATACAAAAAAAGTCACATAATATTCTAAATGTGTTATTTTCAAATACAAAATAAATCTAAAATTGTAATGAGGGTGAATATAAATATATATATATATATATATATATATATATGTGTGTGTATATATATATATTTTTTTTTTTTTATTTTATTTTTAATATTTTGTTTTATCTAGGAAGTGTACTAAGTTACGCAAGTGAAACTAAAATCGTTTTTTGTTTTTTTTTTGACCAGTTTGTTTTTTTCGGGGGTTCTGTAAAGGAAACGGGAAAAGCACTAAATATTTCCCTTACAGGGTAAATCCAAAAGGGAAGTCTTACAGCAGACTGTGGGGGGTGGGGGGGGGGGTGCTTAAGTTGAGCAACAATAAAATACCAATATTATATTTACTTGTGTTGAAAATCATAATCTCAGATTCCTGTTAAGGAAAACAAGAATGGATTTCAGCGTAGTCTATTAGTCGACTATACGATTGTAATGTGAAAATCTCGTTTTATTTTAAGATCTGATAAGAGTTGACATTTCTAAATCAAATTATTAGGGCTGATTAGATGGTAATTGTTTATATGTTTGAGTTCTTTGGGGATCTGTGTTTTGAGGTTTTTTCTTTTTTGTTTGTTTTTTATAAATGTGTAATATATCATTTATATTAATAAAAATATAAAGAATTGTAACATTTGTGTCTGTGAAAGCAAAACCCGTTTTAAGACATTGCTAGAATTGATCCAACGTAGAAGCTATTTTTGTGATTGATAAAAGTCTATACGTGTGTATTTTCCAACCCCTTCTCCAATTATTTATTTATGAGATGGCCATACAGATTTCTGTTGATCTTTCTATGGTGAGATGACATGCTGGAGCAATTGTTTATTTGAAGAAGATTGTATCCAGTTGCCTACATCAAGGAAAACCAGCTTTCAGAATGTAAAATTGGACTAATTCACTGGTAATTGATCTACAGAGAGCTCGGAGCTTCAAAACAGAGAACTAGGTCCTGGTGCTCAATATCGCTTTTCGGTACAACCTGCTTTTTCTAAAATAAACAATAGCAGACTTACGAATGTGGAAACCAATGGAGTGTGTCCGCTGGATTATTCAGGTTGTAGATGGTTATTCCAAGATGTATATAAATAACACCAGTTATATCAAATACTTATCTGCTTTATGGGGGATCATATACACATGCATTTAAAATAAAGAACTGTGAAGTGTGTAGTATGGGAATATAATAACATTAAGAGGCTCTGGAGACATCACATCATTTAAGGTAGAGTGAACATCTAGATGTCCTTTTTCCAGGAAATATAAGTCATTGCTGTGTATCATTTCTATTACATGAATTCTTTAGGGGTTACAATATTGCTGGGAAACCGAGCCTGCCTGATATTAGTGGGTATTATATTCCTATGCAAATACCTGCCCATGTCCTTAATTCAGCTCATCTCCCATTACTGATATGCTGGGAGAAGAGCTGTAGTGATGGGGAGACCGTTTATTTCTATCTAAGTTGTTTGTTCCTGTTTAAAATTAAGGACAGCAACAGAATATAGTCTGCTGCCCAGAAGTGTAATTTGCACTATTCTTGAGCAGGCTGTAACTGATATGTTGTACTACTGCCCTAGGATTGGTAGAACCAGTGTTGCATAGTGTCAGTTGTGGTGAAACACATTTTTTTATTGCATAATGTTATATCTCCCTCTTTGCGGTATCGCTAAGTAACTCACACAATGACGTGAATGCCACACATTCTCATTGAGCTCTCTGTCTGGTAAAAAATGTCCTCCACTAATTATCCATGTTGTTTATTTCAGTGTTCTCAGTTACCAACAGTGCCCTGCTAGCTGCCATTTAACTCTAGTATTAAGGCTGTATTTCAAGTTTCCTGGGCTTTTTACAAATAATCTCAGTTAGTAAATGTACCATATGCTGTGGCTTATATTTCAAAAAGAAGCCAGCAATAATTATTTAATATTGAATCCAGTGACACATGTATTCTGTTTGTACCAGCTCATGTTACCTGTTGTGTTATAAATGTCAAAGTGATGTCTGTAACAATAAAGAATCCAAAACTGATTACATTTTTGTTTTGCTTGTTAATAGCATGCTACCTTTAGTCAAGGAACAGTATTTAAAGGGTTACTCCAAACACCATGACCACTGAATTGATTTAAAGTTATCATGGAGTCTGGATGCGCAGAGTTTCGGTATTAAATATTCCACCTCTGTCGGCATTATTGGACTGTTTTTTTCTTTGCAACTTTCATTGCACAGTGTGCCATTCATTGGCTGAGAGTAGTCAGCTGACACTCTCCGCCAATGAATGACTACTGCCAAGGCTTCTGACACGCAGGCAGCACCACACCACCTTGGAGCCTGGCGGGGCAAAATATCCTAAGTATTGCTTTCTAAAGAACCTCAGGAATTTAAAGTATGTAGCTTCTTAACCCCTTAAGGACACATGGCATGTGTGACATGTCATGATTCCCTTTTATTCCAGAAGTTTGGTCCTTAAGGGGTTAAAGACACCTCTAGCATATAGGACAATGACTGTGTATGTGGGCATAATGCCTATATAAACTAAGTAAAGTTTCCCCAAGCATCTCTACTGTACTGGGGTTTACAGGCAGTTGATGCAGCCTGCAAAGTGTTCTGGTTGTCTATGTAATGTCTCCTAGAAAGCAGTCATGACATTTGACCTTCAAGCATTGCGTGTGTGTGTGCACGCACGCAATTGGAGTGAGGTATCCTTATGGCCATCTGCAAAAAGAGGACTAGACACAATTTAAACTTTGCTTTTCTAGAAGCGACATTTAATACCTTATATTTAGTAGAAATTAAATGGCACCTACTTTTTACAATACATACAAATTTCTGACCAGGGTTTAGGCCCAGCTTTTGCAACTTTAACATCTGTGCAACTAAAGGTATTAAGCATTTGCATACTTGTTTACAGATGACCAATAATTCAGTAATTTTTGCTGAGAAGCTCCGTAATTCTTACCTGCGATACGTACTCATATTGGCAGTTTCCTCTATAAGTGCGTGCAAGTCATTTAGAAAGTCAAAGTAGCGAAACCACTAATGCAACTGTGCAAGATGTTTTTCTGTTTTAGTATAAGCAGGATGTAAATGCACATTTTGCACTTGTCCATGTGTACGAAAAAGGTATGCCCTCTCCAGGCCAGCACATACTCTTATAGGGTCTCTAGTAATAAAGCAGATTGAGAAAAGGTTTTCACTTTTCTGGGTGAGTTTGTGCATATTAATTAATAACCCCCCTTTCCCTGAACCATGTGTATACGGAATTGAACTAGTGCACAAACACTACTTATCTTCCCTTGCAGTGCCATCGAGAACCCCCCTCCCCATTACATTTAGTCCCTCTGCATTGGGCAGGGGGACTATAAAAGTCCACCATCACTCTACTACTATCGCTCTGTACTAAAAACTACAACTTTTACAACGAAAATGCTGCTAAATATCAGGCAAGGAGGAGAGCAGAGAACTGTTATTTACAGACGTTCTTTTTACAGCCAAATTAAATATATAACTAAGTGTGGCGCAGCTCCTGTAGTCCGACAGAGAACTACCGCCCAGTCCGCTTCCTAGACGCTTGCAGGTACCCTGGCAGAGTTCCGCTTCCAGAGAGCTTCTCCTTGGAGCTCTTTCCTTCCAGGCAGGTTTCGTCTGCTCTGCCTATTCCGCTGTAGCCTGCCTGCAATATGATAGCTCCTATCTTCATAAAGACACTTGCGACTCTCAGGCCTAGCTCTCTTTTTGGTTTGACCCCGACTAGAGTGATCGTGCAGCCAGCTAACTGGTCCGAAGACCCTGTTACTGGGATTCCTGAAAATCCACACAGGACACACATTTGCAAAAAGGACTAACATACTCTGATTATTTTTTTTTGGGGGGGGGGGCAAGGTCTAATCTTTGGGGAACTAGCCCTTAAGCATGTGGTGACAAACATTTAAAATACAAACATAGAACATTAACAAATGAGCAATTAAAATGAATACCCAAGCTATATAATACAAAAAACACTTTGAAACACAATTACAAGCAATATATGGATTTAACCACGTGTTTGATTGCCCTCATTTGCATACCTGCATTATGTAAATGCACACACTTCCATTCAACCAGTAGAAAGCACTGCAGGGTTCCAAAGTAACAATGAATTGTTTGTACATTGATTGCTGCTATTAAACACCTTTGAGGGACTCCTAGGACCAGGTCCAAAGTCTGTAGGTAGGAAGCTGGCTTTCAAACTTCTCCAAAAGGCCCTGACATGGGAGCTTCTGTCACACTAAGCCTTTAAAAGAATACCCATTCATGTCTCATAAGAGATCAAGGTTCTTCACTAAAGTGAATTTCAAATTTAAGGCCAAAATATCCAAATTAGAAAATGTAACTAATTCAGCTATGCTACAGCTATGCTGTGTGTTTGGCTACCTTGGTCTAAAATGTTAAATTTACTTTGAATGCTCACAGGAGCTGAAAGCAGCAAGGTGAATTGTTAATGTAGGACTCGCCCAAGAGGTTTGCCTTGAATTGGCAGATGAGCTTACATTTTCCTTAATGGCTATTTAATGGCCATAAATATACTTTAACAAACACAATATACTTAGTGGTAAAAAAAAAAAACTCTTAAGCACAACGCGTTTTGACCGTAGCTGGTCTTCCTCAGGTGCATATGCTGTGTAGCTGGTCCCAATGATTTATTCCTCAAATGAAGATGAGGAACCATAAATTAAATAAGTAATATACTTTATTACAAAATGAACAAATACAATATACTTAGTGGTAAAAAAAAAAAAAAAAAACTCTTAACCCCTTAAGGACCAAACTTCTGGAATAAAAGGGAATCATGACATGTCACACACGTCATGTGTCCTTAAGGGGTTAAAGGAACACTATAGTCACCTGAACAACTACAACTTAATGAGGTTGTTCAGGTGAGAACTATAGCACCCTGCAGCCATTCTCGTGTAACACTGTATTTTCTGAGAAGTGTTTACATTGAAAGCTAGGAACACATCCAGTTGCAGTCATTCAGAGTGAACCAGAGGGACTTCTGAGTTGATGGAGATCTGCTGTGCACGCGCATCCTGTGATTCAGTATCTCCTCCCACTGCATGCAGACACTGAACTTTCCTCATAGAGATTCATTGATTCAATTCATCTCTATGAGGAAATGCTGATTGGCCAGGGCTGTTTTTGAATCATGCTGGCTCTGCACCTGATCTGCCTCCTTGTCAGTCTCAGCCAATCCTATGGGGTAGCACTGTGGTTGGATCAGGCTATCACATGTCAGCAGACTGCTTGAGTCTAACAGCATGCAGATTTACAGCTTCTGGCTTGAATACAGTAAGATTTTTACTATGTTTATGGAGGCATGAGGGGGCCCAGGGGGGCTAGATGTATACATGTAGTTGCACTGGTGACTATAGTGTCCCTTTAAGCATATGTACCTGAGAAAGACCAGCTACGGTCGAAACGCGTTGTGCTTAAGAGGTTTTTTTTTTTACCACGAAGTATGTTGTGTTTGTTTATTTTGTAATAAAGTATATTACTTATTTAATTTATGGTTCCTGATCTTCATCTAAGGAAAAAATCTTTAGAACCAGTTACACAGCAATACGTTGATTGGTTTTACTATACCTACTGAGTTCAGAGCCGACTTGAAGGGCTCTTGAATATGTGTCCTCTATATTTATTACACGGATACCACTTTTGTACAGTCTGCTCTATGTTGCTTTTATGTTTTTATCAATAGGTTTTATCCTGTCTACCTCTGCCAGTGTGAAATACACTTACCAACTGTGCGCTATCACCCTATTGTTTTCAAGATTTTATGTATGTATGTGTTTTTTTGGCATAACACTTGGGTGAACTTGAGCTGCACTGGTCTTTGGGTATTACTGTGGCACCATTTATTTTTAAATTTTCCTGAAATATTAGGATATATAGTATGTTTGTGTTGTGTTGTTGAGGATAGGGGCTTTACAGTGTGTTTCAGGGGATACGGGGCAGAAGGGTGTGTTTGGGAAGAAAATTGGGGATGTAGAGTGTGTGTGTGTGTGCGCATGCACGCATGTGGATTGGGGCTATAGTGTGCTTGGGCTGGAGACAGGCTGTTGAGGGGGAGAAAAAGGCTGTAATGGGAGTTTTAGGGGCTGTAGTGTTTGTAAGGTGGCTGTACTGGGGGATAGACGGTATAGTAGGAGAGTAGAGGCTATAGTGTAGGGGCTGTAGTGGGGGGATAGGGGCTAAAGTGGTTGGAAACGGTCTGTACTAGGGGTTATATGATCTGTGAAATGGAGGATAGTGTCTATAGTGGGGGTATATAAGCTGTAGTGGGGGGATAGTGTATATTTTGTTGGGGGATAGGGACTATAGTGGGGGGGAAAGGCTTTAGTATGGGGATTGTGGCTGAAGTGTATTAAAGAAATTAAAAAAATAAAAAATTTTTTAATTAAACATACAAAAAATAAAACTAAACAAGCTTATTATCCGCTCCCAGAGGTTGATTATGGTCTGGAATAGGGGGGATCCTGATCCCTGGTGCACTGTGGAAGAACCATCCGTACCCGGCAGGGAAAGGGGGGAGGGGTGGGGTAACAAGCAGCCTGGCCTGCGAAGAAGAGCAAGTGCAGAGCCTGCTGAAGAAATCTTCCATGTCTGCCCTCCGGCAGAAGAATGGGCTGGTGAGGAAGATCCTCGCATCTCCCCTTTCAGCTGTGCAGCACCTCTCCTGCCTGCCAACCAGGGCCAGATTAACATAGGGGCTGATGGAGCTGCAGCTCCAGGCCCAGGCCCATGGAATAGGCCCATTTAAAAAAAAAAAAAAATACAAAACATTTTTTTTTACTTTTTTTTAAAAAACTTTTTTTTTTTTTTTTTTATACACTACTCTTAGGTCTGCCATCTGACTGGTATTTTACCAGCACAGACGGTATTTTGGGCTGCCTGGCCGTGCCGGTATTGCAGTAATACTGGCAATACAAATGCAGATATTTTTATCAGTATAAACAGAGATTACTCTGCAATACCAGCAGCAGCCAGTAGGGGTCACTGTGTGTGGAGAGAGGCAGGAATAGGAAGTTACAGCATAT
This sequence comes from Pelobates fuscus, assembly GCF_036172605.1. Classification (NCBI taxonomy): domain Eukaryota; kingdom Metazoa; phylum Chordata; class Amphibia; order Anura; family Pelobatidae; genus Pelobates; species Pelobates fuscus. The sequence goes on along the minus strand of NC_086327.1, from coordinate 104,509,808 downwards.
CCCTCCCTTCCTCTTTCTACTCACTAATCCACGGGGGAGCAGCTACAGAGCACAGAGAGTCTAGACAGCAGCTCCCAGCCTACAGAAACAGCCTACAGCTCAGGGAAGTGAGGGATGAGGGGAAAGGCAGCAGGGAGACATTGAGACACTAAGAGACACATGGGGACACTGAGACACTAGGGGACACTGGGAGACCTGGGGACACTGGGAAACATGGGGACACTGAGACACTAGGGGACACTGTGAGACATGGGGATGCTGAGACACATTGGGATGCTGTGAGACATAGGGACATTGGGATACACATTGGGACGCGGAGACACTAGGGACACAATGTCTCCATGTCTCCCAGCCAGTGTCTCTAGTGTCTCTTTGTCCCCATGTCTCCCAGTGTCCCCTAGTCTCCCAGTGTCTGTGTCCCTAGTGTCAGCAATGATTGTTAGAACGTTGGTTAACCCTGTAGTCTCTGGTTTAAGGCCTTTACATTGAAGTTAATGTTCTTATTGAAAGACTTCATATCCTGGCTCCTGTGAACCTGCTTAAGACTTACCTGCAAACCTGCTCCTAACAATAACCTGCTCCACCCTTACCTATACTTCAAACCAGCCTGCCTCTGTAACCAGCCTTCCACTGTTACCAGCCTGCCTTTGTTACCTGGAAATTACAGACATTCATTATTATTTGCAAGTAACCTGTTCTGTGGCAAGTATCCTGTTTGGTGGCATATTGCCTAAAGTCTGTTTTTATTCAAGTTTCATAATATGTCTAAAACCACTAATAAAGTACCTGAAGTCCCTGGCATAAGTCTCCTATCTGACCTGCACAAGATCATGACAATATCTCCCAGCGTCTCTGTCCCCATGTCTCTGTGTCCCTAGTGTCTGTGTCCCCATTTCTCCCAGTGTCCCCAAATGTCTCAGTGTCCCCATGTCTCCCAGTGTCACCATATCTGTATCCCCAAGTGTCTCAGTGCCCCCGGGTCTCTGTGTCCCCATGTCTCACTGTGACACAGGACACACTGAGACATGGGGACAATGGGAGAAATGGGGACACTAAGACTCTGGGAGACTAGGGGACTGGGCGACATTGACACTGTGATACATAGGGACACTGATGCCAGGCTGGCTTTCCAATTCTTTGGACAGACATGCCCCCTTTTTAGGCATGTTTGCCCCTTTTTGCAGTTCTGGTCACGTGATTCGCGTCAGTTGCCCACCCTTTTACACTGCCCATTGACTTCTTGCTTCACTGGACACTGCTGTTAGGGGGTATATATTCAATTGAAAGATGAAAGCATATTAGAAAGAGATTAGCATATAGTGTGTGTTTTCTCATAGTTGCATCCTATGAGTTTCCCTCCAATACCATCTCAATCAGATACACAACGCTTGGGAGGTATGACTGTTTTAAAGTGTTTTTGCTCGATAAGATTCTGTTATTAGGCCCCATCATAATTGTCAGCACCAGGCCCACTGGGCTCTTAATCTGGCCCTGCTGCCGACCCATGTTTTAAACAATTTAAAAACAAAACAGGACTTAAAATAAAGAAAACATTTAAAGACTTGACTAGTCAGTTTCTTGACAAAATCATATCCAGTGAGAATTCCACCTCCGAGAGCCAGAAGCTCTTCCATGGAACTTATGTTAGCTCTCCAGAGCTGTACATGGCTGTGTAGGGTTTGCACATTGACAAAGAGAGTCAGCTGACTGCAGATCCCTACAAACTCACATACACACACACATACAGTTTGATAACACCGAGAGGTTTAACATGATATTTTAACCGCCTTTCCCCTTTGAAGAAGTGCTGGATAACCCTAGCTTGGGACATGAC